>NC_041387.1:269375553-269459716 GCF_002162155.2 Triticum dicoccoides
AAACGGGCAGACTGCGGGGCCACCTCGGGGCAACTCGAGGGCTGGTTTTACTCGTAGGCTGACCTATCCGGTGTGCCCTGAGAACGAGATATGTGCAGCTCCTATCGGGATTTGTCGGCACATCGGGCGGCTTTGCTGGTCTTGTTTTACCATTGTCGAAATGTCTTGTAAACCGGGATTCCGAGTCTGATCGGGTCTTCCTAGGAGAATGTCTATTCCTTCATTGATCGCAAGAGCTTATCATGGGCTAAGTTGGGACACCCCTGCAGGGTATAATCTTTCGAAAGCCGTGCCTGCGGTTATAGGCAGATGGGAATTTGTTAATGTCCGGTTGTAGATAACTTGACACCAGATCCAAATTAAAACGCATCAACAGCGTGTGTAGCCGTGATGGTCTCTTCTCAGCGGAGTCCGGGAAGTGAAAACGGTTTCTGGGTTATGTTTGACGTAAGTAGGAGTTCATGATCACTTCTTGATCATTGCTAGTTCACGACCGTTCCATTGCTTCTCTTCTCGCTCTTATTTGCGTATGTTAGCCACCATATATGCTAGTCGCTGCTGCAACCTCACCACTTTACCCCTTCCTTTCCCATAAGCTTAAATAGTCTTGATCTCGCGGCTTTTGAGATTGCTGAGTCCTTGTGACTCACCAGATACTATCACAACAGTTGAAGGTGCCGGTGATACCAGTGCAGGTGATGCAACCGAGCTCAGATGGGAGCTCAACGAAGACCTTGGTCGTTGCTATGTTTCGTTTCATGTTGATCTGTAGTGGATCCCAGTCGGCACGATCGGCGATCTAGCAGTTGGGTTATCTTCTTTTCTTTTGGCTTCGTCCGTAGTCGGACTATGTGTGTACTCTGAATGATGTATGATTTATTATATGTTCATTGTGTGAAGTGGCGATTGTAAGCCAACTCTTTATCCCAGTCTTGTTCATTAAATGGGATTGTGTGAAGATGACCCTTCTTGCGACAAAACCACAATGCGGTTATGCCTCTAAGTCGTGCTTCGACACGTGGGAGATATAGCCGCATCGTGGGTGGTACAAGTTGGTAATCAGAGCCATCCCCGACTTAGGAGCCCCCTGCTTGATTGTTTGCTGGCGTTGTTGAGTCTATAACAAAAATGTTTTGAGTCGTAGGATTATATATATCGGAGAGTAGGATTCTTTTTACTCCTCAGTCCCTTCGTCGCTCTGGTCAGGTCTCCTGACGTAGATGTTTTGTCTTTCCTCTCCTCAAATTTCACTAATTTTTTTTAGGATCATGCGGGTATCTTGGAATCGTTTCGATGGTTTTGTGACGAGAACATTGTTCTTGGTGCCTCCTGTCTATTATGTGGCATTGACCCGGGGAGTTGAGCTCCGA
This sequence comes from Triticum dicoccoides, assembly GCF_002162155.2. Classification (NCBI taxonomy): domain Eukaryota; kingdom Viridiplantae; phylum Streptophyta; class Magnoliopsida; order Poales; family Poaceae; genus Triticum; species Triticum dicoccoides. The sequence goes on from NC_041387.1 coordinate 269,376,924, forward strand.
GGTGTTGTCGTCACAATTTTATCGTTGCAGTTCTGGAATACCTGAGTTTTGCCGACATCGAAAATCTCTTTTATGTAGTTGTTGGTGAGATAACCTCGATAACCCAGTACTGGGGCGAGCTCGAGAGTATTGCCATAACTCGTATAACGGATGCTTTTCGAAGGTTGAGGTACACGATTTCTGAAGGTTTCTTGGTTATGTGTTGACGGATGGATATAGCTTGGATGTAGGGATTGTTAGTTTTGGGTGAGATATATATTGCTTCCCCTGTATCCCCAACACCAGATTGCATAACCAGAAAGTTTCGGGAGTTTTATAGGTGGGAATTCAAGTAGCTCCTAGAATATCTTTTCGACAGATGCATGATATGAGATTGGGGTTCGACATCTAGTGGTCCGCCTTTCCACGGTCGTTTTTACAGTGGTCTCGTTGTGTCTTAAAGAACCCTTGGCTATGCTGGTTCGGGGACACTTTGTATGTCATGTGCACTGCCTTGTACATGATGGTGTTGTACACTCGAGCCTGTGTGGGCCCCACCATGAAAACTTCGGACAAAATCTCTATCATATGTTTGTTCCGGCTTATTCTGCAAGCCAAATCATTTGTTTTGTTTCATTTGTGGTATTCGAGTTGCTTCGAAGTCAAATGTTGAATCCATACCTTCCCTAAACGGTGTTCTCATATTTCTATATGAATGCTAATCCTTTTGATCATTGAGGTTGTCATGTTAATTCTTTTCCAACCGGCGTGCTTCTCTTCAAGTGGATCCGATCATTTCAACATTCGCAAGATCATTTCCAAGTTTTCTCAACGGTGTTTGTTTCGTTCATCCCAAGTTGTCTTTGTTTTACCCACCCTCCCACCCTTTTTCTTCAAGGACTCAAATTTCTTGATCATGAAGTCTCTCCATTCTTTTCCGTCAATGTTCTTATCCGGTGATTCTCAAGAAGATACTAACGGAGCTTTGAGTCCCTTTCAATTCTCGCTATTCCTTCGTTCTCGAGTGTTGAATATATCTCAGAAGGCCCGTCTGTCCATTCTCAATCCGTCCAAATTATTTCGAGGTTGTTACCTTATTCAAGCCATTTAATTCAACCGGTGCAACCCCCCCCTTTTCAATCAATCATTCAATGGTGTTTTCCTTTTGAGTGGGCCCTAGCCCACAGGTCTTTTCCCAGGATCTTACCTGACTCTTCTAATTTTCCTGGAGCCATTCCCAAATTCATTTCCAAGTTTGATGTAAGAATGAATTATCATCAGTCAAATGCCTTTGTCCAAGATCTTCCAAATTCTTTCATCGTTGATTCAACCTTTCTATTTTTCATTCTCCCGGAGTATCTCAACAATTCATGGTGGTTCTCATCATCATTCTCAACATTTGAAGGCCGAAGAAGGATTTCTCCTAAATCTTGGTCCGTTCTCTTGAAGATTCGTCGTTCTAGCTTGATCACATCCTCTCATAATTGTTTTCGATTGTGAGAATTCTTTTCACCCATGCAGAGCAATTCAGGAGTCTTTTCAGTTTCATTCTCTGGAGCCAATCGTCTCAGAATTATTCATTCTCAGCTTTCAGCTCTCATTCTCAAATTCTTACCGGTGCATCGTCCAAATATCCTCTAATCAGTTCATGATCTCTTCGTTCTCATGTATCTAAATTACCTCAAGTATTCTTCTTCTTGCATTTCAAAGTGTTATTCTTTCTACCTTGTCTTTTGAGGTGGTGTTATATCATTCTTGACAATTTTCATTCATGTTTCGCGATTCACATGTTGTCAAGAACGAGGTATTTTAAATCCATCAATTTCTTTGTTGGAGTTATCTTGTGTCATATTTCACCTAAAGCCTTCCCTAAGGAATGTTGTATTGTGGTGCTTATCAATGATCCAAGTTATCTCCTATCCTCTCGGCAAAAGCAGTTTTCATCTCTTCGTTGATCTCAAGCAAGCATTGTTTTCGGTAGTGGCAAAATTTCACCTCAAGTTTTGAGATGTCTCCATAAGCCCACGGGGATCATATCCTTCCGTTGTTGGTTTTCCAACAACACCACTCTAACCTTCTTGCAAGGGTGCTTTCCAAGCTCATTTGTGGCAGAAGTTGGCATTTTCTTCTCCATTCTGTTATTCCAATGGTCTATCTTCTATTCTTTCTTCCAGAGGCATTGTGATGTTGCTCTTTTCACTCATCTTCTCGAATTGAGGATCATGTTATTTTCTTGCTTATCCATTTAACCAGAATGTTATGTCATCTCTTCAAGTTCTTTTCATCTTATCAAGTCTTGCATCTCTTTTCAACCGGAGTGCTGTCCGAATTTGATCTTCCTTGTTCCTTGTTTATCTTGTTTCAACCAGAGTGGTTTCAATTCTATCTTGTCCATTAAACTCTTGATTCATAGCTTTGCAACCTCCAAGGTTCAAATGGTGTTCCTTGTTTCTATTTCTCTACCGCAGTGCTCTCAATTGTGTTTCAACTCCGTTGTGTTCTTTCTTTCAACTTTTCAACATCTCAAGGTTCTTTGGTTTCACTCTTTTGTCGAAGAAGCAACTTAGTTTTACCTCTTGTCTTCCTCTTCCGTTTCTCTCCGGTGCCATCCTAGATCTCGGGACGAGATCCTCTTGTAGTGGTGGAGTGTTGTAACACCCCGAGACCGATGCTTCAGATGCCTTCCAGGGTTTCCGAGTTTCGCCGTGTGTTTCTTTTATGCTTGCTCTTTTATTCTTGCATTGCATCATGTCATCATGCCATCATGCCATTTAATTTTTAAAACTCAGCTAAATAAATTGTATGGATTTTTCAATCCATTTAAATCGAGGGATTCACATGGTGATTTCTCTTTATAACATATTCAAAGTCTCCTACTATTATTAGGGAGCTATAATAAAATTATTCCATTTATTTGGAATTAACCATAACCCACTTGCAAAATAATTTCGTTCCTTTTTTGCTTCAAGTTTGGTCTCCAACCTTGCCAATAATTATTTCATCATTTTCCGGAGCTCCACCAAAAATCCGAACATTTTTGGACCTTCCCAAACCCTCACTTCCGTTCAAACCCATTTGAATTAAATTCAAATGAGTTTGAATTTAAATCTTGCATTCGTGCCTCTTTTCTATTTTTCCTGGATCGAGCTCATTTTTGCGAGTCCGGGAAAATTATCCCCATGCGCAAATCTTTCCCCTAACCTCTCTTTCTTTTCTTTCTTTTCTCTGTTCTATTTTATTTTTCTTTAGCGAGAGAAGAGAGCCCAGCAGCCTAATTTTGGCCCAATGACCAGGCCAGCCTTCCTAACCCTTCTAACCCTAGCCCCCAACCGATCCAGCCTGCAGCGCTCTCTCCCTGATCCCTTCTCCTCTCCCTCAACTCCCTGCAGCGCGGCAACCCCAGGAGCCCGATCCCCATCTCTCCCTCTCCTCGCGACCGACCCCCATCTCCCTCCGCGCGCAGCCCACGACCCCCCTCCTCTCCTCGTGTCGCCTCCTCCTCCCATCGCCCTGCCTCGACGCCCGCACCTCCGCCGGCCTCGGCCTCCCGCGGCTGCCGCTGCCGAGCTCATTGCCTCGCGCCTACACCTCTACACCGGGGCTCCCTCCGCCGTCGAGCAGCCCAGCAGAGGAGCCCCGCGCCATCCTTCCCCCCTGCGCCAAGTCCGGCCGCCGTGCCGCCATGCTTTGTGTCGCCCCTCGCCTCGTCGGCGTCGACTCCGACCAGTTGCGCCCGAGGAGCTCCCCGAGCGAGCTCGCCCGCGGCCCCTGCGTTCCTCGCTGCCGTCGCGCCCCTTCCATCAACGCAGCGGCCTTGCCCTTTCTCCTCCTGCATCGTGCGCCCCGCAAGCCACTAGGAGGCGTGCTCCTCATGAGGCACAGGAGCTTCTTCAGTCTCACCGGTTTCCTCCCTGCCACCTTCGCGCCCGGATCCGTCCGGATTGAGCCGGCCTGCCGCCACCATCGCGCCTTCTGACGTCGTCCAGACCTTGCTGCCCCTTCTGTTGTTGCCAATTTCCTCGATCGAGGGACCCCAAGACCGCCAAGTCCCTGCTTCGCGCCCCTGTTGTGGTTAACGCCAAGGCCAACAGTCACCGAGCGTGGATTCGCCATGTATAACTACGGACCACACCCGTGGATTTCACCAAGTACCTCTACGGACGACCGAGACCCTGGTTTCGACAGGTTCCTCACGGCGACCCTGAACATCTACCGTATATGTACGACTTCGAACCGTGTACCACTACCATCGACCCTCGAAGACCCCGTGGACCCCGAACATCCACGGGACATGAACAACTACTTCCACTACCGTCGCCAAGACCGTCAAGTTCGACTACCGCCGACGTGTACAACTTCAGTTGCGAGAACGTCTACTTCCGACGACGACCCGTGTACGACTACTTCCCTCGACGATTTTGAACCGCCCGAGACGCACGCTTCAAAGGTATAACGATGAGACGACCGCCCGTGAACGAATGCATGTGTTGAATGAGATGCTTGTGTGTGCACCGCGTCCGAATTTTCGCTCGTTTCCATGCCGCTAACCCATGGGAACCCAGTAGCCGGGATCACCCCACCATCTTGCATGACTCGCTCACATCCGCACGTCTCCTTTTGCACCGATATCTCCGTGAGCTACCGGAACCGATATGTTGCCGTGGCATCATTTTCAGATATGTTGTCGTGGCATCATTTTCGGATATGTTGCCGTGGCACCATTTTTGTTTCGCCGCCGTGGCACCTTTTTCCTTCCGCCATGGCGACAAATGCCTCGTATCATGCTCATGTCAACATTTTCATAAAAATTGCATAAACTTGCATATGTCATCCGCATCATGATAACAACAATTAAAATGCTTAAAATTGATGTTGCATTAAACTACTATATGACATGGGGACTTCCCGGAATTGTTGTTTCTTGTTTCCGGCCTCATTTGAACTTGCCTAAATAGTTAGTTCAATTATGTTTCACCTCTTGCCATGTTTGACAACATTTAATATTGTTGGTTAGCCTAACCAAGAGAGAACTAAATAATTGATGTGGTGTTCCGTCAATATACAACTCGTTGCATATTGAGCTCCACTTAATTTGTAGTATTGTTTGTTGCACTTTGCCATGCCATGCCTCATTGAACCGGACATGCATCATACTTGTTTGTCCATCATGCCAAGATTATGCTTGTGTTTACCATGTTGTTTTCTTCTTTCCGGTTTGCTTCTCTCGTTAGCTTCGGTTTCATTCCGGAGTTGTGAGGATTCGTTCGACTACATCCGTTTGTCTTCTTCATGGACTCGTTGTTCTTCCTATCGGGATTTCAGGCAAGATGACCATCACCCTCGATATCACTTCTATCTTTGCTTGCTAGTTGCTTCGTTCTATCACTATCCTGTGCTACCTATCACTTGTTTACCATGCCTCCCATATTGCCATGTCAGCCTCTAACCTTTTCACCCTTCCTAGCAAACCATTGCTTGGCTATGTTACCGCTTTGCTCAGCCCCTCTTATAGCATTGTTAGTTGCAGGTGAAGTTGAAGATTGCTCCATGATGGACAGGATTATTTTGGGATATCACAATATCTCTTATTTAATTAATGCATCTATATACTTGGTAAAGGGTGGAAGACTCGGCCTTATGCCTGGTGTTTTGTTCCACTCTTGCCACCCTAGTTTCCGTCATACTGGTGTTATGTTCCCGGATTTTGCGTTCCTTACGCGGTTGGGTGATTTATGGGACCCCCTTGATAGTTCGCTTTGAATAAAACTCCTCCAGCAAGGCCCAACCTTGTTTTTACCATTTGCCACCTAAGCCTTTTTCCCTTGGGTTCTGTAGACTCAAGGGTCATCTTTATTTTAACCCCCCCCCCCGGGCCAGTGCTCCTTCGAGTGTTGGTCCGAAACGGGGAGACTGCGGGGCCACCTCGGGGCAACTCGAGGGCTGGTTTTATTCGTAGGCTGACCTATCCGGTGTGCCCTGAGAACGAGATATGTGCAGCTCCTATCGGGATTTGTCGGCACATCGGGCGGTCTTGTTTTACCATTGTCGAAATGTCTTGTAAACCGGGATTCCGAGTCTGATCGGGTCTTCCTGGGAGAAGGTCTATTCCTTCATTGATCGCGAGAGCTTATCATGGGCTAAGATGGGACACCCCTGCAGGGTATAATATTTTGAAAGCCGTGCATGCGGTTATAGGCAGATGGGAATTTGTTAATGTCCGGTTGTAGATAACTTGACACCAGATCCGAATTAAAATGCATCAACAACGTGTGTAGCCGTGATGGTCTCTTCTCGGCGGAGTCCGGGAAGTGAACACGGTTTCTGGGTTATGTTTGACGTAAGTAGGAGTTCAGGATCACTTCTTGATCATTGCTACTTCACGACCGTTCCATTGCTTCTCTTCTCGCTCTTATTTGCGTATGTTAGCCACCATATATGCTAGTCGCTGCTGCAACCTCACCACTTTACCCCTTCCTTTCCCATAAGCTTAAATAGTCTTGATCTCGCGGGTTTTGAGATTGCTGAGTCCTCGTGACTCACCAGATACTATCACAACAGTTGCAGGTCCCGACGATACCAGTGCAGGTGATGCAACCGAGCTCAGATGGGAGCTCAACGAAGACCTTGGTCGTTGCTATGTTTCGTTTCATGTTGATCAGTAGGGGAGCCCAGTCGGGACGATCGGGGATCTAGCAGTTGGGTTATCTTCTTTTCTTTTGGCTTCGTCTGTAGTCGGACTATGTGTGTACTCTGAATGATGTATGATTTATTATATGTTCATTGTGTGAAGTGGCGATTGTAAGCCAACTCTTTATCCCAGTCTTGTTCATTACATGGGATTGTGTGAAGATGACCCTTCTTGCGACAAAACCACAATGTGGTTATGCCTCTAAGTCGTGCTTCGACACGTGGGAGATATAGCCGCATCGTGGGTGTTACAGCCATCAAGGTAGATCACAACAAATTTGCTAAGGAAATGCACAAGCTCATATATCATGGATGACATAGAAATACAAGATGCAACACGGCAATCGTAATGTGAGTCAATCCATGCATAGGGTGCAAACTTGCGGTGAGTATGAAATGTCCATCGAGCATGACATGTGTGAGCACAATCAACAAATATGGAGGTGTTGGTGTACCAATGCTCGATGTCGTGGCATGAGTGAAGTTTCGAAGGTGCTCCTCAATGTGAGCGCTCCTCAATGTGAAGGTCCATAGAGCCAATCTCCAATGTCGCTCCTCCGTTCGCGCGATGTATCATGTAGACAACAAGAAGGAAACAACAATGAAAGAGTGACCCATCCAATATGCGTACTAGAGGATGGCTCAAAGGGAAGGAGTTCACCTCATGAATGATGTTGAAAATGTTGGTGTCGCGCATCATGTAGACCTTTGCATGACCAATATATCTCGTGATGGTGTCACCTTGTGAATCCTTCAAAACGAAAGAACATGACAAACACTCGGAAAAACAAATGAGGTTAGCGGAAGTGCAAAACCTATCATTCGAGGGGGGAAATATCCAACAAGTGTTTTCATCATGCTTATCATAAGAAAGTACAAGGGAGTGTGGCATGGCATGTAAGCATGTGATGCGATAACAACCAAACGCATTAGGCTCAAACAAACAAGCATGCGTCACAAGTAATGTGTCAAAGTCTCCAATATCAATAAGCATAGTATGCTTGCACTCAATACAAGTGGATATGAAAGAGGCAACTAATGGACACAAGAGACAATGATCAAGACAAATCAAGTGAGAGGCATGAACATATATGTCATCAACCCAAGAAAGCGAGTAAGAGTGGAACATGGATGATGTGACAAAGCAAGCAATCATAGTGATCAAGTTAAGAAAGCTAGTAGTGCGAAGATGCAACGTACTAGAAGGAATCATGGCAAGCATGTCATGTGTGCAAATAGTGGGAATGAATAATTCACATGTCATAGCACAAGCATGAAAGCAAGATATGAGGAAAGTATCATCATTGTATTGGCAAGAAGTCCTAGGTAAATAGCAATGGAACATCATGACTCTCCCAACACAAGAATCAACAATAGCCTGAAGCACATGGTAAACATGGCAATAGCAACAAGTATCTTCACCAAGCATGCAAATACACATAGAAGTAGCATTATGGCGAATCATTGGTAGATGCAAGCAAGTGTCACAATTGCATGGCAAAATCATGCAAAGAGGCATAACATGCAAAGTGAACACGATAGTATGGGCATAAGGTGACAAGTGGTAAATAGCCCATAGCCATGTGAGAGCTAAGTAAAAGAGATGTGCGTAGTCGTTGCGCGAAGAGAATGGTGGGAATGATAGTCCACGGGATCCCAAAGCATCGTTGCTCTCAAGAGCTCGTTTCGTCAACTCGTGGGATTGAGAGGTTGATGAGTATATGTGAGTACCTACACAAAACAAAGGCAAAGGGAAAATTGTGTGTGCATGATATATGTACACATCATCCATCAAGATGCGCGCGTGCTTGTGTTGGTTAGCACAAAATATCCAATGCTCAAATAAATGAGATGTGTGATATAGAAACATGTCATCCATCATGATGTAATGCATCAGGAGAAATATCTAGAGCATTGTTATTCATGGAATGCATATTGTGCATGCAATCATGGAAATTATGCAAAGTATGGAATGCATCAAAATCTCCTAATATGTATGAGTAAACTATGGGGGTCTCCTTACGAGAATTAGTAGGAACATCACATGGAGAATATTGACAACATCCAAAACGAAGCATATTCGAAACAATGTGATTATGGCATGTCAAAGTAGATGAATTGTGCAAATCATGTAAAGGAAGCATGGCAATATCATCACAAGAGAAGCAAAAGCGAATGACCATCATTTCGTCATCTATTCCATCAGTGCAAATGAGATTTATTTTAATGGGGCATGCATAGTTACTATGTTGAAATGATGCAATATGGGAGATCTCACTCATATCATATGACAAGTTTAAAGGATTATCAAACATGAAGGGCTTAGTCCATACAGGCAATCATAATCATACAGGCTAGACTTCTAGGGTTTTAGCCATCACGATCTCATGGTAGATCAACTCTTGTAATACTCATATTCATCAAGATCAATCAAGTAGGAAGTAGGGTATTACCTCCACAGAGAGGGCGTGAACCTTGGTAAACATTGTGTCCCCCGCCTCCTGTTACCATCAACCTTAGACGCACAGTTCGGGACCCCCTACCCGAGATCCGCCAGTTTTGACACCGACATTGGTACTTTCATTGAGAGTTCCGCTGCGTCGTCACCAAAAGGTTTGATGGCTCCGTCAATCATCTACAACAATGCAGTCCACGGGGAGGTTTTCCTCCCAGACAGATCTTCATATACAGCGGCTTCGCACTGCGGGCCAACTCGCTTGGCCATCTAGAGCAGATCGACAGCTACGCCCCTGGCCATCAGGTCAGGTTTGGAAGCTTGAATTACGGGGCCGATATCCGCGGAGACTTGATCTTCGACGGATTCGAGCCCATGGCAGCCGCTCCCTGCCACCACGATGAACATGACCTAAATCTATCATCGGACCATGCCTAGGACATAGCGCATGTAACTGCTCTGGCCCTGGATCTGGAGCAGATTGTGCCGTCCGAGGACGGGAAGCTCAACCCCGCCGCAGAAGCTGCAGACTCAGCGGCGTTAGAGCCGCACACAGATCTAACCTCGAGCGGGGCCTGTGTCACCGGAACCTCGGATTCGTCTCTGGCCATAGGTTCCGAACCGCGTGCATCCGCGCCCATCGAACATGATCAGGCGCCACTCGTTGAATTCAGCTCCAGGGACATCTTCTGGCACTCACCTTTAGGCGATGCGCTAAACTTATTAAAAGCCCTCTCCTTATCAAGGGACTCTCAGCCGAACTATATCCGGTTTGGATTGGAAGTTGATGACGGAGAATTCCGCTTCCCACCCACCACCCACTTCATAGCCACTGTCGATGACTTAACCGTCATGCTCAATTACGGCTCCGAAGACATCGACTGTATGGACGACGATGCCGGAGAGGAGTAGGCACAAAAACCACCACTTACAGGGTGCTGGACAACCACCTCCTCGTATGATGTATACATGGTGGATACACCCAAAGAGAACAACAGCAACAATGAAAAGGATCCAATCGAGGATAAGCCTCCTGAGATACAACCAAAGCGCCCACGTCAGCGGCGCCGCTCTAAACCACACCGTGGAAAAGACGGCAATACTGGCATAGGAGAAAATAATACTTCAGATGATGCCGAAGACAACGAAGACCCCATTGAGCCAACTTCCGAACAGGATGAACAGGAGGATGGGCGAGTCATACCTAATGAACATGCCGTTAACAAAGACTCGGAGGATAGTAATTATCTTCCACCCTCCGAGGATGAGGCGAGCCTCGGCGACGAAGACTTTATCGTGCCTGAGGAGCCCGTCGATCAGGAGTGCTTTAAGCGCCGGCTAATAGCCACTTCAAGGAGCCTGACAAAGAAGTAGTAGCAGCTTCAAGCTGATCAAGATCTACTCAATGATGGATGGACTAATGTCCTGGCAGCTGAGGAATATGGCCTCGAGCGCCCAACCAAAAGTTACCCGAAATGCAAATTGTTACCCCAATTCGATGACGAGGCGCTGGAGCTCGTCCTACTAGAGCATAATGCGGCTGACCGACCACTACGTGGCCGGGACAAAGCAGAAAATCAATCCAAACACCAGCACGCACTACCTCGCCGTAAAACAGAGACACAACAGCTCGGGGATACACATATGACCTGCGGCATGACCTGGAAAACAGAGCAGGTCAAACTAGATCGATCTATGAATCGCGGGGGCGTGCCCCGATGCGCGACAATGGCCATCCGGCCGGACGTGACAAACATAACCACGCCCAGGCCGAAAACCGCAGACGAACTCCATCTGAACTACATCGCGACTTGGCCTGATATAGAGGCGCCACACACCCCCTCTGCTTCACTGATGAAGTAATGGAACATGAATTCTCGGAAGGGTTTAAACCCGAATCATATGATGGGACAACAGACCCCGCGGTATGGATTGAGGATTTTCTCCTCCATATTCATATGGCCCATGGTGATGATCTTCACGCCATCAAATACCTCCCGCTAAAACTCAAGGGACCTGGTCGGCACTGGTTGAATAGTTTGGCCGAAAACTCAATTGGCAGCTGGGAAGACTTGGAAGACGCCTTCCTCGACAACTTCCAGGGTACATATGTCCGACCTCTGGATGCTGACGACTTAAGTCACATAGTTCAACAGCCCAGAGAGTCAGCCAGGAAATTCTGGACTAGGTTCTTAACTAAAAAGAACCAGATCGTCGACTGTCCTGATGCCGAAGGCCTGATGAATGGCTAGCCCGACACCTCGGCTAGGAAAAGCCGAAGTCAATGGAAGCCCTCACGACTCTTATAACCCGCTACTGTGTGGGCAAGGATAGCTGGCTAGCCCGTAGCAATAACAATACAAGCGAACCTGGCACTTATGAAGCCAGAAATATCAACGGCAAGCCACGACACAACAGACACATGCATCGAAGCAACAGTGACAACACCGAGGACACAACGGTCAATGCCGGATTCAGTGGCTCTAAGTTCGGTCAGTGGAAGAAGCCAAATAAAAGAAACAATCCGGACTCGTCCAGCTTGGACCGCATACTCGATTGTCCATGTCAAATCCACGGCACTCCTGATAAACCAGCCAATCATACCAACAGAGACTGTTGGGTTTTTAAACAGGCCGGCAAGTTAAATGCCGAGAACAAGGAGAAGGGGTCGCAAAGCGATGACCATGACGAGCAGCCCTGGCCACCGAACACAGGGGGACAGAAGAAGCCCCCCCCCCCAAGTTAAAACAGTGAACATGATATACACTACCCATATCCCCAAGAGGGAGAGCAAGCGCGCGCTCAGGGACGTCTACGCGATGGAGCCAGTCGCCCCAAAGTAAAACCCATGGTCGTCCTACTCGATCACCTTCGATCGCAGCGATCATCCGACCAGTATCCATCATGGCGGTTCAGCCGCACTGGTCCTTGACCCAATCATTGATGGATTCCATCTTACACGAGTCCTCATGGACGGTGCCAGTAGCCTGAACCTCCTCTATCAGGATACGATGAGCAAAATGGGTACTGATCCCTCAAGGATCAAGCCCACAAAAACCACCTTTAAAGGAGTCATACCAGGTGTAGAGGCCCGCTGTACGGGCTCAATCACACTAGAGGTGGTCTTCGGATCCCCGGACAACTTTCGAAGCGAATAATTGATCTTCGATATCGTCCCCTTCCGCAGTGGCTATCACACACTGCTCGAACAAACCGCATTCGCTCGATTCAATGCGGTGCCACACTACGCTTATCTCAAGCTCAAGATGCCTGGACCACGCAGTGTCATAACAGTCAATGGAAACACGCAACGGTCCCTCCGTACCGAGGAGCACACCGCTGCCCTCGCAGCAGAAGCATAGAGCGGCCTTTTCAGGCAAAACCTTAATTCGACGGCCAAGCTCCCGGACACTGTCAAACGAGTCTGAACTACTCTGCAGCAGGATAGTCCAGCTCGTCAAGAGCTTGACTAGCAATTCGGCCTCCGTCCCAGTCCCGACCAAACGGCGGCATTCGTATCGCGCATACATAACTACGCACTCAAAATACCATGGGCATAGACTAGATCGTGGTCCATAATATGGCTCAACCTCCCCTGGACCCACATACTTTCACTTTTTCTTTTTCTTTTCAGGTTTATTTTTTTCTTCAGGCCTTTCCTGGTGGCCTGATTGTCGGACCTATCAAGGGACGGATACACCAAGACGGCAAGAAGCATCGACGTATACGGGAATTTCTAGGTGCTCTCTTTAAACGATCGTTATGCCTGTTTTACGGACCCGCACGCAGCTCTTCCTTGGTCGTGGCATGTTAAATAGCCCAGTTGCTTATCGCACTACTTGTACAAATACACTTTGACATATTAATCAAACTATAATGGAAAATAGTTTGCGGCCGAATTTCTGCGGCATAGCCTATTACTTCATTTTTTTATATTCTTATCAATTGCACCCGTACACTCTGGTACGCCTTAATTCGCCAGGGGCTTCATTACGCCCCATAATACGGCAACAAAGTCCGAACACTTTTTCACAGTATACTTTGGCACCCCGAACTTTAGTATTATATGCATCGGCTCCGAATCATGTCTTTGGTCAATAGTTGGGTTGCCCGGCTCCTGTGCTTACTACCTTACGTTCCGCTATATCGGCTAGGGTAGTAAAGGGAGAACTATTGCGATTATGTCCTGGTTTATCTAGAGGAGCACCTTAGTAGATAAAGCAGAAAACTGACTGTCATGATGCGGCGTGAGCCGGTCAGCTGTTCGAGAGGTTACAAATCTTTTGCGATTTTTTCTGCCTTATGCGATGAATCGATTTTTATCCGATCAGGTGTTTACAACACCCCAAGTTCGGACTTAATACTAGGGGCTGCGCCTAAGTTTCTATTGTTAAACTCCTATGGCTAAGTGAGGGTGATAAAGCCACATAGTCCGATTGCCTGGTTCGTTGCGCTAAACACTTCCTTCAAGGACCAAACCTTTGGATCAAGAGTGTTTAGATTCCATCCCGAACACCCCCGTACTAACTACATGGGGGCTGAAGCCGATGACTGGCCAACTCTCAGATTCAATGAAAATGGCTGCACATGAGGTAAAATTTTATATAAAAAACAAGCATTATATTACATCACGACCTTGTTTCATAGTACAGGACAAGATAACATGAATGTATTCATTCAAAGATAATATCCTTAGCACATTGCTCTGCCACAATGCGGGATCCCTCCAGGACATCGTCAAAATACCGCTCGGGTGTGCGGTGTTCCTTGCCAGCGGGCGGTCTTTCGGTCGCGGGCTTGACGGCATCCATCTTCGTCCACTGAACTTTGACACGGGTGAAGGCCATCCGTTCACCTTCGATGCAGATTGACCGCTTGAGGATGTCAAGTCAGGGGCAGGCATTGACCAGCCGCTTCATGAGCCTGAAGTAGCTGCTAGGTATGGCTTCGGCAGGCCACAGCCGGACTATCAAATCCTTCATGGATAGTTCGGCCACCCTATGCAGTTCGACCAACTGTTTTAGCTGATCGCTAAAGGGAACCGGATGTTCTAGCGCAAGGTATTGTGACCAGAACAACTTCTCCGTCGAGCTCCCCTCTTTGGCTCGGAAGAACTCTGCAGCATCGGAAACACTGCGCGGCAGATTCGCAAACACCCCTGGAGAACTCCAAATCCGGGTTAATAAGAGACACCTCTTCTTCACATATTTGTTTTGCATAATGAAGGCCTTACTCGTCGTAATTTTCTTGGCCTCTTGGATTTCCTGGAGGGCGCCCTGGGTTTCCACCTGGGCATCCTGCGCGCTCTGGCGAGCCTTGGCGAGTTCGGTCTCTCGATCCGCAATATCGCACTCCAAGGACTCGCATTTCTTAACGGCGTCCTGGAGCTCTTGTTGGACCTCATTAACCTTGGCCTCGTGTTTTTCACGGGCATCTTGCTCCTTTGCCGCTTTGTTTTTGGCCTCGGCCAGCTCCTTTTTGAGAGCCTCCACCTCGGTCGCCGCTCCTACAAATAAAATGGCACTACGGTCATTACAAATCATCTATCCTTTTTGATATACAGAAGGTCATTGCATACCTTGTATCCTCTAGCTGCTTTTTCACGCTGCCGAGCTCTGCCTCGGCCCACTCCAGACTCTGCTTCAGTCCAGAAACCTCAACAGTATGAGAGATCGCAGCCAGTAATGATGCCTGCTTGTTCACATTGACTCATATGGTTAGTCTCCTACGGAAAAAAATTGATCCTCTCTCCTGCTTTTCTTTTCGAACACCGGACAGTGTCTCAGGGGCTACTGTCTATACTGTGACATTATTTTTACATAATTGCGTTGCTTACCTCAAAGCCTATCAGAAGGCTTGTGCAGGCTTTGGTCAGTCCGCTCTTCGCAGACTGAATCCTCTCAATCACCGTACCCATAAGGGTACGGTGTTCCTCAACAATGGAAGCACTTCGCAGCGCTTCCATTAGAATGTTTGGCGCCTTTGGCTGGATAGAGGTCACCGACGGAATTGGCGCACCTCCTCATTTTGAAGGAGGCTGCTTGCCAGGTTCCGGAGCTGCATAGGTCTCTAGGACCGTACTCGGCTAGGGGTCGAACTGAATATGGCCCCCATTGCCAGTCTCCATGGGATTTGCTCCCCCATGTGTCTGGCGGCTGAGGTTTCACCCTCCGGCGCCGCCCTGACGGCCTCCTGAGTCACTCCCTGGCATGGGATCCTTTGGGACAACACCTCGGTGTCATCCATGGCCTTGGGAGAGGAGACCGCCAGAAGGGACCCGATGTCCATCGTCTTCGGGTCCAGCGAATTCCCCGAAGATGAGGATCGCTCGAGGTCGGACCGAGCCGGACTACAAATGTATGATTCAACATGTTAAGACTAAGAAGTAGAGAGGCTGGATATATGAATGCGTCTGGGTTTTTGACTACTCACGATTCGGCCAGGGGCTTGTCTCGGGGGAGCCGCTCTGGGTTGCTATCGACGTCCCCCGCGGAGTTATCCATGAGGGAACCCTTCCCCCTCTTGGACAACTCTGCCTCCAGATTTGTGGAGGCTGCCCTCTTCTTCCTTCCCCCCTCAGGGGGAGAGTTGCTTTCCTCCTCCTCTTCGTCCCCGGCGGTGGAGGAGTGAGTCTCGGTGTGTTCGAACGTCATGTCCGAAGCACCCTTGCGACAGAGACCGCTTTTGGTCTCCTTGGCCTTCCCCTTGGCCTTCTTCTTCGACGCCTGGTAGGGTGCCAGAACCAGCATCTTCGTCAGAAGCGGGATGGCCGGTTCCTCGGGCAGTGGAGCCGGACACTTGATCCGCTCCGCTTTCTTTGCCCAGTCCTGCAAAAATAAATAGGAGGCTCAGGCATCTTCCCTAAATAAGTAAGTAAAGGATTCACCTTGAAATGCGCAAAACTTACCGGACTGGCGGGATGAGTCAGGTTGTACCCACGGTCTTCGGTTTCCTTCGGCCACATCTCATTGGCCTTGAAGAGCACCTTCCAAATTCCTTCGTGCATGATGCCGAAGAAATTTTGCAGGGTCTGGTGCTCGGCCGGATCAAACTCCCACAAATTACAGGTCCGGCTTTGGCATGGAAGGATTCGGTGAACTAGCATCACCTGGATCATGTTGACAAGCTTGATGTTCTTGTCCACCATGATCTGGATGCGCGTCTGCAGTGCTGTCAGCTCGTCCAATGCAGCCCAATTCAGGCCCATCTCCAGCCAAGAGGTGAGCCGCATTGGGGATCCAGACTTGAATTCGGGAGTCGTGGCCCAGGTGGCTTGCAGGGTTCTATGATATAGAACCACGATTGCTGCCACCCTTTGACGGTCTCCACGAAGGAGCCTTCGGGCCATGTGACGTTGGGCATCTTGCTCACCATGGCGCCTCCGCACTCTGCGTGTTGGCCACCCACCACCTTCGGCTTCACATTGAAGATCTTTAACCACAATCCGAAGTGGGGTGGGATGCGGAGGAAATCCTCACACACGACAATGAATGTCGAGATGTTGAGGAAAGAATTTGGGGCTAGATCATGGAAATCTAGTCCATAGTAGAACATGAGTCCGCGTACGAATGGTTAGAGAGGAAATCCCAGCCCGCGGACGAAGTGGGGGATGAACACCACCCTCTCATGGGGCTCTGGAGTGGGGATGATCTGCCCCTCGGTCGGGAGCCAGTGGGTGATTTCTTTGGCCAAATACCCCGCCTTCTGGAGCTTCGTAATGTCCCTGTCCTTGACGGAGGAGACCATCCACTTGCCCTGCGCTCCGGATCCGGATATGGTTGGAGTGCTTTCTTGCAGCGAAAAAGATGAGAACTTGGGCGCTGGAGCTCGAGAGTGGGGGAGGCAGAGAGAGAGAAGGCGTGGGTGAAAGGAGTGAATCCTTATCTCTTTATAAAGGCAGTGAATATCAAGCGCCTCTCCACTCTCCCTAAAAACTCGCCTATTCCCAAGGGTCGTGCATACGATATGGTGGGATTACCCATGCCCGTATTGATGAGAATCCCGCAATAAGGGGACACGATCTCTGCTTTGACAAGACGTGCCAATAAAACTACATCTTGAAATATGGAGCGGCAGGCTAAAAAACGGTTCGAAATAATGGCCAGGTGGCGACGTGATGTCATGCTACAAAAAATTGTCAGTGGATTGGACTCATGAAATATTATACTCTCTGCGGTTGTGTGTGGAATTTGTTTTGCAGAGCCGGACATGATTCCTGTGTTCAAAGACTATTTTGGAGTATTCGTAGAAGGAACCCGCCTTGCAATGCCGAAGACAATTCCCGCGCCGGACACCTCGTCATTGAAGCCTAGTTCAGGGGCTACTGAGGGAGTCCTGGATTAAGGGGTCCTCGGACGGTCGGACTATGTAGCATGGGCCGGACTGTTAGGCCATGAAGATAAAAGATAGAAGACTCTCTCCCGTGTCCGGGTGGGACTTTCCTTGGCGTCGAAGGCAAGCTTGGCGCACGGATATGAAGATTCCTTTCTCTGTAACCAACTTTGTACAACCCTAGTCCCCTCCAGTGTCTATATAAACTGGAGGGCTTAGTCCATAGAGGCAATCATAATCATACAAGCTAGACTTCTAGGGTTTTAGCCATCATGATCTCATGGTAGATCAACTCTTGTAATACTCATATTCATCAAGATCAATCAAGAAGGAAGTAGGGTATTACCTCCATACGGAGGGCCCGAACCTGGGTAAACATCATGTCCCCCGCCTCCTGTTACCATCAACCTTAGATGCACAGTTCGGGACCCCCTACTCGAGATCCGCTGGTTTTGACACCGACAAGAACCATCACCTATGCTACCTTTGGAGCAGTGCTCATGTGTTGTAGGTGAGGTGTTGAAGATCCACTCGTTGTCATCTTCTTCTTAATGGAACCATGTGGGGGTGCATCATCGTCCACCATGGCCATCGGTTTGTCCATTGGAGGGATGGACTCGGCGAGGGTAGGCATGTCATCATGTAGGAGATCTAGCACCAAAGAAGAAAACACACTAGGAGTAGAGGTTAAGTCATTAGAAATCATAGTGGCCTCACATGCCATCTCAACTACCTCACTCACTAAGTGTTGTGGCTCACTCACTCCCTCAAGGATGCTTTCACTCATATGGTTGGTGTAGTCACTCAAATGGCTCATCCTCACACAGGATGTGATGCATGCTCTCATGTGTGGGGCTAGTGGTGGTCACACTCATCCTCTCATAGGAAATGCTCTCAATGTCATATATGGTGGAGTCACTCATGTCACTCATGTGGTGGTGGCTCTCCTCACATGGCACTTGGGGCATCTCGACATATGTGGTTGTCGGAGAGATGTAGGTGCAAATGTCTCCATGCTCAACTCCCATCGCCGTGGTCGAAGGGGATGGCCCTTGCTCAACCTTATTGTCACCGTATTGGTGTGGGAGGCCCATATGATGTGGCACCTCGTAGCTCATCTCCATGACTGAAGGGGAATTCCCATGATCGGCTATCTTCCTTGAGGGGCTTCCGAAGATAGAAGTGTCGCCCTCGCTCGTAGGTGGTCGCCTTGTTGTTGAAGATGTCGATGTAGGTGAACTCAAGTGAAGTAGGCGAAGATGATGTACGTCCAAAGGCGAAGATGCCTTGAGAACACTTGGCGAAGATGCCGAAGTGGTTGATGTAGCCGTAGCTCCGTCGTGGTGGTGCTCGTCTCGCGGTCTTCTCTTTTGCTCATGAAGCTCCGACTTGGCGTGAAGTAGGGCTTGTTGGGACTTGTGCATTTGCGCTTGTGGAGCATCTTCATGATGATGGTGTCATTGTCGTGCTTGAGCTCGTTGTAGATGTCGTTCGTCATTGCCCTGCACATGTTGCTTGGAGGTGACTTGCCCTTCATGATGATGTTGATTGCGATTGTGACGGTGGTCATCACGAAGATGTGGACATGGACGAATTGCGCTTGCATCGTTTTCGCGCTCTGAAGACTTGTGGCTTGAACGTCGCCGCCTTGAAGATGACGAAGGGGAAGAAGACTTGATCAAGGCCTGAATCTCCTCCATCCTTGCATCTTGCTCCTCTTTTTGTGCAGAAAGCTTCTTGTCGATGTAGTCACTTTTCCTTGCTTCGGAGTGACGAATGTCTATGGAGAGATTGTCGATGCGCTCTCGCAATCTTGATTGTGCGCCTTGCATCTGTTGTTGTAGATCGAAGATGGACGCTTTGATGATGTAGTTGTTCATGCTGTCGTTGTTGTCAAGGACCGGAGATGAAATGCCTTTCCTATCCATCACAAGAATCAAGCGAATATGAGTGGTAGAAAGAGAAGAACTAGATCAAATGTACCTTGACCGATGTTGAAGATGGATCAATGATCATTCAAATGTGTAACAAGGAAATAGCACAATTGGTACCAATTCTTGTCGGTTCTCACACCTACACAAGTAAGGCTTATGGTGGAGCTCGGTGAGGATAGTGGCACAAAAAACTTGATACAAAATGTTTGCAAGAGTCAATAATGTTGAAAGAGATTCAAAAATTTTCAAGTGAAACAAGTAGACCAATAGCAATATGGATGGCACACGGAAACGCACACATAGATAGGTAAATGGGGTCATGCAACCAAGGAATGAGCACAAAATGTGGAATCCACGGAAAACGCTCGTGTTGCACAACTCAAGAGAGATGCTAGCACGATTGCTCTATAGGCGGATACGACACCTGTGCACAACCTATGATATGCAAAATGTAGCAACTTTCTATCCCAAGTATGCTATGTATATATGGTTCCCGGTGTTTCTCTCAAAATGATCCAAGATGAACGGGTATGACAATCTTATATGCAATGTGGCATGATGCTATGGCACTTGCTTACAAACTTCTTTGCTCTCCTTCTTTTGCTTAAAAGCTTTTTTTCTCTCTTTTTTTGTATGGCCACTTTTACACAATGCACAAACCAAGATAGCAATTGTGTATATGCGGGAACAATCTTGTGACACAAGAGATGATATGATAGCAAGATGATACCAATATGATATGGTATGTATGCAATGGAAGGGATGATCACTAATGTGCACAAGTAACATTGCCGGCAATACTCAAATGGCTAGTCTCGATAGGCAAGTGACACAAAATCAGCTAGGGGTTATCAATGCAATTGCAAGGGGAATATACAATGGTGTCATCGAGGTTACCATCCTTATGTACGATGACGACCTCGTGGCGATGATGAGTGGCGGTGTTCTCGATGTAGACCCATTCCTAATTAGCCGAAATACCTTAGGAAACAGAAAAACCGCAAACTCAAAATCTCAAACGGCAAATGTCAAATGGTGGTAGCGGAAAGCGGTGGTGGTTTGCACTCGGCAAAGCGGAACTGGAATGATGGGTTATGCGAGTCGAAGTTGAAGTTGTCGTCCCTAAGTATCCGAAACACCTTAGGAGACAGAAGCCACAACTCAAACAAGCTCGAACAAAATTGGGTTAAGTTGGGGTGGTGGAAGTGTATGGTGGGCGAGGTTATGCGGAAGTGGTGGTGCTTGGCGAAGAAGTAATTGTCCCTAAGTAGCCAAAACACCTTAGGAGACTCTAATCACAACTCAAACAACCACAAATGGAATGGTGAAAAAAATGGGCTAGGTTGCGGAAGTCGGTGGTGGTAATGCGGATGATATGGTAGTAGCTGATGCGGAGCATCCCACGATCATCCCCATGGACGCATCGACATCTCCTACAACACCACTTGAACCTATGACTCGAGCATGTGCAAGAGGTCTCGAAACCGAGGTGACATCACTCCTCTCACAACTCTCTTTCAATTCACACGAGACATGGCTACTACCTCGAACGGAGACGCTTTGCATACTCAGGTACCAAGGAGTTAGCCATGGAGAAGCTAGGAAGCAAGGAGAACCGGAAGCGGAAGACATGCGTGAAGACGGAGAGGAAAAGCGCCAAGTCCCAGGCTGGCCGGACGATCCGTACGAGGGCCTGGACGATCCGGACAGAGCCCGGACGATCCGGACCCCGGTCTAGACGATCCGGCTAACTCGCCCCGAAGACACCCGAAGCCTCTCCATGAAGCAGAATCATCCGGACGCCGACCCGGATCATCCGGACACTGCCCGAACATCCGGACCCCTAGCCGGACATCCAGACCTGCGCCGCCACCGCCTGCGCCACCAGCTTATCCGGGCCTCCTCCCGGATCATACGGCCAGAGCCCGGATCATCCGGCTCCTCACCCGGATCATCCGGACCCCGCCTGCGTGCGCGTGTTGAGCCGAGCCCATGTACCCCTTCGCCCCCTAGCCTATAAATAGGACTCCTCCTCCTCACTTCGAGACTTAGCATTGTGGTAGCTCATTTGAGATAGAGCATTGCTCATCCATACCGGATCTACTCCTCATGAGGGACCGCACCACTTTGGAGAAGATCCATCCGGATTCAAGGCCTCCACCCAGAGAAGACAATCAAGACCTCCTCATGGAGAAGAACGGTTACTCTTGTATCGTCCCTTTTTGACTTTGGATCTCATGTTACTTTGCGCCTCGATGATCTAGCACTTGTGTGATCAATTTCGTGTCGGTTGAGTGTTTCTCTTGTTTTCCCCTCGTGATTTCCCTCGTGTTCTTCCGCGCGTTCTTCGTGTTCCTCGTGGGGATCCTCTCCAAACGTGAAAGATCGGCCCCTAGGGTTCCTCCCTACATCATCTTGGTATCATGAGCCACGTTGATCACGTTTTTGGATCACGTTTTCTAGCTTGATTTTGTTGATTTCGTCCTTAATCCGAAAATCCCCACCAAAAATAGCCCCCATTTCTTGTGATTTGTTGGTTTTGATGATGTTTTGTTGATTTTGATCCGTGGATTCGTTGTGTAACTCGTGGATCTTGCCTTTCCCCACCATCTCACCCTCGAAATCCATCCAAAATCCGCGAAATCCTCGAATTTCCCCCCATTTTTCGAGTTCATCCCGAGCAGCCCCGAGCACA
Organism: Triticum dicoccoides; assembly: GCF_002162155.2. Classification (NCBI taxonomy): domain Eukaryota; kingdom Viridiplantae; phylum Streptophyta; class Magnoliopsida; order Poales; family Poaceae; genus Triticum; species Triticum dicoccoides. Next base: position 269,399,005 of record NC_041387.1, read on the forward strand.
GTTGACCTGCCCGGATCATCCGGACCTAGACCCGAATCATCCGGACATGCCCGGATCATCCGGCTTCCTCTGTCGAAACTGCATTTTCTGCAGTTCTTCTCCACCACCACCTACGCCTCCGCACTACACCCACTTTGACCTCCACCACCTTCACCTATCAAACCCCCACGACACACCCTCTATACCACCATTCGACTTTGAGTTTGAGAATTTGAGTTGTGGTTTCCCGTGTCATATTGTGTTTTGGCTATTTAGGTACGGAGCGACATCAACATCACCACCACTCATCTTCGTCGACTACTCATCATCGCTATGGACGGTAACATCGACGACATCTTTGTCTACGCCTTGCCATTGCATTGATAACCACCATAGCCTTACTTTCGCGTTGCTTACCCATCGAGACTAGCCATTGAGTATTGCCGGCAACGTGACTTGTGCACATTAGTGATCATACTCCGTAGCATACATACCATATCATCTATTGTGTCACAAAGTTGTCATCGCATACACAATTGCTATCTTGGTTCGTGAAGTTTTGCATGAGAAAAGAGCTCAAAAGTGAAAGAGCCAACCAAGCTTTTAAGCAAAAGAGAAAGATAAGCAAAGAGCTTATAAGCAAGAACCATAGCATCATACTACATTAAGATTGTCATATCCGATCATCTTGGATCATATCACCGAAATACCATACATATAGCATACTTGGGATAGAGATCGTTGCATTTTTGCCTCATAGGTTGTGTACAAGCTCTGTATCCGCCTAGTGTGCAATCGTGCTAGCGTCTCTCGAGTATTGTGCAACAAGAGCATTTTCGTGGACTCCACATTTTGGCTCATTTTTGGTTTGCACAATCCCATTATTCTATTTGCGTGTGTGTTTGCGTGTGCCACTACTTGCTTGGTCTACTTGTTGCATTTGCGAATTTGTGAATTTTTTTCAACATCTTTGAGTCATACTAACAATTGCATCAAATTTTGTGCCACCATCCTAACCAAGCTCCACCATAAGCTTTTACTTGTGTAGGTGTGAGAACCGACAAGAATTGGTACCAATAGTGCTATTTCATTGTCCGCATTTGAGTGAACTTGATTCATCGTCAACATTGGTCAAGGTACAATTGGTATAAGTTCTTCTCCTTCTACCACTCATATTTTGCTTGGAATGATGGATAGGCCAAGTACTTCTACCAACCCACTCTCCATCGATCAAGACGACAACATGTCATCATTCATCACCAAGAGCCACCTCTTTGGTGCACAACGAGCATTGCATCAAGAGCAACAAGCTATGACCGACCGCATCGACAACCTCGCCACCGACTTGTGACTCTTCGAGCAACATACCAAGGACTACTTCGACAACAAGCTCGATGCTCACAAGCAAGAGAATGATGCAAGAATGGACGAGATCCGTGCCTTGTTGGTGAACCGTCCTCCTTCAAATTCTTCATACTCAAGACGAAGCCGCTCAAGTCGACACTCCGACGACTCCTTCTTCGGCTCAAGTACACCGACATTGAACACTCTTCGATGAGCCGCCTGTCAAAACCGTCATGCAGCTCACAATCCGCTACACGACAAGCATTCACACGAGTAAGTCGATGAGCAAGAACTTCGTCCTCCACCACATCAAGTTGCGTTTGCTCAAGCTCAAGAACAACAACGACAACGGCGCCAAGAGGAAGAACGAGCGCGTCTACACCAAGAGGAACAAGACGCCAAGGCTCAACGTCTTCAACAAAAACAACGTGAAGCGCAAGCTCTTGAGGCGCAACGTGCCCTTCAAGAATCAAGTCGAGCCATCGCCAACCGCAATCGCGAACGGCGCAATCAAGAGGAAGCCCTTCGAGAAGAAATCCAAGAGAGCAACTACCAACCACAAGTGCAACGTCAAGTTCCTCAAGCTCATCCACAATCTCGACAAGCTCCACCTCAATCTCAAGTTCAACAAGAGCAAGTTGATCATGGACTTGCTCCATGCCAAGAGCAACATGAGGATGATTACCCTCACCGTCAAGGGCGTCATGATCACCATCTCCAACAATACAATGAATAGCAATGCTACGACAAGCTAAAATTCACCATGCCCAAGTTCAATGGAAGTAATGATCCCGAAGAATACCTCTCATGGGCATTGAAGGTCGACAAAATCTTTCATTTGCACAACTATGAGGAAGAGAAGAAGATCGCTATGGCATCACTTGAGTTCCAAGACTATGTGCTCATATGGTGGGAACAAGTCCTTGAGCGCCGACAAGCAAGAGGTGAACCTCCAATCACCACTTGGGCTCAAATGAAGGAAGTCATGCGAGCACGTTTTGTGCCCACCTACTACAACCGCGACCTCTTCAAGAATCTCCAACTCCTCAAGCAAGGAACAAAGAGTGTTGAAGAATACTACAAGGAAATGGAGATAGCCATGATTCGAGCCAATGTCACGGAAGATGATGAGCAAACTATGGCACGATTCTTGAATGGCCTCAATCATCCCATCAAGAAGATCGCCGACTTCCAACCCTACTCCAACCTCATTGAGCTCGTGCATCAAACGACCAAGGCGGAACGTCAAGTGCAAGATTACTTCAAGTACGCCAAGTACTCATCCAAGACCTACGGCTTCTCCAACAACCAAGCTTAAACAACTCCTCCAACCTCTACATCCACCAAGCCTTCTCCAAGCAATGACGACAAGTCATGTTACAAGAAAACTTTGACAAGTTCAAGTCGACTTCCTCCTACTACAAGCAACTTCAAGCCGCGTGCTTCATCATCTACTCCAACTGATGAGACCATCAAGACGAGCTCCTTCAAGTGTTTCACTTGCGGTGGCCGAGGCCACAAGTCCTATGAATGCACAAACAAGCGCACCATGATCCTCAATGATGATGGAACATATGACTCCATGAGTGATGAGGAGATGGAAGCCCTTGAGCAAGTGGCCATGCACCGGTGTGTGAATGAGGATAAAGATGATCAAGTCTTTTGTGATGAGGATTCGAGCCCCGCTCTTTTCGTCTCCAAAGTTTTGACTCTTCAACATCAACAAGAAGAAGATCAAAGATGCCACATCTTCCACACTAAGGCCGGCATCAATGGAAGGTCCGTCAAGGTCATCATCGATGGAGGTAGTTGCCACAACTTGGCAAATGAAGAACTATGCTCCAAGCTTCAATTGGCCAAGATGAAGCACCCGCACCCATACAAAGTCCAATGGCTAAGTGACTCCGGCACTATATGAGTTGAGCATACGGTCCAAGTCTCCTTCAAAATTGGTGCATATGAGGACACTTTGGAGTGTGATGTCGTCCCAATGTCCGTTTGCCACCTCCTTCTTGGTCGACCATGGAAATTCGACCGTGGTGTCATCCGCAACGGGCGTACCAATCACTATAGCTACAAGATGAAAGGAAAGGAGTATGTGCTATGACCTATATCTCCTAGTCAAGTGATAGCCTACAAGCAAGCCACCCATCATGGAGAGAAGAGTGAGAAAGTGATCCACCAAAAGGTGAGTGACAGCCACAAGCCAAACTTGAGCGCCTCTTCGCCTAGAGAGAAAAACCTATTTCTATTTGCCACAAAAAGTGAGATGGGAGAAGTGTGTGAAAACCCATCGAGTGTTATGCACTTGCTCCTTGTGTGCAAGGATGGGGACCCAAAAACTAACACCTCTCATGAGCTACCTTTAGTGTTTCAATCTCTTTTGCAGGAATTCCAGGATGTTTTCCCCGATGAGCTACCTTTGGGCCTACCTCCTCTACGAGGCATTGAGCATCGAATCGACCTCATCCCCGGAGCGCCCCTTCCAAACAAAGCTCCATACCGCGTCAGTCCTGAAGAAACTAAAGAGATCCAACGACAAGTACAACAACTAATCGACAACGGTCATGTACATGAAATCTTAAGTCCTTGTGTCGTTCTCGTAATACTGTGCCTAAGCAAGATGGAAGTTTTCGCATGTGTTCCAATTGTAGACCTATAAATGCTATTACTGTTTGCTATAGGCATCCCATTCCTCACCTAGATGATATGCTTGATGAACTTAGCGGTGCCGCCTTTTTCTCAAAAATTGATCTTAAAAGTGGCTATTATCAAATCCGCATACAAGAAGGTGATGAGTGGAAAACCGCTTTCAAAAATTTGGCTTGTACGAGTGGTTTGTTACGCCTATGAGTTTATCGGAAGCTCCCGGTACTTTCATGCGTCTTATGCATTTTGTGCTTCGACCTTATATTGGAGTCTTTCTTGTCGTTTACTTTGATGATATTCTCATGTTTAGCAAATCCATGAAAGAGCATCTTAATCATGTTAGGGCTGTTTTGCAAGCCCTTCGCAAGGAACGTCTTTATGCCAACATGAAAAAGTGCACGTTCGGTGTTGACAAACTTGTTTTATTGGGTTTCGTTGTCTCTTCAAAGGGTGTCCATGTTGATGAATCTAAAATTAAAGCAATTAAAACTTGGCCCCAACCCACCAATTTGCAACAAGTGCGTAGCTTTCTTGGCCTTGCAGGTTTTTATCGTCACTTTGTGAAAGACTTTAGCACAATTGCTGCTCCTTTGCATGCTTTGAGTAATAAGAATGCTCGTTTTGTTTGGGGATCTTTGCAATCCACCGCTTTTGATGAGCTCAAGTCTTTGCTTACTCATGCTCCGATTCTTGCTTTGCCCAACTTTGACAAAACTTTTGAGGTTCATTGTGATGCAAGTTGTACCGGAATTGGCGGAGTTTTGATGCAAGAAAAGCAAGCTATTGCATATTTTAGTGAAAAACTCTCCGGTGCTCAACTTAACTATCCCATATATGACAAAGAATTGTATGATTTCATGCGTGTGCTACATGTTTGGGAACATTATCTTAGACCTCATGAGTCTGTCATCCATACCGATCATGAAATGCTTAAGTACTTAAAAGGCCAAACTAAGTTGAACAAGCGTCATGCCAAATGGAGTGAATTTATTGAATCTTTCCCCTATGTGATCAAGTACATTAAGGTAAGGAAAATGTAGTTGTGGATGCACTTTCACGCATATGCACGCTTGTCACTAAACTTGAGTTCACTGTTATTGGCTTTGAGCACATAAAAGACTTGTATGCTAATGATCCATCTTTTGCTACTCCTTATGCTAAATGTTTGACGCATACATCTTGGGAGCGATATTACATCAAGGATGGTTATTTTATGAGAGCTAACAAACTATGCATTCCCGAGTCTTCTATTTGTTTGCTCCTTTTGCAAGAGGCTCATGGAGGCAGACTCATGGGACATTTTGGACGCGACAAGACATTCGCCACGCTCTCCAAGAACAACTTTTGGCCAAAGATGTTCTGTGACGTCTCACGCTTCACCAACCGATGCTCTATATGTCGCAAAGCTAAGTTAAAGCTCAATCCCATGGTCTTTACATGCCTCTCCCTATTCCTTATCAACCTTGGGAAGACATTAGCATGGATTTTGTACTTGGCTTGCCTAGAACTCAAAATGGAAAGGATTCCGTGTTTGTTGTTGTGGACCGATTTTCTAAAATGGCACATTTCATCACTTGCAACAAGATAAATGATGCTTCACACATTGCAAATCTCTTTTGTAGGGAAATCTTGCGCCTCCATGGAGTACCAAAGACAATCATCTTCGACTGCGATGTCAAGTTCTTGATTTACTTTTGGAAGACGCTATGCGCCAAGCTCGGAATCAAGCTCTTGTTCTCATCCGCATACCATCCTCAAACCGACGGCCTAACAGAGGTGACGAACCGTATGCTCTCCACTCTACTTCACGTGTTGATCAAGAAGAACATCATGGAGTGGTAGGCATGTCTATCCATCGCCGAGTACGCCTACAACCGTTCAAGACATTCGATTACCGGCAAGTCCCCCTTCAAGGTCGTCTGCGGCTTCAACCCGTTGTCCCCATAGGACATTCTACCTATTCCTCTACAAAAGCGCATCAACCTCGACGCAAGTGCACGCGCAAGCTACATCAAGAAGATGCATGAGGATACAAGGCACACCATCGAGCGCCAAGTACAACGACTAGCGACCAACCTCAACGTCAACAAGCAACCCATGATATTCAACATTGGCGATCTTGTGTGGCTACACCTTCACAAGGACCGCTTCCCCAACGAACGCAAGTCCAAACTACTACCTCGAGCTGATGGACCCTTCAAGGTGCTAGCACGCTACAACAACAACACTTACAAGATCGACTTACCAAGCGACAAGTACAATGTGAGCAATATCTTCAACGTCAAAGACCTCTCACCTTACCATGGTGATGAAGATTTCGATCCGAGGTCGGATCTTTCCCAAGGGGGGGAGATGATGCGGAGCATCCCAAGATCATCCCCATGGACGCATCGACATCTCCTACAACACCACATGGACCTATCACTCGAGCACGTGTAAGAGCTCTCGAAACCGAGGTGACATCACTCCTCTCACAACTCTCTTTCGATTCACACGAGACATGGCTACTACCTTAAATGGAGACATTTTGCATACTCAGGTACCAAGGAGTTAGCCATGGAGAAGCTAGGAAGCAAGGAGAACTGGAAGCGGAAGACATGCATGAAGACGGAGAGGAAAAGCGCCAAGTCCCAGGCTGGCCGGACGATCCGGACAAGGGCCCAGACGATCCGGACAGAGCCCGGACGATCCGGACCTCGGTCTGGATGATCCGGCTAACTCGCCCCGAAGACACCCGAAGCCTCTCCATGAAGCCGGATCATCCGGACGCCTCGCCAGATCATCCGGACACTGCCCGGACATCCAGACCCCAGCCAGACATCCGGACCTGCGCCGCCACCGCCTGCGCCACCAGCTCATTCGGGCCTCCTCCCGGATCGTTCGGCCAGAGCCCGAATCATCCGGCTCCTCACCCGGATCATCCGGACACCACCTGCATGCACGTGTTGGGCCGAGCCCATGTACCCCTTCTCCCCCCTATCCTATAAATAGGACTCCTCCTCCTTACTTCGAGACTTAGCATTATGATAGCTCATTTGAGATAGAGCATTGCTCATCCGTATCGGATCTACTCCTCGTGAGGGACCGCACCTCTTCGGAGAAGATCCATCTGAATTCAAGGCCTCCACCCAGAGAAGACAATCAAGACCTCCTCATGGAGAAGAATGGTTACTCTTGTATCGTCCCTTATTGACTTTAGATCTCGTGTTACTTTGTGCCTCGATGATCTAGCACTTGTGTGATCAATTTCGTGTCGGTTGAGTGTTTCTCTTGTTTTCCCCTCGTGATTTCCCTCCTGTTCTTCTGCGTGTTCTTCGTGTTCCTCGTAGGGATCCTCTCGAAACGTGAAAGGTCGGCCCCTAGGGTTCCGCACTACATCAGTAGCCCTAGGCAAGATGCCAAAATTCCAAAATTTTGATGGAGTCAAATGATGTTGGAAGTATTTTATGGGATGGGGGATGTCAATAGCTTCAAAACGAGCTAAAGAACGTAAAAATGGACTCCGGATGAATTAGTTATGACCAAAACAAAAATTCAGCCGTGTCAATTTCAGAGTTAGCCGGACATCCGGGAGGAGGTCCAGCTCATCCGGGCTATGTTTGGATGATTCGGGAGTACATCCCGATGATCCTTGTTCGTCACTCGGGTACGGGTATTCGAGCGCGTGGGTTATCCGGACGTTCGGGAGAGGGTCCAGCTGATCCGGGAGGTGTCAGGATGATCCGGGAGAAGGTCCGGATGATACAGGCAGGTCAAACTGCTCGGGATTTCCTCTCAGGGATGAAATTTTGGGCAGAAATTGGGTGATTTCGGTGCAGAAATTTGATGGATTTCTTGGATGGAAGGTGGGGAAACTTGGGGAGATGCTAGATCCACTCGAAACCAAGCAAATCCACGGATCAATATCAACAAAACATCATCAAACCAACAAATCACAAAAAAATTGGGGCTATTTTTGGTGGGGATTTTCGAAATTGGGGAAGAATACAACAAAATTAGGCTAGAAAAAGAGGGGTAGGGGCTCCAAATTCGTGATCAACCTTGCTCTGATCCAAGATGATGTAGGGTAGAACCCTAGAGGCCGATCTTTCACGTTTGGAGGTGAATCCTACCAAGAACACGAGAGGCGAAACAAGGGGAAAACATGAGAAAACACTCAACCAACAAGAATATAGTCACACATGCGCTAGATCATCAAGACACAAAGTGATACAAGATCTGAATCCAACAAAGGACGATACATAGGGTAACCGGTCTTCTTCGTGAGGAGGTCTTGAAGAGGGTCTTATCTAAAAGGAGATCTTGAATCCAATGAGGATCTTCTCCGGAGAGGTGTCGGTCCCTCGCGGTGGAGTAGATCCAGATGGATGAGCAAGGCTCTATCTGAAAGTATTAGCTATCATAATGCTAACCCTAACTAGGAGGAGGAGGGGGTCTATATATAGTGCTAAGCCGTGAAGGGGTAAGTGAGGGGAGAAGGGGTACACGGGCCTCGGCCCAAGTCATGCACACAGGCATGGTTCGGATGACCCGGAAGGTGACCCGGATGATTCGGGTGTTAGTACGGATGATCCAGCTTCGTCGAGCAGGCTTCGGGTGTCTTCGGGCACATTACCCGGATCGTCCGGGCGGGGGTCCGGATCGTCCGGCTGGGGGTTCGGATGATCCCGGGCAAGTCCTGTCTTGCTCCGTTCTTCTTCTTCCTTCTCCTCTTCCATGCTCGGCCTTGGTCTTTGGATTCTCCATGGTCGTCTAAGTTGTACCTGAGTATATGCAAGGTCCATGCATGAGGTAGTAGCCATGTCTCACATGCGGAAAGTGACGGTTCAAAGAGGAGTGAATTCACCTTGTGTCCAATGGCTTATGTTCGAGGTCTCCTCATATGTCCTCTTGGGGCTTGGAGAGTAGTCGGAGTCTACATGGGGATGAACGTGGGATGCTCCACATCAATATCTTATTGGTAATCGTTGTGATATATTTATTGATCATAAAAGCTTTAATTATATTTTTACTCAGAAGGATTTGAACCTCAGGCAGAGGAGATGGTTGGAGCTTATTAAGGATTATGATTTGAATGTGCAATACCATCCTGGTAAGGCTAATGTTGTTGCTGATGCATTGAGTTGTAGGAGCCATCTTAATGCAGTTAATATTGATGATATGCCACCGGAATTATGTGAGCAGTTCAGGAATCTCAGGTTTTAGATTGTTCCTAAGGGATATTCAGCAACACTGGAGGTAAGGCCTACTTTGCTTGACAGGATGAGAGAAGCTCAAAAGGATGATAAGGGGATTGCTGAGATAAACGAGAATATGGTTAAAGGTAAGGCAAAAGGTTTCCATGAGGATGAACATGGGGCCATATGGTTTGAGAAGCGTATTTGTGTACCTCAAGATGCAGATATCAGGAAGTTGATTATTTAGGAGGTGCATGATTCACCTTATTCTATTCACCCAGGTAATACTAAGATGTATTTGTATTTGAGGGAAAGATTTTGGTGCCTAGCCTGAAGAGGGAAATTGCTGGGTATATTGCAACATGTGATGTGTTCCAGAGAGTTAAAGCAGAACTTTAGAGACTAGCAGGTTTGTTACAGCCATTTCCTATACCTGATTGGAAGTGGGATGAGATTGGTATGGACTTCAATACAGGTCTACCTAGGACTCGGTCAGGTTATGATTCTATTTGGGTAGTTGTTGATCGTTGACTAAAGTTGCTCACTTCATCCCGGTAAAGACTACTTATACCAGTGCTCTGCTAGCAAAGATTTATATGTCTAAAATTGTTTGCTTGCATGGAGTTCCAATGAAGGTAGTGTCTGATAGAGGTGCTCAGTTCACATCTAAATTTTGGCGCCAGTTGCATGAATCCTTGGGCACATGGTTGGAGTTCATTACAGCTTTCCATCCACAGATAGATGGGCAGACAGAGAGGGTATATCAAATTTTGGAGGACATGTTGAGAGAATGTGCTTTGGACTACGGGTCCAGTTGGGATGATAATTTACCTTCTGCAAAGTTCTCATATAATAAAAGTTATCAGGCTAGTCTGAAGATGGCACCGTTCGAGGTATTGTATGGTAGGAAGTGCAGAACACCATTGATGTGGGATGAGGTTGGAGAGCGTTAGTTCTTTGGACCAGACTTGATCAGAGATGCTGACGAGAAGGTCAAGTTGATTCGTGACATGTTGAAGATAGCACAGTCCAAACAGAAGAGTTATGCAGATGCAAAACGTAAGGAGGTGACATATGAGGTATGAGACCGTGCATACCTTAGAGTTTCACCACTTTGTGGAATTAAGAGGTTTGGAATCAAAGGTAAGTTAGCACCATGTTTTGTGGGGCCTTACAAGATCTTGGAGCATAGAGGAGAGGTAGCTTATAACCTGGAGTTGCCAGAATCTTTGTCTGGAGTTCATAATGTGTTTCATGTATCTCACTTGAAGAAGTTCCATGCAGAGATGATGGATGTTCCATTGAGGGACACAATGCCACTTGAGGCAATTTAGTTGGAGAGTGATTTGACATACGAGGAGAAGCCTGTTAAGATTCTGGAGACATCATAGAGAGTTACTCGCACCAAGACAATCAGGTTATGCAAGGTTCAGTGGGACCATCGTACAGAGGAGGAAGCTATGTGGGAATGAGAGGAAGATCTCACGCAGGATGACCCACACCTATTTGCTAGCCAGCCCGAATCTCGAGGGCAAGATTCATCTTAAGGGGGGTAGGTTTGTAACATCCCCTTTTTTTCTAATTAGGATGTTATTAGATCATTCATATGCATATCATATTTTTCCATGCATTATTGGTTTTTCTGAAATAGTCAAATCATCATGCAACTAAAGGCAATTTATTGGAGTGGAGATAACATGACGTCTCCCCTGTTTAAAAATGTTCATAATGTGCAGAATATTATTTCCAGTTCATTTGATATGTACTCGTATTTTTTCATAATCTCCAAAATATTTTATTTGTGTGTTTTATTGCTGTTTGTGTGGCCTATTGCATAAAAATTCATTTTCAAAATATTGCATTAGAGTAGGAACTAGTGTTCATGTAGTTTATATTAGTGTTATTATTTTTACTGTGGTTATAGGATTTATTTTAGAATTTAATTTGGCTTTATTATATTTCTAGTATTTGTTTTGCTATAGCATTGGTTTTACAAAAAATAAAAAAACCAGTGAACCGGCTAGCCAACCAGTGGCCCAGCCAACCAGCTCGCGTCCCAGCAGCCAACGCACCGTGGCCCACCTTCCGCGAAGCGGTACGCGCCGAAGCGCTACGCCCGACCCGCATTGGTCATCGCCTCAGCCACTGACTGCAGACCCTGCTCCCCATCCCCTTCCTCCAGTCGGACGAACACGCGCGCAGCCACACCGCTCGCGCACCCGAGCCCCCTAGCCGACCTCGTGCTCCCCTAGGACTCCCTGGACGCGTAAGGGTTTACCCGGCACCCCCGAAGCCTATTTCCGATTTTTTCCGTCGTCCATAAGCGTTGCCCGAGCTCGGTTGGATTTCACCGTGGAGCTTGCCGACCACCGTCGTTCGCCTGACGCTGCCGTCGCCGTAAGGACAACCCGGCCGCGCCGCTTGTTTCCCCTCGAACCCCCTCTCGGTTGCCCGCTTCTTTGATACCGTGGGTTGCTCTGCAGACCTCCAGGACGCCATCCGATGCACACCCGCTGCCACCGCTGGTCGAGGGATCCCCGCCATTATTTGAGCCACGAACGTCCCCGCCATTCGACGACGCATCCACCTGCCACCTCAACTTTTGAGGAGACTCACCAGAGAAGCGCCGCCGCCAACACCCGAGCCGCCGCCGTTGTTTTCCCCTATTCGATGGTGAGCACGTGCGCACAACACACCTGAGCCAATCCCGCACTGCCATGTGGAAGCTCGCTACATGAGTTGCTACATGAGTCGCTACAGGACCAAGAGTTTTTTGTTTTCCTTTTTGTTTTATTTTCAGTTTTCAACCAAATTTTCAACTAGCTATATCTTTTAGCCTATAACTCCAAATTAGGTGATTCTTTTTCCTATGCACTCACAAATATTATCACTTCATCATAGAACCAAACTTTCACATGTTTGCACCTTTCAATTTTGAATTCGTTCAAATTTGAATCAAACCTTCCAGAGGCCGTAACTTTGAAACCGTTTGTCGGAATCGAGCGATTCTTTTTGCTTTGCGATCGTAGTGCAATTTAGGTGTTTTGTACATGCTGTTATGCTACTGTTCTTGAGTTTTAAAATGGTTTTATTGCTGTTGGTTTTATTTTGGCTTTATTTGAACTTCGGTGATTGATTTGTTGATTGTGTGAAACCTGTAGATAGTCCGGAGTGCGACGTGAGCTATTGTCAACAGTGTGAGTTTTCGAACCAGAACCAAGGCAAGTTACATGTTGATCATCCTTTACCTATTGTTTTCTATGCAAGTAGTTATATCACACTATGAATATATGCATGTATAGGAATATTATATGATTTTTGTTATACTGTTGAGCTATCTCCCGTCAATGCACATCGTGGTAGTTATAGTTTTGCTATGCTTGTAGACGGGGTGGTTCATGTAGTCATTGAGCTTATGTGAGGATTTTATATATAACCAATTGAGTAGTAATTAAGGATTTAACTCACCTCTAGGCGGATCTGGTATTGATGGGTGGTTTCAAGAACATCATGGTTTATACCCTCTCAATGTAAGTGGACGGCCGCCCAAGCTCAAAAAGATCAGACAGACTTAGTGACTAGTAGATGCCATGTGCAACCACTAGCTAAATGGGCTCTGGATTATTTGAGTAGGTTGTGGGATCCTCGGCAGGTATGCTAGCAGATGTAGATATGAGTGTACCAGTTGCCGGTGGGTGGAGGTGACTACTTCTGAAAGACTTCGTCTCAATCTTATGGTTGAGTCTAGTGGGTAAAGTGTGCAAAACTCTGTAGAGTATTAATACTAATCATGATTAGCCGTGTCCCTGCTTATGGACAAATTTTGAGCCACTATGCCATTACAGTTGTTGGATGATCTTGGCAGATGTGACACTTAATAATATTTGTGGGGAAACTTAATAAAGGGTAGGTTGGAGTTGATTTTGCCAACGCAATCTTGTGTATCTAATTGTAGTAATAAAAGAACTAAATAAAAATTTGACTATTATGTAGTTATGAGGACAAAATCAACTTTCTACAAAATAAACCCTCAAGCCTTCCTTTTGTTGTACTACGCATATACATGTAGGTCTCCTATATTATTACTTTTGTGTAACTTACCAATACATTCAATGTATTGACCTATGGATGCAACGTCTCATGTTACAGGACATTCAGACGAAGAGTAAGGTACCGTTAGGGTCGTGAGTATGCACTCGGCATTGCCAGTGGGCTATGATAGGACTCATCGTTATTTTCTGCTACTTTCCGTTGTTTGATTGAATAAAGCTAGCCATGTGCTATGCAGATTGTTTTATTTTATAAACTCTAGAGCATATGTTGTAATGAATGACGCACTTGCTTTTCTGGTATTCATCTATACTGTGTGTGCTAGCGAGTTCGATCCAGGGACTAGCACGGTAAGCACAGAGACTCAAATCCTTCGAGGTTTGGTCGTTACAGCTGGGGTAGACGACGGCGCAGCAGGAGCGGGACAATCCACACAAGGTTTTCTTTGACAACTATATGTAAGAGAAGTAATTCTGTAAGGGCACATTTAAATTGGAGGATTCTAAGGGATAGACAATACACAGTAATACGATAGGAATGCATGTGCAAAGAATTTAAAATCACAGGATTTCTGTCAATCTGGGTGTTTGGTTCACAGGAATTGGAAGGTCATAGGAATGAAAAGAAGCATGGTCAAATTAAGTCAAACCACAAGAAAAATGTACAGTTATAATGGTATTATGCTACTATCACTTAGTCTTGTTCTTCATGAATAGGAATTTGAAAAGGAGGGCCAAGTGGATATTAAAATTCCTACAATTTTTCTTTGAAAGAGACACTAAAGGAACAAATTCTATAGTTTTTCTTTGCTCCATTCCTTTGAACCAAATGCATTAATAGTAGTACCATAGGAAACTTTCCAATTCCTATGTTTTTCCTTCACTTTTCCTTTCAACCACTGGAAATTCTAGTAGGTAGGCTTGAACAGGAAAAAGCCTACATTCCAAAAATGTTTTTGTGCTACTTGTACTACTTTGGACCCAGACCACTACGCTACTAACTCAACTCCCAGGCCCATCTACACATGCACAACTCAAACACGCAGAAATAAATAATGATGGCTTTCGAGAGAGTCCGTCACCAATAGCTAAGTTTCTTGGTACCTCACTGCTTGTCATATAGTAGGAGAAACTAATCGTATTTCAAGTTACTACATGTGCTTAGTGGACAGTACATATAACTTGTAGAGTAAAAAAGTGATGCAACAAGTGTAAAACCTCTTTGGTGAAGCCATGTCAATCTCAGCATGATTGGGTTGGTCGGTGAGGATGCTCTGGCTGGTTTGGCTGTCGGAGGAGGGGAAGAAGATATTACGCGTCTAGAGATGGAGCCGGGCATACTGCTCTGCTGTGATGGAGGGTTTCGTCATTGGAGCAGCTCCGATGAGTGTTACGATGCCGGGGCTGAAGTAAGACAAGAGAGAATATGTTAACCTGCGTGGAATTCTAACAGCATCTCCAATAGATGATGTAAAATACATAATCACAAAGTCCTAGATTTAAAATACATCAGCCACTCATCTCTGAACTTAACTGTCGAAACTGAATTGAACTGTCAAAACTGAATTTTACTCTCAAAACTGAATTTTACTGTCGAAACTGAATTTTTCTCCCAAAACTGAATTTTACTGTCGAAACTGAACGCACTAGTAGCAGAAAAGCAATAGCAGCAGCTACAGCGCTCGCAGCAGCAGCGCGTGTGAGAGCCGCCGGGGAAGCTAGTTGTGTAGCAGCATCTTGAGTAGGAGCTGCAAGGGCTTGAGCAAGAGCTGGATCTACTGCTCGTGCAGCAGCAACGCGAGCAAGAGTGAGAGCATCAGTGCGAGCAAGAGCAATAGCAGACCAGGCACGGGACCGAGAGCAAGAGCAGAGCAACAGCGCGAGCGAGAGCCAAAGCAGTAGCAACTCCTACTGATGTGGACGTGCCACAGAGGGAGCGACACCGTGGAGGAAGTGGCCGACGACACCGTCATAGATGGAGCCGCGCCATGTCGGCTCGGGACCGGGAACCGGCAGCACCGTGAGATTGAATCAAGAAGAAAATGCAGCGATTAGTGTAGAACCTCTTTGGTGGCGCCGATTAGGCCTGAGATTCATCCGAGGAATTGGTGATGATGATGCTCTTTCGGTGGTGCAGGTGAAGATAGTGGTGTGGGAATGGAGGTGGCGCGAAAGACGAGGGGAACGTCGGGGCAACTCCTTGGTGTTGGAGGATGGGGTGGCTGAACCGGCGGGACGACGAGATCGACGATGGATCCTTATCCGGTGTGGTGGATGAGGGACGTCGAGGTGTTGTTGTGGACGACATCGTCGGGGAAGAGGCTCTGGCTGGGTGGGCGGTCGGAGGAGGGTGTGTGGCTTTCACCGGGTTTCGTGGCCTCGGTGTACGAATGGAGGCGGAGGGGATGGGAGGGGGGAACCATGGCTTAGGGATGGGCTTGTCTGAAATGTGGGGTAAGTTACAAAAGTAGTCCACCGATTTGAACTAGGTGGTTCTTTCAGTTCAGGGGTATCACGGGAATTTCACGTGTCGGGATTTGGCAGGAGGTGGGAGTTTTCGCGCGTGTTGTAATTTTGGGATAGCAAGGCGCGAGTTGAGATGGAGGGAATTTTAGGAGCACAATGAGACAAAGAGAAATCTTAAAATTTTGGGATAACAAGGCGTGGGTTGAAATTTTCGGACAAGCCTAACGTGTATATTATATCAAATCAATTCGCACTTCCCTCGACAAAAAACCAAAAGAAATCAATTCGCACCACACGAGAGAGTCTAGTCCCGTGTACTGTACCAAATCAATTCAAACTACAAATGCCATTCAAAACTTTCAATCCATGTTATGTTCAATTAAAATATAGCTATGTGTATAATGCATGCAACCTGCTACTCATATGAACATTTTAGTGCATTCCAAATGTATATACTACGCTTCAATATGAACTAAATGTGAATTCGTTTCTCTGTTTGAATAAGATCTACAATCATGATTGTTGTCAAGTTAAACCATTTGAATTCGTTTCTCTATTTTAATAAGATCTACAATCATCATTATTGTCAAGTTAAACCATCGTTTGTATATTATCTTCACAACACACCACATGATTACTGTCGAGTTAGATATGAACTATGTGTACTATATGAACTCGAACTCGATTTTTTGAATCCACTTTATGTTGATATCAAATCACAATACAATTTAAGCTCTAGCTATATCTTCATAATCTAAACCATGTCTCATACGTATAATGTGTTTATCACATAATGTATGGTGCCCCGCCCCCTACGCTTACAAGTATTTAGCTGTGAGTTGCGAACGCCACACATTATCACAAATTCAAATAAAATGTGAGATGGTCGATATGTAGTAGTATGGTTTAGATTGTTTGATATTTAGTTGTGAGCTGCAAATGCCACATATTATCACAAATTCAAATAAAACATGAGATTGTTCGTTATATGGTATGTTTTAGATTGTTCGATATTTAGCTGTGAGTTGCAAACGCCATGCATTATCACATTATAGTATAACATGTCCAAAACCACACCACGCGTATCACCGCTATATTCATGCATGCATAGGTTTATAACACTACGATATCTTATTCAAATATATGAATCCACTTTCATATCATATTATGATCTTTGTTAGTCTCTTACACCCACATAATCCTCCAACCTTTGTAGCTAACCCTAACTTTCTCTCGTGCATGCACATGCCCTCCTCGCCTTCCCCCTCCCTCAACATTCTATCCATCGTGCACATTCATTTTTTCTTTAGGTCATTCTCCCACGGTCTCCACAACTCCTTCTTTCCGACACATACCGATCGATAAACCTCTCTAGCGATGCCTGCCTATCACATACACACAAACTTTCCATCTCCTCCTTTCTCTGTCCATGCCCCGTGTCTCTCATACGGTCCCACACACATGTAAACTCTCGCCCTCTTTTCATCGATCTCACAATCGCACACTCCTCCCCCTATCTAGCTAGTAGGCCTCTTGCACCACCTCCTAGCTCCATCTCTCTCTCTATCCATCTCTCTGGGCCCTATTTGCCTCTAACAAAGGCATGTACACCAACCGATCTCCCACTATACATATAGCTAGCTAGGTCATTTACAACTCATTTTTTACATGCGCCGGTCGATCTACCTCATTAGTTATGTCTCTCCCTTCCTCAGACACACAACACAATTGATCTACCGATCTAGTTAGGTCTACTTACCAAACACATGGCCCCCCTTCATCATCCATGCATGCCTCCCGACACATCTATCACGCACACGCACACACAAAAACACATCCCCACTCTTCTTGATATTGCAGTTGTACCCTCAGTTTGTCTAGTAGGCCTCTCCCACCATCTCCAAGAAGAAACTCCACCACCCCTCCGGCAGTCTCTCTCTCTCTCTCTCTCTCTCTCTCTCTCTCTCTCTCTCTCTCTTTGTCTGTGTGTGTGTATGTGTGTGTGTGTGTGTCCCAACATATTTCCCGTCTTTCACTTATGTATTGATATTGATCGATCTCCCTCAAGACATGGCTAGGTCTCTCCTTATCAACACATATACGAGTCGATCTACCTCTCTACTTAGGTCTTTGCCCCCCCCCCCACACACACACACTGATACATCGAGTGCTCTAGTCATGTCTCCCCGCCACACACAAACTTACCCTCTCCCCTCTGACATTCCTTTAGGTTAGTCGCCCTATAGCTTTGACGAGCACACACACAATTTTGATGACTCTCTTCATCGATCTCACACCCACACACTTGATCCTCTATTTGACTCTATCGATATGTATGACCCCTCCCTATCTTCTCGTGGATCGCCCCTTCTATATATGGTATTGATAGGCCTCTATTTCACAAACATTGCATATGTCACATTTTTGTATGAGACATCATTGACACATATTCCCACAAATACATTCAGGAAATCACCCCCCATAACGAAAAACACTCATGAACTCGCGCGACATCTCTCTAGATTTGTATCTCTCTCACAAACACCCACGGAGGTGGGGGACGTGCACGAAGAAAAGAGGTACACGCACGTCGCACGTACTCCCGTCTCTTTCCTAACCACACCCGTGCGGGTACACGATGGAGCTCATTTCTGTACGAAAAGGTAGCCCACATGGTAATTTTACACGTGTACTAGTTGTCCACTTGATGGAGGATCGTGTACCGCGGGTGAACAAACAAATTGCGACTTGACGCGTTATTTAAAAAGAAGAGGCAAACCATGTGGGCCCTACCTTAGAGGCAAGGCTGGAGATGCTCTGTACATATTACTTTTGATGTGTCCCGTCAACTTGCAGAACAAGGAGAAGGTTGCTTAGTATGCCCTCTCCCCCGCCCACGGGTGTGGTGGCTCGCAGAGTCGCGGGACAAGGAGAAGCTTGCTTACTACGCCTACGCCCACTCCCTCGCCCACGCGCGCGGTGGCTCGCAGGACGAGGAGAAAATTTTACTACTCCCTCTGTTAGACATAGACTCCCCTACCTTGGTTACAGAGATTATCATATTGTTTGAAATATATGTCTTTTAGCAGATTTCAATATGAACTACTAGTACATACTCCAAACACTGATGTATATAGATGTATTTGAGAGTGTAGATTCACTCATTTGGCTCCGTATGTAGTCCATATTGAAACAGACATAGTAGTACGCACTCTCCCTCGCCCCTCGTCCCTCAAGCCTCACCGACATGGTGGACGTGCAACAATTCATTCGGTCCCTGATAGAGAGAACCATATACTGTAGTACAATCATTGCCCAACTTCCCGAAGAGGCGAAGAGCCAAGTGCAAGGTTAATATTTTGGAGATGCCAAGCGCAAGGTTCATAGGAGAACGAGTAGTAGTACTAGTAGTACGTATTGTATGAGGAAGAAGGCAACAAGAATGTATGTTTTGCGTCACAGTCTCTTCTTACAGGACGTGCAAGACTTAGTGGACCTCATTGTTGCAATGGGAGTACTATCATAGATGGCACGATTCAGAGTGGTGGGTAGCGGGAGTAATTCGGACCTGCTTAGTCTTAAACCCCATGAAGAAGTCCTATCTAAAGGAATAGCCATCCTCTACACGTTCTCCTATGTCAAATGATTAAATGAGACAAAAAGAGAAAGAGACAAAGTAAAAAACATCACCAGCCTTAGAGCCATCCCTATTGTATCAGTGAATGATATTTGTATGTCGTGATTGACATGGCTATCTTATTAACCATGCTGCGAAGGTAGAAGCGGATTTTTATTTATTTGCGGAGGTAGCAGCGGATGGATATTCAACGGGAAGTGAAATGATGGCTGCTTCCTCGGTTAAACATAGAGAAAGGTGGGCCTCGTGATTTGACGGCTCATTATTCATTATTACTGCCTATACTCTTTGCCCATATAATAATCACGTGGTAGAGTAGTTGGCTATAATTTTAATAACCATGCTCGAAGTGAATAGGTGCACGCACCCACGCACGTACTAGTAGCAATCTTTGCGTCTTCCCCAACCACACACATGACATGGTGGATCTCATTTCTGTACGATGATGTAGCCCACATGATAATTTGACGCGTCTAGTAGCACTTAATGGAGGGTCGGGAACCACACATGAACGGTGCCGTGTTATTTAGAAATAAAGTTTTTTCTTCAGTGGCACATCCCGATCAGGGGTCCCCATTAGGTTCATATGGAGAGCAACCCACTGTCGGCGCGCCCCGATCAGGGGTCCCCGCCGTTCTCTCTCACAAAGTCGGTGCGGTAGCCTTCGCCTCTTGCTCACTGCCGCCATGTGGGAAGTTGCCGCCTCCCGCCTCCCTCCTCTACGCTAGCTCCATCCTGACATCCCTCGGGTATAACTTCCTTTACAGTCGGCTTGCACCACTGCCCCAGCTGCCCAAATCGCTCCATGTGGATATTTCTCCGCTTCTTTGCCCCGCACGTACCTCTAATGGCTTCTAATTTATTTGTGACGAGTTTATGTCTCAATAAAACTAGTTCCACTAGTCTTATTCTAATCACACTTCAATTTCTTTGCCATAGGGATGCTCAGCTCGATTTTAGTGAAAATGCACAAAATGATCCGATGGTCAAAGGGTTGCAAACTCCATTCCTTCGGAAGGTTCAACCTCACCAGCAAATTAAAGCATGGTTAGGGTTTAGGGTTCAAGGCCTAGGGACTGCATGGATCGTTTTTTTCTTTAACTATCTCTGTTCCAAAGTAAGTGTCAACTTTGGTACAACTTTGTACTAAAGTTGGCAAAGTTGGCATAAAGTTGAGACACTTATTTTAGAATAAAGGGCGTATTGGCTATGATTTGTGAATCATTGAGATGCAATAGCATGTATGTTAGTCTGCTTTGTATTTGATGGAATGTTGCAACGGGGCAACCTTGGATGCAAGATACATGAAACAGAAGCTGAAAGCTACATCGCATTGTACATTTTTTTGTTGCTTTCGTATTTTCCCTGAGCTGTCATGTTTTCGCTGATTTCGCACTCCTCCAGTGTAAGATTGGAGAAAATTGAAAGAGTGGACACACTCTACCTCCTTTCGCCGAAACATGGGACATCCAGCATCCGGTGCACGTGTCATGCACCAAAGTAAAGTGTACAGTACAAGTGAGACTCACCACCGTCGTACCACCTCAGTAATAACAACCAATGGGCCGTTAACTCACATAGACCCGATAGTAAGTTGGACGGACGAAGCAACCATCACTCTTTGTTGAATCCGCTTCTCCCTTCAACGCACGCGCCAGTGAGAGGTCGCATCCGCTCTGCCCGGGCATGAATGCGACACCGATTCTCTAGAGCGGCACTGACCATTTCGGGTGGGAAGTGCGCGTGTGTGATGGAGGGGCTTTGGGTGGGCCTGGGTGGTCAGTCACGAGCGGACGTGGCAGCTGTCCAGGCTAATCTCATTTTCTTTGTTTTACCATATTATTACAGTCTTATTTTCACTTCTTTCCACCACATGCTCACATTCCAAGGTGCATTAAATTGATGCATGCAAGGATTAAAAGAAACCAACCAGTGCATGTAACCATTCCTACTCATTTAGTGGTTGTCCATGAAAATATTGTAATTAACATAGATTAAAGTTTGAGTGATTTTGTAAACTACGAGACGGAGTTCATTTCTCCACTCATCATCTGCCTTGGTTGATGTGATTTCAAATTTAAGCCTTATAAACCGAGAGGGAGTAGTTAAAATTTTTGGTCAAACTTTGACAAAAAATATATGATGTGGCGTAAAAACCTGGACGGAGGTAGTAGTACGAGATACGGTGGCACACTGACTTATGCCGAATACAAGTGGCCACTCATTATTGGAAGAGAGCAAAGTGACATACAACGTAATTAAAATTGAATTTCTCGAAAATATTTAAAATTGGAGGATGGTGTAGCCCACCTTTCCAATATTTTGACCGTGTGTGCTTCAGTTATTGTTCACTTTGGAGGGTCATGTACCACACGTGAATGATAGTAAGCGTGACCGGGAGGTGTGCAATGTTAATTGCGAGTTGACTCCTTTGAGCGTTTAATTTTCTTCATGTATTAGCATTGCCCTAGTATTTTTCTTCACTACGTTAAATAAAGAGTTCCGTTTCGTGCACAATTTCTAACGATTTTATGGAGAGAAAAATAAGAAAACCACTCCAACTGTATACGCCGCAGCCTCGGCGCTTGTTTTCTAGGGTTTGCTCTCTTCACACTATCTCTCCACTATATACATACACGCTGGAGCCTCAGCGCTTGTAGTTGCTTTCTTCACACACTCTCACCCTCTGCATTGGCCTCTCTCTCTCTCACTCCCCTGACTGCTGGTCAAAGAGCCGGCGGGATCTCGTCTGCCCGGGAAGGGAAGGAGGCTTAACATTGTCGCTGTCGGTGAGGGAGGGAATCCGCTACCGGCGCAACTGTTCTGTTTCACCCAGCGGCGGCACGGGAGGGCCTCTGACCCCTTCTTCCATGCTACCGGTCGCCCACTGAGCCACACCCCGAGAACCTTAAGGTATAATTTACTTAATCTACATGCACTGCTCTAGCTGCATGTGGATTTTTTCGCTTCTGCACTCGAATCTAGGTGTTGGATCATTCAAGAAAGTAGTGGGGAAAGTTGTATAGCATGAATCTAGGACGTGGTTCAAAGAGGAAAGGAAGGGGGGAAAGTAGTACAGACTAGCTATCCAGCACCTACGTTGGTCGAAAAGGGAAAACAATGACAAACACAGTACGCACATCTGTAATGAACTGATCTTTCTGTGAGTGGGGGACAAGGCTGTAGAGTTTGAGTAGGACTAGATTTGCTACCCTCACATAGGGAAAGGTGTCTAAAGATAGCAAAACTGGGACCAACACAAATATGCTCCTTGGTTGTTTGTTCTTTGTTGCAAAAGACTGTGCATCACCCCTTTATACATCAGTAGATGCACATGGTGCTGGTGCGTCCACTGTCCCGTGCAACTCTTTAGCTGTTGTTAATCTAATACTGCCGTTGGAAAATTAAAGCAATGATACACTTAAAAGCAAATTACATCTTTAACGAATTTTATTGTTAATATAATATCTCTATTATTATGAATCAATGCCACTATTTGAGAAATGGTATTGTCTTGCTTTCTTTCCCATTTAGATAAGTTAGATGCTTCTTTTTGTGAGCTTCTATGTTATCCACCGTTATTGACCAGTAATTGTTTCCTTTGCACCCCTGTGTAAACAGGGTTATCTACTTCACCTCGTTGTTATTGCGACCTTTTAGTGCACTGTAGAAAACACTTTTTTAAGAGTGTTTTGTGCAGTTCATCCAAAATGTCACACCGACAATGTTGCTTGATTGCTTGATCTTAGTGGAACTGCACAAGAGGTGACTTACTATCCGTATTGGCAAATTTGTTTGAGATCTTCTTCTTGTGAGTTGTTTGAATTCTGCATCATGAGAGGTCAGTACTAGCCTTCTTTCACATGATTGTCCAGTGTGCTTTCATATGTTATACTACTTATACGGTAATGTTGCTTGATTTTAGTGAACTGCACAAATGGAGACCAGACTTCCAATCTGTATGTGCACCACAATATCCCATTGAGGTACGATAATGATATTTCACAACTGTTGGCCTGTATTTTTCTACTGTTATCAGATATTAATGTCCTTGTTTAGTGTTATACTTGTGCTCCCTAATTGACATACCAAATCTTACATTGAAGGCGAAGCTTGTCTGTTATTGAACCAAGTGATGAAGGGGAAGAACAAGCAGAAGAAAAAAAACTCAGCTCCCAGTGCTGTAATGAAGCACTGGAACTATGATGACACAAGTAATAATAAAGTTTTGCATCTTAATTTATTGCTATGGCTGGAATGAGCAATTGTTTTGCCACTGATTTGATGCCACTCTTAATGTAATATGTAATTATCTCTACTTGTGCAAAAAGGGATCTTGTTTGAAAATAACATATATTTTAGTGGAACTGCATAAGAAGATGTTAGAAACATTAAACTAATCAAGGAGTATATAGTAGATAATAACAGATGGTTCCCAAGAAGTGCTTCATCTGTATGCTCTACACAATAAGCCTCCTAACAAAGATTGGTGCTGGCCCATGGATTTCATCCATATGACTGAGCTTTGTCATCTCTATTGGTGTTGTGCTACTGTTTAGATACTATCATGGGAAAGTGGTATTGTCCTCGAGAAGTGCTTCATTTGTGTTGTTTTAATTATTTCCTTTCCTTTGTTTGAGCAAACAGGGATGCAACATTTAGTTGTTCTCTTGCCTTTGCAAAACATGATCATCATCTTCATATCAGAAGGAAGCAGTTGAAGGATGGTTACATTACTGCCCACAAGAACAATCTAACTTCAACTTAGAAGGACTCACGGATCTCCATCTTTGTTGCTGTGATGGCCAATACAATGTTGTTTTAGGATTCTTTTCAGTGAGTTCAATTTTTTTAAATGTGTGATCTGCATGGATCATGTAGGTTGCCTAATTAAACTGTCAATTCATAGTACAGTTTGCTTTATACTAATCATTTTTTTTGTATTTATGCAAACAGGGATGCTCATCTTGATTTCAATGGGAACTACAGAAAATTATACTGCATCATGCACAATACATCGAATGTTCTCGAATCATTCATTTCCACCTCCAGCCACAAAATTAGCTACATGAAAGAAGGTGTGGATATGTGCAAGGCGTTGCAACATATAAAGGTGAAATCATACAAGCTACGCGCAAAGTTGGTTGATTTTAGTGGAACTGCACAAAAAGAACGGCTGGTTTATTTAGCACGAGGTGACATGTCAATGTACGAACTGATGGCAAACCCCACCCATTCCACAATCGTAGGCATTTGATATTTTGGAATGGGAACATTGTCAAACTTTGCTCATTGATGTACACAAAGACACACATTTGATATTTTGGAATGGGACAACCCTGTCAAATTTTGCTCATTGATGTTAGCAAGAAGACACACATTTGATATTTCGAATGGGATTCCCTTTGCTTTCAGCCGCATCGATCGATTTTTATTTATTCTTTAGTTGTGAAGTAAATATTGGCTCTGACATTTGAATCACTAAGATGCATAATCATCGATTGTTTTGAATGTTCTCTATAAAATTGCTAGGCCTGTGAGTTTGATTGCAATGTACAGGCACGCTTAAAACCTGCTCAAACTTTTTGTACGTGTGAAACTACTGCAAACGAGGTGATCACCGTGCATCCTGGGAATAATGCTAGTACGTATTGTTTTATATGTTCATCCAATGCCAGTGATACAAGAATTCGAACTAATCGAACTAAATTCGTTCATACACGGCCATATCTATATCTATCTATATATCTACTACTCTTACTATCTCTACTCTTATAAAAAAATAGAGTTGGTGATGATGGTGTGCCTGCCATCCTGCAATATAGGCCTCCTGATCTATATCGAATGGATAAGAAGGAAACTATGGCAATTTTGCAAAAAGATACCCACACCCCTCTCCACATTTGCATATAAGGCCTTGCCTTGTTCATCCTCTTTTCTCACAAGATAAACTACTCATACAAATGCATCTTGATGTTCCGTGCAACGCACGGGCATCTTGCTAGTCTACTACTTCTCTTACATCTTCTCTTATATAAAAAACAGAGTTGGTGATGATGGTGTGCCTCCCATCCTGCAATATAGGTCATCCGATTTATATCTGGCGGATAGGAAGGAAACTATGGTAATTTTGCAAAAAGATACCCAAACCCCTCTCCACATTTGCAAATTAGGCCTTCCCTCCACTAGTGCAGGATGCTGCTAACGCAACACTATGATCAGAAACCCTTTGACAAAACAGTGTGCGATGCATATCGCAAATGGTGGTGTAAAAAACCGTCAAAAAGGTGCAAAATGTTTGCGATGATGCATGCATCAAACACGGTTCAGATTTTAGTTCCGTGTGTGATGTAGGGCATACGGTTCAGTGCAATTAACTGTTTGCAATGAGGAGCAACAAAAGAAACAGTCAGCTAGATGAAGTTGTGTGCGATAAATAGCATACGGTTCACTAGGATGAACTGTTTGTGATTAGGCAACACAAAAGAAACGGTCAGCCAGATCAAGGTGTGTACGATATACGGCATGCGGTTCATTCGGATCAACTGTTTGTGTTGAGACAAGACAACATAAACTGATAGAGGCGGGGGTGTCCCGATCTTTCGATGAGATGATAACTATCGATTTGGTGGAGACGACTTTGACGATCCGACTACAAACGTGCACGACGTTGCGCCTTAGCAATCGCTAAAGCAATCTCCTGAGGTTACTGACGATGCCGGAAGCACGGTCAGCCTGACCACGAAGGTCTATTCCTGCAAGAAATCGAAGAACGAGCAAGAATATGATAAAGCAATCTGAATATCGCAAATATATATGAGGTATTGATAATGGTGGGGATCCGTAAGCGGTCTTGGTCTGGTCGTTGGACACAAACGAAGTACACGAAGTTGCAATGGCTAACTTTTAACTAAACAAATCCCAAGGAAAAGCTACTAGATGGATCTACTTATATAGGAGCAAGGGGTGGCGGCCAAGGAGGTGGGAGGACGTCCCAAGGCAGTCTAAAACTAAATCTAGGTCGTACAAGGCCAATGGGCCCAAGTGGAGGTGATGTAACACCTTTGGACTTGTAGTTTGACTCGGATTCTGCTGCAGCATCAGATTGTTTCGTCCACAACTCAACGCTCCAGACGAATTTGAAGGTGATTCCAATTGGGTTGGAAAGTGCACGAAATCTAGTTTCCAACAAAAAAAGAATCACCCAATTCGGAGTCCGTATGAAAAACTTGTGTGCGTTTTGAGTCAGGTGTGTCTGTGCAGTCCGAATCTGAATCCAGAACGTGAGAGACTTGGACTCTATCTTCTCTTGGGCCAAAAGTGACGTGAGAGAACTTTTTGGACAGCAAATAAACATCTCTTTCTTCCTTATCTTCATATGTCGATTGTACAAATGTCCCATACACCTGCAATTAGACAAAACACAAAAGTGTGTGAAGTATTTTTGTTCTGGATAACATAAATAGATTATTGAATAGTTTGCACTAGAAATCACCTGACAAATATGCATATATGCAATATTTTTGGTCATATCCAAGGTAGTCATGTCCTCATCATCCTCCCCTTCTTGAAAATAAAGCCGTCCTCGGCGTTGCTTAATCTGAAATGTGGTTAACAAAAGAGACAAGGTGTACATGTTGTATATGTATATGTCATCCATTTTTACTTCCCTTGATTTTTGCATATATGACACATGAATAGATGAGTAACTTGCATAGTTTATAAAATATAAAGCCAAAAAATTAGCACAAGACGTAGAAGGCATGAAAATATTGCAACTCAGTTTGCACATATAAGTGAAGCTCTTATTCATTTCAAAAGATTGACAATGTTCATCATTAAACCATCCCAACATTGGTGAATAAACCTTACTTGCATCAAATTTACATGCCACAACATGCTTAAATAAGCAAACATGCAATAAGTCATTCAACACAGAATCATCACCAAGATTAGAGGTCATATCAAAATGATTAAACATTGGTTCTTTTGCATCAATAGTTAATTCAATGGGTGCACTCAAAATTGTTGGTATTTCAGTTGATTGATCACATGGCAAAGTCAAATTATCAACGTAGTCCTCTAAAATAGGTGGTGTGATCAAAGTAGTGGGTAGCTCATCAGATGGTGCATTCAAATTGACAAGGCATTCATCATTCTCATGTAGAGATGGAAGATCAGTACCTGTGTCATTACCTCTTATGATCAACTCAGATGATGTAGCCACTCTCGGGGGCGATGTGTCACATGGTGGAGGTGATGTAGTCCTGACAACAACGGATGTGGTTGTCATAGTATGCCTAGTAGTTGAATGAACAATCATATCAACTCTTGGAATGTGCATCGTGCGCTTGTTCTCCTCGTGGCCAACACGTCATTTTATTTCCTGTTCAGCTTTGCAAGCAAGATGAAACAAATGGTCCATAGGATAACACTCTTCATGAATTAGTATCTCTTGAATATCACGGTTTAATCCTCCCCAAAATCTATCCATAAAATCATCTTCACTTTCTTCTAAAGAGGAATGCAACAAGGTAGTTTGTAAATCATCATAATATTTTGTTACAGTTTCACTACCTTGTTTTAAGTGTTGCAACTTCTTAATCATGTCACGAGTATAATAAGCAGGGACAAAAGTATGTCGCATGGCAAGTTTCAAATCATCCCAAGTAGTAGGTATATAATAAGGGTGTAACCGACAATATTCACTCCACCAAACCAAAGCATAACCAGTGAAAGAACCAACCGCAACCTTAACCTTTTTATGTTCATTGAAATTATGGGAAGCAAATATATTTTTTATGTCGAACTCCCATTCAATATATAAAGCAGGTTTAAAACGGCCATTAAATGGTGGTATAGATACATTAACCTGATCATGTGCATTTGGATGTTTGTGCACCTCTCGTGACGGTTGTGGTATTTGCAAAGGTGGTGGCACGTCTCCCGCGATCGACAAAGCCCATGAATTGACTCTGGATCCTGTCATGATTAGTAGAACAAGAAACAAAACCCAAAAATAATGTTCCTATAACTACTAGGATGTGGTGGTAAAACGCTCACAGTAAAGCAAATATCAATGTCTTACAAGTTCTTACCATGCAGCAGGCGGTGATCGGCAACCAGCGGTGTCAACTAACTCCGAATATTGAGTAAAGCGATTGCCAGGGGAGCGTACATATACACGGTGTAGAAATATGTGGAGCTAGGTTGGCTATATATGGTAGCAAAAGATTAGCAATAATCAATTCAAAGATGCAATGTTGAATAAACGCTCAACGACGGTACTGTGCTGGTCCTAGGCTAGACCGGACTAGAGACGCGAGCCTAGAACACTAATGAGGTCACGGCGTAGCACAACTAGCATCAATGAAGGATACTAAGTAGCTCTGGACAGCAAGATATAAGTGAAGATCACAACGGCAGTAAAGATAATGATGAAAAACAACTGCCAAACAGGATATACAACAACTCTCTCTCCAACTTTCCTCTTGAAAAGTTTGAGCCAATTTTCTGATAAATTCTTTCAAAGAATGCTACTAACTCAAGCTTTCCAATGCAAAAAGAATCACTCAATTCCGAGTTGATATGAGGAGTCAAAGAATTCTAAAACTGGCCTGAAAAATTGGAACAAGCTGTGTTCATGAACTTCGGAGGGCAAAAAGACCTATTTAGAAGCCGATTTTGAGGTGTCAAATATTGAACTAGCTTCTGCAACTATTTAGATGCGGCTCGTCGCTAGCTTCAATTTGAGTACTCGCGGAGCCAAAACGGACTTCGTATGAGGAAGATACACCTGTTTTACTGAACAGTGCGCAAAACAGATTCCAATCCGAATTCAGGTACGAGATTGATTCTAGATAGATCCAATTTTTTTTCTTCTCTCTTTTTTTTCTCACGCTTTTTTTTTCTTTTTCTTCTCTCTCTTTTTCTTTTTTTTCCTTTTTTCTCTTTTTTTCTCTATCTTTTTTTTCAAGACAAACTAGATAAGATGCAGATTGGATCAGGCGAAGATGTGAATGACCTCAACTATGATTATGACAATGAACAGTGCGTAGCACGTGGTGGAAATTAATAGATGGGATGGTGGACAGCGGAAGGGATAATGATGCAGCGGCGGCGTGACGATGCCGATCTTTCGATGAGATGATAACTATCGATTTGGTGGAGACGACTTTGACGATCCGACTACAAACGTGCACGACGTTGCGCCTTAGCAATCGCTAAAGCAATCTCCTGAGGTTACTGACGATGCCGGAAGCACGGTCAGCCTGACCACGAAGGTCTATTCCTGCAAGCAATCGAAGAACGAGCAAGAATATGATAAAGCAATCTGAATATCGCAAATATATATGAGGTATTGATAATGGTGGGGATCCGTAAGCGGTCTTGGTCTGGTCGTTGGACACAAACGAAGTACACGAAGTTGCAATGGCTAACTTTTAACTAAACAAATCCCAATGAAAAGCTACTAGATGGATCTACTTATATAGGAGCAAGGGGTGGCGGCCAAGGAGGTGGGAGGACGTCCCAAGGCAGTCTAAAACTAAATCTAGGTCGTACAAGGCCAATGGGCCCAAGTGGAGGTGATGTAACACCTTTGGACTTGTAGTTTGACTCGGATTCTGCTGCAGCATCAGATTGTTTCGTCCACAACTCAACGCTCCAGACGAATTTGAAGGTGATTCCAATTGGGTTGGAAAGTGCACGAAATCTAGTTTCCAACAAAAAAAGAATCACCCAATTCGGAGTCCGTATGAAAAACTTGTGTGCGTTTTGAGTCAGGTGTGTCTGTGCAGTCCGAATCTGAATCCAGAACGTGAGAGACTTGGACTCTATCTTCTCTTGGGCCAAAAGTGACGTGAGAGAACTTTTTGGACAGCAAATAAACATCTCTTTCTTCCTTATCTTCATATGTCGATTGTACAAATGTCCCATACACCTGCAATTAGACAAAACACAAAAGTGTGTGAAGTATTTTTGTTCTGGATAACATAAATAGATTATTGAATAGTTTGCACTAGAAATCACCTGACAAATATGCATATATGCAATATTTTTGGTCATATCCAAGGTAGTCATGTCCTCATCATAAACGGTGCAATATAACAAGATGTGTGTAATACGCGGCAAACAGGTATGTAATCAGAAATGTGTGCGAAGACCGATAATAACACAGATGATTGCTGCTAATAAGACATGTGTGTTGTGCGATGGGATTGCATACAGAGCAACAACATATATATACACACACTTATAAGGATATGGTTGCATAACCAAATTAAACATCCACTTACAACCATGGCATTTGCACACACCAAAGTAAACTATTACATGCATAATTACAGAGGTGGACACTACACACATGCCATTTCCACACACCAAAGTAAACTATATATTACATGCATGATTAACTAGCATAAACGATCATCTGATCATCATCTACTGCTTGTGACGCTTGCTCTGCTTGTGGCTTGATCCGGGCTCGTCGATTTGGGTAACGTTGCACTTCCTCATGTCAATGATCCGCTTGTGCATCTCATAGCATGTGTACACGCTCTTGGCTGCGAATCTAAGGTGAGGTTCATCCAGTCGCCGCATCCAGGCGTTGTGCCAGGATACGGTACTTGTTCTCTGGGCATTCTGCTTCATCTTTTTGTAGTAGAGGTCGATGATGGCCGAGGTGAGTTCAACCAGGGACTCCTTCGTGCTGCCCCAGACCCTGTAGTGCTCACGGATTTCAACAAGGTTCTTGCAGGCCAAGCCCGTAACCCTGTGCGCTTTTACATCATCGGTGGTTTCCACCGTAGCGAACTTGTAGTCGGTGTTGTTGACAAACCTGGCGAAACTACTGCAAGGCTTTAAGGCCATGCAGTAGTGGTAGATGAGGACATGATGGTGCATGCATAATTGGGCGACGGCAACCTTCTGATCTTTGCCGGGAACACCGGCGGTGTACTGGAGGTCGATGTCGACCACCTTGTGCTTGTCTCTAGCAAGCAACTGCTCAACAGTGTTGATGTAGTCGTCCACCACGGACGGGTCGATGGTGTACACCATCGAGAGATCCATCTCCCTCGCGTGGGTCTCCACTTTATGCTCGCCGAACTCCATTGGAGCGCCGCTGGACATCCCCTCTCTATGTGTCATCATGGGTGTGCTTGTTTTGTTATGGGGCACGATCAAAAGGTTGAAGAGACTATGGTTATAATGGCCGCAGGAATTAAAGGGGAAGCCGGACGGCCTGGAATATTGATCGGCACACCCTAATGGCAGTTGTAATTCGCAGCGCGTAACTCCATTGTATCGCACATAACTGCATCGCGTGGCAATGCGCGCGGCGCAACCACATGCATATGGGCCCCCCACGTGATCGTCCACATGCCCAACCTTTGGCAGAGCGCGCGCGGAGGGGCGCTTCCAGAGCGCTCTGCGGTCGCATCAAACGAGTAGTTGAACACACAAGGAAAAGTTGTCCACAACCCGAGCGTGCCGACGGACGCGAGCAGAGCACGCTGCGGCGCCTAACGACGAGCACAACGCGCTACGGCGCCTAACGGCGAGCAGAGCTTGCCAAGGGACGCGAGCAGAGGCGAGCGATGTCGGAGACATCAAGCATGAATCAGATTAGAGTTGCGTGCGCAATATGTGGCATACAGTTGATCCACCCCAGCTGTTTGTGATGGAATAATCCATGTGTGTTGTGGGCAAACGCTTGCTGGTATATAACCTCAAATTTAACCAACAAAATATTAATGCATGTTACAAAAATTATAAAACTCGAAACTATGTTCAAATACGAATCCAACGGTATAATCTTTGGCGACATGCATTCGTATTTTATTAATCAGATCCTACTTATAAACCAGGACGGGGGTATAGTAGGTAAATCAATCGCAAACATTTTTTTATTAAACGTATGTGTACATGTCCTTTCGTCCTCCTCTCGCACGTCTTGTCACCCCGCTGCCGGCCTGCCGCAGACGGTTCGAGCGCAAGCTTGAGCATTCGCGCGGGGGTGTTCTTTTGGCCAAACGTTGGTGAGCCCGTTCCCGCGCAACCGTGCAGGTTCCCGCGCAAGCTTCCTGCCCGACTCGGTGAAATCCCCAAAAATCCCAATGCTTACTAGCCTACTATATAAACCCTCACGGCCGGCGAGTCCTGCATCCCATTCCCCTCCCTCCCTGTAGCTTATCTCGTCTGCTTCTCCCTCAATCACCAATTGCACGGGTCCATTGTCGTCGCTCAGCCACTCCGCCATCATCAGAGCACAGATCCAGCTAGGAGGCTACACGGCGGCGGCGGCGCAGTCCCCGGTGTAGTGTAGTGCGCGTGGCGTCCCTGTTGGGTGTGCGTGCAAGACCTACCACACGCTCGGCCTTCGGTGCCCGTTGGCAGCTATTGTTGGCCGCCATTGCTGCCACAGCCCCGTCGAAAGCCAGGGCCATCGCCCGCTCCACCGCTGTGGCCCGAAGGCGGGAGGCGGCCATCATGGCCACCACCCCACTGCCGGCCACCGGGGCCATCACCCGCTCCGCCACCGCGGCCCGAAGGCAGGAGGTGGTGGTCGTGGCCGTCGTGGCCGCCAGCCCATCGTCGACTGCCGGGGTCATCACCTACTCCGCCACTGCCGCCCTAATGATTGAGGCAGAGGTGGAGGCCCGCACGTGCGACAGCAACCTTGCACGCTACATCGAGTTCCTGCGGGAGGAGGAGGAGCGCCTCGCCGAGCATGCAAAGAGCCTTACCGCCGACGTGGCTGCGACACATGCCGACGCATATCGCGAGGAATCAGGAGATCTACGAGCAGTCTGGCCGCTTCAAGAGGGGTCATCTAGAGCGGCAAAGGGCGTTCGAGGTGAGCGTCGCTGAAGGTGCAGCAGCGGCAGGCGTCGTATTGCAGTTGTCCAACTCGTCGGTAGGCTCTTCCTCCTCTTCCTCTTACTGAGCGCGCTCGGCAGAGGAGAGGCTGCCGGAAGTAGTACAAAGCCCCTTCGTAGTAGTAGTAGTATTTAGGGGCTATTTTGTTCAATTCATCTGACTATAGATGTGGTGGAACTATACAACATACTTCAAATTAGCTAGTATATATAGTTGAACTACCTATTTCAGTACGTGGTTGGCAACAATTGGGGAAAAGTTGGTCGGTTCAGCTATCGAGTTGAACTATTTGTATAAATTAAGCACGACTGTTTAATCTATGAATGAAATCTATGCTTAATTACTGAATTTTAGTTGCAAAAATTAGATAGTGCTAATGATTTTTAGCTGCATATTTTGACAAATCACGGTGTTACAAGGATTGACAAATGGCAATGTTACTAGATCACAAATGTCAATCTTTCCAGTTTGACAAATGGCAATATACCCAATATCATAGATGCAAATCTAACCAAATTGTATGTACGTGGTTGCACACGGGTCATCTGAAAAAACCGTTTGTGTTGAAGGGAGGTAGAAATCCTGCTTGCCAAATTTTCTCTTGGCTTAGCGCCAAAGTCGCGCTTTGCATACCTTATTCAATCTGAACCATTTGCATTGAAGGGATGCACAAATCATGCGCGGTGAATTTTCCCTTGGATTACTACGGAAGACCATAGCTCTCACTTTGCATACATGTGGTCTATCTAAAACGTTTCCGATGAAGAGCCGCACAAATCCTGCTCGACACATTTTCCATTGGCTTACTTGGGAAGCTGTCAGTGTACATAGGGGTGTTCTATCTAGAACATTTGCGATGTTAGAGTGGCAGCTAGTTGTTTCAAAATGCATTTGTTGACTGTTATTCAAGTGCGCCTTCTCTCAAAATGGACACGGAAATTACCACAGTATGTCGGGTGCCATTCCGTGATAGCATGCCAAGTTTCATGATTTTCAAACGCGTTTTGGATTCATTTGAATTTAAGAACAAAGTATCTCAACGTTTTGCCGGCAATCAATAGTGCCCTGGTGTTTGAATTCATTCCCATTTCTTGCATGGGACCTAAGCATGCACCCAAGGACACATATTTGATTTTTCAACCAATTTATATGCACTAGAGCATGTGCATGAAGTTCAAATTTGAATTATGCACATAAAATGCCTAGAAAACCCAGTTAATGTATAAAAATGTCCAAACGAACCCCGAAAAATTCCAAAATTTAACACAACACTCCTGTTGTTCTATGGTGATACTAGAATTGTCTTGAAAGCAATAACATGCAACGGGTATCATTTCGTCCCCAAAGGTGGCAAGTTCCCTACTGAAACCATCATGCTTGTTGTGAGAAGCTCTGGTTTGTGAGAAGCTTATACCCAAACCTGCCCCAAGTGGGACAAAAAATTTACCACGGCATGTCGGGAGCCATTCCATGATAGCATGCCAAGTTTCATGAATTTCAGATGAGTTTTGGATTTACTAGAATTTAAAAACCAGGTATCTCAATGTTTGCGGGTGAGTGATGGTGGCAGGGTGTTTGACATTCATTCCCATTTCTTGCATGGGACCTAGGCATGCAACCAAGGACACATATTTGAATTTTCAACCAATTTATATCCATTAGAGCATGTGCTTGTAGTTCAAATTTGAATTATGCACATACATGCATTGAAAACTCAACTAATGCATAAGAATGTCCTAACGAACCCCGAAAAATTCCAAAATTTAACACAACACTCATGTTGTTCTATGTTACACTAGAGAAAAAATTGAAATCAATAAGAGGCAATGGATATCATTTCATCCAGAAAGGTGAAACATTCCCTACCGAAAGCACCAGGCTTGTTGTGAGAAGCTCTGGTTTGTGAGAAGCTTATACCCCAAACCTGCCCCAAATGGGACAAAAAATTTGCGACGACAAGTTGATGCCGCTCCATGATAGCATGCCATGTTTCATGAATTTCAGATGAGTTTTGGATTTACTAGAATTTAAAAACCAGGTATCTCAATGTTTGCGGCCGAGTGATGGTGGCAGGGTGCTTGACATTCATTCCCATTTCTTGCATGGGACTTGAGCATGCAACCAAGAACATAGATTTGAATTTTCAACCAATTTATGTGCATTAGAGCATGTGCATGTAGTTCAAATTTGAATTATGCACATAAATGCATTGAAAACTCAATTATTGCATAGGAATGTCCTAACGAACCCCGAAAAAATCCAAAATTTAACACAACACTCATGTTGTTCTATGTTGACACTAGAGAAAAAGTTGAAATCAAGAAGAGGCAATGGATATCGTTTCGTCTAGAAAGGTGAAACGTTCACTACCGAAACCACCAGGCTTGTTGTGAGAAGCTCCGGTTTGTGAGAAGCTTATACCCAAACCTGCCCCAAACGGGATAAAAATTTACGACGACATGGTGATGCCGCTCCATGATAGCATGCCATGTTTCATGAATTTTAGACGAGTTTTGGATTTACTAGAATTTAGAAACCAGGTATCTCAATGTTTGTGGTCGAGTCACAATGGCGGGATGTTTGACATTCATTCCCATTTCTTGCATGGGACCTAAGCATGCAACCAAGGACACATATTTGAATTTTCAACCAATTTATATGCATTAGAGCATGTGCATGTAGTTCAAATTTTAATTATGCACATAAATGCATTGAAAACATAATTAATGCATAAGAATGTCCTAATGAACCCCAAAAAATTCCAAAATTTAACACAACACTCATGTTGTTCTATGTTGACACTAGAGAAAAAATTGAAATCAAGAAGAAGGCAATGGCTATCGTTTCGTCCAGAAAGGTGAAACTTTCCCTACCGAAACCACTAGGCTTGTTGTGAGAAGCTCTGGTTTGTGAGAAGCTTATACCCAAACCTGCCCCAAACGGGACAAAAATTTTATGACGACATGTTGATGCCACTCCATGATAGCATGCCATGTTTCATGAATTTCAAACGAGTTTTGGATTTACTAGAATTTAAAAATCAGGCATCTCAATGTTTGAGGCCGAGTGACGGTGGCAGGGTGTTTGACACTCATTCCCATTTCTTGCATGGGACCTAAGCATGCAACCAAGGAGATAGATTTGAATTTTCAACCAATTTATATGCATTAGAGCATGTGCATGTAGTTCAAATTTGAATTATGCACATAAATTCATTGAAAACTCAATTAATGCATAAAAATGTCCAAACGATCCCCGGAAAATTCCAAAATTTGACAGAACACTCCTGTTGTTCTATGTTGACACTAGAGCAAAAATTTAAATCAAGAAGAGGCAACGGATATTGTTTCATCCAGAAAGGTGAAACGTTCCCTACCGTAACCATGAGGCTTGTTGCGAGAAGCTCCGGTTTGTGAGAAGCTTATACCCCAACCTGCCCCAAATGGGACAATATTTTTACCACTGTATGTTGCTGCCGTTCCATGATAGCATGTCAAGTTTCATGAATTTCAGACGAGTTTTCGATTTACTAGAATTTTAAAACCATGTATCTCAATGTTAGCGGCCGAGCGACGGTGGCAAAGGTGTTTGACATTCACTCCCATTTCTTGCATGGGACCTAAGGTTGCAACGAAGGACACATATTTGATTTTTCGACATGTTTATATGCACTGGAGCATGTGCATGTAGTTCAAATTTGAATTATGCACATGAATGCATAGAAAACTCAGTTAATGTATAAAAATATCCACGCGAACCCCGAAAAATCCCAAAAAATTGCACAACACTTATGTTGTTCTATGTTGACATGAGAAAAAAATTTGAAAGTAAGAAGAGCCAACAAATATTGTTTTGTCCCCCAAGGTGGCACGTTCCCTACCAAAACCATCATGCTTGTTGTGAGAGAAGCTCTGGTTTGTGAGAAACTTATACCATAACCTGCCTCAAATGGGACAATATTTTTTTACCCTAACATCTTGATGTTGTACCATGATAGCATGCCAAGGTCCATGAATTTCAGACAAGTTTTGTATTTACTAAAATTACAAAAGCAAGCAACTCAACGTTTGCCGGAGAGCCACGGTGCCGTGGTGTTTGAAATTCATCCCCATTTCTTGAATGGGACGTAAGCATCAACCCATGGACACATATATCATTTTACAACCCATTTTAGTGCACCGGAGCATGTGCATGTGGTTTAATTTTGAATTGTGCACTTGAAATGCCTAGAAAACCAAGTTACTGTATAAAAATGTCCAAACAAACCCTGAATGATTCCAATTTTTTTGACGACACACCTATAGTTGCATGTTCACTGCAGATAGAAGTTCTAGCAATTCAAACACCATCCTTTGCAGCTGTAACCCCATTATGTAATTCAAATCAAGACAAAAAATCCAGTAGATCGCACACAATTTATTATTGCCAACCGTGTGAGATGCAATACAAAATATCCTGGAGCACTGTTGGTGTTTGTACGCCTATGGCTTACACTAGAAGGTGCGTCAGCTACAGTCCACAGCCAGCGTGTCAAGCACACAAGATCGCTCCCCAAATATCATTTCACTGTTCAATCGTCGCTTGTTAAATATGGGGACGTGGACCCGGGTCCCGAGGGCAACTTCAGTGGCCCACTCTGGTGAGAGCGCGGCCGCAATCTGCGATCGGGCGGCCAAGGCAGCCCAAACGGCCGATGTTGCTTCTCAAGCGGCGACAGCAACATCTGACTCGGGGATAGCAATTGGCGAGAGTGGCACATCATCTTTCCGTTCTGCAGCAGCGGCCTTATCCCAGATGGAGGCCGCCCACGACCATGTCAAGGCCGCCCACGTCTAGCTTGTGGTGGTCACCGCACAAATCAAAAGAAGCTTCTCCGACAACAGTCGGCAACCCACGGCCGAAGAGTTGGCAATCCCCAAGAGCATTCGAGCAGCCGTCCATTCCTGCGCGACATACCTTGCCACAACGGAGCCCGCCAAATCCTAGATCATGGCCGTCCACCCACCTCGTGGTGGCCTTCTCCAAAGATATGGCGGACGCGGTAGGCGAGATGCTTGCCGAGTATGGTCCGATGGATGCCATGGAGCCCCTTCCCCAGGAGACCGTCGGGCGCGAGCTGGACATGGAGGAGGCGGCGGAGATCGACGAGCACCAGCCGTAGTAGTACTCTTTGTTTTGTTTAATTAAGAGTGTCGGTCTTTAATTTGTTAGAGTAATATTTAGGCCATCTAGCTCTGTTTAATTGCTGAACTTGCTCGATTAAGAAGTGTGGGTGTGCTATAGTCTCCTTTGTGTACCCAAATTAACGTGGATGACCACTGTAACCAGGGAAATCGGAACCAAAATTTTTGACGTTCAAACTCATCACACACGGGTTAAGCTATCTAAATCGTTTGTGATGTTCACATATCATACACAATTCTGAATAAGGGACCGTGTCTGATGACACTGCGCGCCAGTTTTTTCGTTGTACTGATTCAACATTTTTGGCTTCCACGGAAATATCTACCTCCCCGCCCTCTCCCCCTTACCAAAAGCCACATTTCCCTTGTTTCTACCTTCCTTTCCAAGTTGAAACCTTCACTCCTTGCTTGCAGCGCCGCCCCCCTCGCCGGTGACCCTCCTTCACGCTACTCAGCCTCGTCTATCCAGGCAGGTAATCCACACCAGACCCCCATCCCCCTCCTCCTTCCACATCCCAAATGCCCCAACCGCCGGTGCGACACCTTCCGCCCAAATCACCGACCCTCCATCAAATAAGCACCTCTGTAAGCCATGGTGCACGCAGTATAGCCAGGATCTCAAGGAGCATTTGGTAGTGAAGAAGCAAATCGCAGCCGCACGCGCGGATGAGGTCGCGATGGCTACCATTTGTGCTGACCCCCAGATTTTGGAGGAGCACCACGCCGTTGAGGCCACCATCGACGCCTCGCGTGCCGATGCCACGACGCTGTTGGCTGCTTAAAACAACAGTTCGTGGTGTTTTCTCAAGGCCACCCTCGGTGCCTTTGATGAAGACTACGAGGTGTTTTCTCAGCGGGCATGTGCTTACCTCAACTTGAGAACCAGAAGGTTGGTGCCCGGAGCAGCTCAGGCAACTCACCACTATGATGAGGGAACCCACGATGCAGATGCCTTGCCCTCTTCCATGTCCAAGGAGCCAATCGTCATCGATATCTCCCACAATGAGGAGTACCTTGTCTTATTAGCTCACTATAAGGACCCGTGTTCAGTTTGCTAGCTACTGCCTTTCCTTAACAAATTCTAGTGAATTGTGCTATCTAGTTTTACCATGCAATATGTTGCTCTAGTGTATATGTTCTATATGTCGTGCAATGTGGTGCTCACCTATTAACTGTTTGGTCAATTAGTTGTCGTGTTCAGTTAACTGTTTGGTTCAATTCTGCAAATGTGATGTTCAATTCTTCAAGGTGCAATTTTGTATCACCTTCCATGTGAGAACTAAATTGAATTTTTCTTTACAAAATACATGAGAAACAAATCCAATTGCTATATTTCCAAGTTGTCAAGCATGCTTGGTTTGGTTAACAATGTGGTGCTCAGTTAACATTTGGTTCATTTGTTGTGGTGTTTAGTTAACTGTTTGGTCCCATTCTGTAATGCGATGTTCAATTGTTGTGGGTGCATTCTGTTATTTATACCACGTGAGAAATAAATCGAATTTGGGTGTACTAAATACATGAGATACAAATACAATTGCTATATTTCCAAGTTGTTAAGCATGCTTGGTTTGGTTAACTGGCTGATCCTCTACTAGGACTATGTTATATTGTGCAATGTGGTGCTCAATGAATGTTTGGTTCATTTTTTGTGGTGTTTAGTTAACTGCTTGGTTCAATTCTGCAATGCAATGACCAATTGTCGTGGGTAGAATTTTGTGTTGTTGTGCACGTGAGGTATAACCAAATTTTGCTGCACTTAATAACTGGGAAACATATACAATTGCTATATTTCCTAGTTCTTAATCATGCTTGGTTTGGATAAATGGGTTTTCCATGTGGATTGAATTAATCGGATGAATCTGCAACGTGCTTATTTTCATCAACATATTTTACTAATAGCATGCGAACCTCACTTTACCCGATCACTATCTACCTTATATGTGTTGCAGGGAAATAATGGGAAGCACTGAGGTTTACAATCGAGGTTTGCGCATGCATGGTCCTTTGTCTAATATCACATTATTGTGCAGTTGCAGGAACCATTCTAATACTTAGGTTTTAAACAATTCGGTCTTGCACATGTAGGTCCTGCTGTCAGAGGTTTTGACCCATTGTTCAACCCTTTTTGCATATGGGGAAATGAGTTTTCCATGAATATCAGTCAAGTCAAGAAACTCAGAAAGATTGTTAGGATAAAGAAATTAGCGACAAAAAACAACAAGATCTTTGTCTGCACAATGAAGAAGACATCCGTTCACTACAGGACGGTACTAACTACTATACCTTGTCTTTTTTATTCCTTTGCCCCATTTCCAATATAGAGAATATATTTATGCAAATCCTTGTTTTCAGGCCTTTCCAAAGCAGTTCACTGATGATTACCTCTCAAACCACCTGTATGGTCAGGAGGCGAGGAAGGTATTCATACAACACCCATGGTTCAATATTGAAGTGTTCCTAAAGAGGATGAAGGAAAGACGGTCAATCGTCCACGAGCACTGGCCTAAAGTTGCAGAGACCTTCAACATCAATGAAGGCTCAATATTCGCCTTTTGCTTCAGCAGTTTTCCAGATGAGATGCATCTATCTATGTACCGTCTATGATGCTAATTTTGAAAGGTTCTAGATGTTGCATGTGAAACTTGGTGCTGGTGCAGTTGTGTAATGGGGTAGCTGATTGCTGAAGCTATATTATGTTGTACTCTGATGTATTTCAATTATGAAATCCTGCTTCCTTAATATGGGAATGAAATATATTATGTGTTTAATATGACTGTCAATTAGATTAATAAATGGATTACTAATAATAGGGCAATTAGACTGCTAATTGGTTTTGGCAATTGCAAACGGTTATTGAGAAAATACCATGGGCAATGACCTAAGGCAACGCACACAGTTTCTAGGAATAAACGTGTTGGATCGATGAACAATCACACATGACATTCTTTTCAAAACTGTTTGCGTTAGGCCACCTTGCGCAAACATTTACCACATAAAAATTGTGTGTGATGGATAGCCTTTGCCACACAATTTCTTCTGTGCATCATGTGTGATGCATTCAATAACGCAAACGGTAAAATTGTTAATATTGTGTGCGATGGCAACGCTATCACAAACGATTTAACGGGGAAAATTATGTGTGATGTACTTGCGAACGGAAACATTTTCCTTGGAGCGACTGTGTGGGATGTATATACGAACTGAAACGTTTAGCGGGGACTGACTGTGTGAGATGTACTTACGACTGGAAACAATTTCGCTTGTATAATTGTTTTTTAGCATTACTGTATGTATAATCGTATTTTCTCGCTCGCCGGCCGCACACGACCTCATTTTGCCGAGCGTGTGTGCCAGGAGGGCATATCCATGATGGTTTCTTGGTCAAGTGCGAAGGACCCCCCTATCGCCTACACTCACTTGGCGACGGTTCCAAATGTTGTCGCGGAAAGGGGTTAAAACCGTTTGTATAGCACCGACGCGTACCAGTGCTCGTTCATCTTTTTCTCCCACAAGATAAAACTACTCATACAAATGCATCTTGATGTTCCATGCAATGCATGGACCTCTTGCTAGTTTCATATAAACATGCCGAATTTCATTACATTTCATACATTCTTCAACTAAAAAGGAGTGCGCTGGAGGTATAACTAATTAACCTATTATATGATCTCCGGTGTCCATTTCCCGTGTCCGACAGAGCCGGACTGACGCTTATTCTCTAGCACAGCTCTCCGACTCCACGTCGCCGCCAAGAAGCTGATCGACCATCAATGTTCAACCCGCCAAGCTTGGCTTCAACCGGAGGGTAGCAGCGGTGGCCTTACTTGGACCCCAGCGGTGGCGACCTACCATGTTCTACTCTTCGTCGTTTTCTGTGTGGTGCGGCCTCGTTGGCAGCGGGCAGGGCCTCGACGGAGCCGGCGATGTCCTCTATCTCGTTACCAGCGGGGCGGTGCCTCGGTAGAGCGGGGGAAATCCTCCCCCTTGTTGCCGGCAGGGCGGGGCCTCGGCTGAGCCGGCGATGTCCTCTACCTCATTGTTGGCGGGGCTGGGCCTCACCGAAGTCGGCGAAGTCCTCGGCCTCGATGCTGACGGGGCGGGGCCTCGGCGGAGCTGGCATTGTCCACTGCCTCGTTGTCGGTCTCGCCAAACAGCGCCTCACTCGCTTCATCGCCCTCTTTGTAGGCGCCGCAACCTCCAGCACCCGCATGTAGTACTGCCAGCACGCGATGCGGCTCTCACGGGCTGAGTGGTACGACTCGAGGAGCGCCTCCTGCTCCGCCCACTCCGCTTTGATATGCTCCTCCGCCTACAGGTGCTCCTGGAGGAAATGGTAGTTGTAGACGGCGCCAGCTTGCGCCTCCTGGAACTGCTCCTCACGCTTCTGCATCACCATGTCCATGTCTTGGGCACGGGCCTCGCAAAAAGTCTTGGTGCCATGCACCAGCGAGGACGGCGCGGAGGAGGGGGTTGGCACCGGATCGTCGACTACCACGTTCTCCATTGGGATCTCGCCGTCCTCCGGGTGCCTGCCGACAACCCAGTTGGCAGCAATGGTTGCCATCTCCTTCTGTTCCATCTTCCGCCCGTCCCGAAGAGCACTAGAGTGCGACGAAGCCATGGTGGGAGTGGTCTGGACAGGAGCAAGGGAATAGAGGCAAATGACTACGGCTATGGCCGGCGCAGCAGTTAATATAGCAATGGTGGGCGGAAGAGGGACTGGCGGGTGGCGCTAGAGTAGCCGCCTCGGTAATCGTGTATCATTAATGCCGGCGGCAGACAGGCGGACGACACTTGTGTTGTTTAAACATGGAGCAATCACCTTCATCGGGAAGCGGTGCTGTTGGCGTTGACCATTTCAGGCGGAAAGCGCGCGCGGGTGAGCATGCGGGTCTGGGTGGGCCAGGGCGGTCAGACTCATGCTTGGCAGCGGTCCGGTCCAGCAGCCAAACATGCTGGCTCGCCAGTGAGCTCAACGACGACAATCAGACGATGGACGTGGCTTCCGACCAGGAGTCGGCGCCACCGCCCAAGCCGATTCATGCCGTATTCACCATAGAGCAGGTGAGCCCGCACTTTGACACCCTAATGGCGGAAGAGCTACCAGCGCAGGAGGACCTGTGCTGCAACCTCCATCTCCTCAACGAGCACCGGCTCGCAGAAGGACGAATGGTCGGCGAACAAGCAAACGACAATGTCGTCGCGGACATGTGGCCCTATGATCCTGGCTTCCTGAATGAGAAACGGGCGTTGTATCAGACCATCCGTAGGGCCCGCGAGGCCCTCTCCGCCGTCCTTCCAGTTGTTGCGCTCGTTGTGGCGCCGCCGTCTCGCATTGTCAACATGGTCCACGAACATGAGGAATCAGGAGATGACTTTAATTGGAGAGGATGACAGTGGGGACCTACCAGGGCCTTAGCCGCACATACGCAAGTGCCTCCTTACTATGTACATCTATATTATTTTTTTATTTCCTCCTGGTTTCCTGACATCACAGTTCCACACCATTGTCAACCTATATAGTCAATAAACAAGAGAATTACACAAGGAGCACCCGACAGCTGGGACCCAGCAGCTCGAGCAGTATTTGTGTTTTTGAGGCGTGAGAAGAGTTTTTATTAACCGATGTTTTTATTGTTGTTCAGAGGAGATCAGCTGGGCGGGCTGTGGCCTGTCTAGCCCAGGCTATTATTTTATGTCAACCAAATATCCATCCCAGATATTAATTTTTTTAAAGCTAAAAATGGCTACCCCAGCTATACTTTTTTTGAGGAATACCCAACCCAGGTCAACTTGTTATTCTACGCCCCGCTAGGCTGCAAATCTTTCCTAGGAGGGATGCATTAGGCTTAACAAGGAAATGGGCTTTAAG
Organism: Triticum dicoccoides; assembly: GCF_002162155.2. Lineage (NCBI taxonomy): Eukaryota > Viridiplantae > Streptophyta > Magnoliopsida > Poales > Poaceae > Triticum > Triticum dicoccoides. The sequence goes on from NC_041387.1 coordinate 269,443,242, forward strand.
AAATAATAAGTGGCATGTAATTATAAAAACTGGGCTGTAACTATAAATAAATGCACCAAACACGTAATTAGTTAAAAAAATATTATTTTTGGATTTTGAAAATTTTAATTTCATCACTTGCTGCGCGTGCAATATTTCGTTGGATTTTACGTTATACAAAGTTATTTTGAAATTATATTTAATCTGACTTGAAATTCGGAATAAAAATACTTCGGGTCCCATCAAAATGTGGGAAATTTTATTCAGTTCTGTTCTGAGCGTTTGGTTTTTACTATTAATCGTTGTCCTAGCTAGAAGCTGGGCTGTAATTTTAACAAACTGTAAATGGGCTCTAGGAAATTCCATTAGAATTCAAAAATGGGTTGTACATTCTTACAAATCGCAAATGGGCTATATCTTCCCTACCACACACTTGTGGGCCTATTAGGTTGACGCGTACGCAAGGCTTTGTCAACTTATAGTCAACACATGATTCTAGCAATAGTGGTCGTTGGATGTCCATCCAACGGATATCGTGCTTCTTCTTCAATCTCGGATATTCTTGCTTTAGCCGCCCAAATAACCGCCGACGGTACCACCTACTACCGCCTCCCATGGACGGCTGTGCTACTGCGCAGGACTCACCGGCCCACCCTACTCCCATCGCCGTCCAGGCCATTCCTCTACTCACCAACACCTCTTGTTATTCTCCGGCAATAGCAGCCTCACACGGCAGCCGAACCAATGAACCCTCATACTCCCTCCACATGTCATACACCTGCCTCATCTTCTCTGGCTCCGTGTCGTTCCCTTCCTAGGGCTCGCCCTTGTCACCGCCTACATTTTGTCCGCGCAACATCGTCAATGAACGACAGCCATCGGAAGAGGACTCTACGCGGTGAGGTTGACAGATGGACCCACCAGCTACATCTTCGCACGCAAGTAAGTGCATATTACGGGGAAAAAAAATCTTCCCCTTGAAAGCTGGGACCTACTAGCTATATCTTCGCACTCAAGGAAGTGCGTCCTTGTCCTCCCTGACAGCTGGGACTGATAACCCACAAGTGTAGGGGATCGCAATAGTTTTCGATAAGTAAGAGTGTCGAACCCAACGAGGAGCTAAAGGTAGAATAAATATTCCCTCAAGTTCTCTCGACCACCGATACAACTCTACGCACGCTGGACGTTTGCTTTACCTAGAACAAGTATGAAACTAGAAGTACTTTGTAGGTGTGATAGGATAGGTTTGCAAGATAATAAAGAACACATAAATAAAAAGTAGGGGCTGTTTAGATAAAGATGCAATAAAGTAAGTATTAGTAGAGAGCTTTTTGTTACGAGAAAGTTATTTGTCCAAGGCAATTGATAGCTAGACCGGTAATCACTATTGCAATTTTATTTGAGGGAGAGGCATAAGCTAACATACTTTCTCTACTTGGATCATATGCACTTAGGATTGGAACTCTAGCAAGCGTCCGCAACTACTAAAGATTCATTAAGGTAAAACCCAACCATAGCACTAAAGTATCAAGTCCCCTTTTATCCCATACGCAACAATCCCCTTACTCGGGTTTGTGTTTCAGTCACTCACACAACCCACTATAAGTGAATCATGAACGCATTGCAACACCCTACAGTGGGAATCCCTCACGCTTGCGCGACACGGAGGGCACCATAGGACAGCACCAATAATAAAACATGCAACTCAAACCAATCACGATCATCAATTAACCCATAGGAAAAAACGGATCTACTCAAACATCATAAGATAACCATACATCATTGGGGAATAATATATAGCATTGAGCACCATGTTTAAGTAGAGATTACAGCGGGTAAGAGAGAGATTACACTGCTGCATAGAGGGAGGAAGAGTTGGCGATGAAGGCGGTGAAGTTGTTGGTGAAGATCGCGGTGATGATGATGGCCTCCGGCAGCGTTCCGGCGCCACCGGAAGCAAGGGGGGAGAGGGCCCCCCTTCTTCTTCTTCTTCTTCCTTGACCTCCTCCCTAGATGGGAGAAGGGTTTCCCCTCTGGTCCTTGGCTCCCATGGCGTGGGAGGGGCGAGAGCCCCTCCGAGATTGGATCTATCTCTCTATTTCTGCATTCTCAGATTCTACCCCTTCACCGTTTCCTTTATATCTGGAGATCCGTAACTCCGATTGGGGTGAATCTTTCACCCAGATCTTTCTCATAAAATTAGGTTTCTTGCGCCAGAAGAAGAGCGTCAACTGCCTTACGGGTGGCCCATGAGAGCCCAGGCCGCGCCCAGGGGGGAGGGCGCGCCCCTGTCTCGTGGCCACCCAGGACACCGTTTCGCATTGATTTTACTTCCCAAAAATCATAAATATTCCAAAAAAAATCTCCGTCCGTTTTTATCCCGTTTGGACTCCGTTTGATATTGGGTTTCTGCGAAACAAAAAACATGCAACGGACATGAACTGGCACTGGGCACTAGATCAATATGTTAGTCCCAAAAAATAGTATAAAAAGTTGCCAAAAGTATATAAAAGTTGAATAATATTGGCATGGAACAATCAAAAATTATAGATACGACGGAGATGTATCAGCATCCCAAGCTTAATTCCTGCTCGTCCTCAAGTAGGTAAATGATAAAAAATATAATTTTTGATGTGGAATGCTACCTAGCATAATCTTGATTATATGTCTAATCATGGCATGAATATTAAGACACGAGTGATTCAAAGCAATAGTCTATCATTTGACATACAAACAATTATACTTCGAGCGTACCAATAAAGCAATCATGTCTTTTCAAAACAACAAGGCCAAAGAAAGTTATCCCTACAAAATCATATAGTCTGGTTGTTCCTCTATCTTCATCACACAAAGTATAATCATGCAAAACCCCGATGACAAGCCAAGCAATTATTTCATACTTTAATAATCTCAAACCTTTTCAACTTTCACGCAATACATGAGCATGAGCCATGGACATAGCACTATAGGTGGAATAGAATATGATGGTGGGGGTTATGTGGAGAAGACAAAAAAAGTCTCACATCGACTAGGCGTATCAACGGGCTATGGAGATGCCCATCAATAGATATCAATGTGAGTGAGTAGGGATTGCCATGCAACGGATGCACTAGAGCTATAAGTGTATGAAAGCTCAAACTGAAACTAAGTGGGTGTGCATCCACTTGCTTCCTCATGAAGACCTCGGGCATTTGAGGAAGCCCATCATCGGAATATACAAGCCAAGTTCTATAATGAAAATTCCCACTAGTATATGAAAGTGATAGCATAGGAGGCTCTCTCTATGACGAACATGGTGCTACTCTGAAGCACAAGTGTGGTAAAAGGATAGTAACATTGCCCCTTCTCTCTTTTTCTCTCATTTTTTTTCTTTTATTTTTCATTTTTTATTTTTTTTCTTTCTTTTTGGTGGGCTTCTTTGGCCTCTTTTTTTATTTGGGCTTCTTTGGCCTCTTTTATTTTTCATAAAGTCCGGAGTCTCATCCCGACTTGTGGGGGAATCATAGTCTCCTTCATCCTTTCCTCACTGGGGCAATGCTCTAATAATGATGATCATCACACTTTTATTTACTTACAACTCAATATCTAGAACAAAGATATGACTCTATATGAATGCCTCCGGTGGTGTACCGGGATGTGCAATGATCTAGCGTAGCAATGACATCAAAAAACGGACAAGCCATAAAAACATCATGCTAGCTATCTTACGATCATGCAAGGCAATATGACAATGAATGCTCAAGTCATGTATATCATGATGATGGAAGTTGCATGGCAATATATCTCGGAATGGCTATGGAAATGCCATGATAGGTAGGTATGGTGGCTGTTTTGAGGAAGATATAATGAGGCTTAGGTGTGATAGAGCGTATCGTATCATGGGGTTTGGATGCACCGGTGAAGTTTTCACCAACTCTCGAGGTGAGAAAGGGCAATGCACGGTACCGAAGAGGCTAGCAATGATGGAAGGGTGAGAGTGTGTATAATCCATGGACTCAACATTAATCATAAAGAACTCATATACTTATTGCAAAAATCTACAAGCCATTGAAAACAAAGTACTACGCGCATGCTCCTAGGGGGATAGATTGGTAGGAAAAGACCATCGCTCGTCCCCTGCCGCCACTCATAAGGAAGACAATCAATAAATAAAATTGTGCTCCAACTTCATCACAAAGCGGTTCACCATACGTGCATGCTACGGGAATCATAAATCCCAACACAAGTATTTCTACTAATCCACAACCACACACTAGCATGACTCTAATATCACCACCTTTATATCACAAAACTATTGCAAGGAATCAAACATATCATATTCAGCGATCTACAAGTTTATGTAGGATTTTATGACTAACCATGTGAATGACCAATTCCTGTCATCTCTCTAAATAGATATAAGTGAAGCAAGAGAGTTTAATTCTTTCTACAAAAGATATGCCCACACTCTAACAAATATAAGTGAAACAAGAGAGCATTCTACAAATGGCGGTTTTCTATGTGAAGAGAAACAGGCAATCCAACTTCAAATGATATAAGTGAAGCACATGAAGCATTCTATAAAGCCATACTCAAAAGATTTAAGTGAGGTGCAATGAGCATTCTATAAATCAACCAAGTACTATCTCATACCAGCATGGTTCATAAAATAAAAATGAAAACTAAATGCAAAAGACGCTCCAAGACTAGCACATAATGCATAAATGGAACGAATACGAAAATATACCGATACTTGTTGAAGAAAGAGGGGATGCCTTTCGGGGCATCCCAAAGCTTAGACGCTTGAGTCTCCTTGAATATTTACTTGGGGTGCCTCGGGCATCCCCAAGCTTGAGTTCTTGCCTCTCTTCCTTTTCCTCATATCGAGACCTCCTCGTTTAGACACTTCATCCACACAAAACTTCAACAGAAAACTCGGTAAGATCCGTTAGTATAATAAAGCAAATCACCACTCTAAGTACTGTTGCAAACCAATTCATATTTTGTTTTTGCATTGTGTGTACTGTAACATAACTTTTTCATGGCTTAATCCACTGATATAAATTGATAGATTCATCAAAACAAGCAAACTATGCATCAAAAATAGAATCTGTCAAAAACAAAACAGTCTGTAGCAATCTGAACATCCACCATACTTATGGTACCCCAAAAATTCTAACAAAATTAGGAAAAATAAACAAGTTGGATAGAAAGACAATGAAAAAGGAATCAGAACCAAATGACGTTTTAGTTAAAAATGTAAAATCACGCACTACAGCCAAAGTTTCTGTCCTGCACCGTACAAACCAACAAGCATTGTAAACATCCTAAAGGCAAACCTTAGCACATTATTTTTATAATACAATGGAATTGTACAAGGGGATAATTATTTTTGTTGAAAAGTTTCTGTAATCAAGATTCACAAAGTTTCTGTGAGCATGAACAAAGTTCAAGGCTAGCTCCCACTTCAACAATGCTTGTCTTTCTCACTTTCACTTTCCTTTTTGAAAAGTTTTAGGTTCCCCTCTTTATTTTTTTTGTTTTTAAACTATATGAAAGCACTCAACAGAAATAAATGACTCTCTAAAACTTCCGGGTTGTCTCCCTGGCAGCGCTTTCTTTAAAGCCATTAAGCTAGGCATATAGTGCTCAAGTAATGAATCCACCCGGATCCCAAGGTATATCAAAGCCAATTTTAATTAAAAATGATTTGTAATTTAGTAGTGAGCACAAAGTAACATATATCATGCAGCAATGAAGTCTAACTCTCTTCCTATGCATCGGCATGTCATAGAAGAACAATTCATGCACACATAGTAAATGCCAATGCATAGTATAAGCAGTTTCTTGCAATTTTATCGTGTTGGAAACATAGAGAGGTGGAGATATAGTTCCTCTCTCATAATAATTGCAAGTAGGAGCAGCAAGCACATTCATGTCACATTCGACAAAATTATCATGTGGAACGGTAAAAGGCAACCCATCAATATAATCCTTAATAAGCACAAACTTCTCTGATATAGTGTAGTAGGGAGAATTCAAAAAGATAATAGGACTATCATGCGTGGGTGCAATAGCAACAATTTCATGTTTAACATAAGGAATATAGCAAGTTCATCTCCATAAGCATAATTCATATTGTCATCTTGGCCACAAGCATAGCAAGCATCATCAAAAAGGGATATTTCAGACAAATTCAAGGTATCATAGCAATCATCATAGCAATCATCCTCCGGTAAGCATGAAGGGGAATTAAACAATGTATGAGTTGGAGGGTTACTCTCATTAGAAGGTGGGCACTAGCTAATCCGCTCTTCCTCCTTTTGTTCTTCGCTCTCCTCATCATCTTTTTCATCCAATGAGCTCACAGTTTCATCAATTTCTTCTTCCATAGCTTCCTGCAAAATATTAGTCTCTTCCTGGACAGCGGAGAATTTCTCAATATATGGTTTAACATTGGCATTAGAAGCATAATTATCATAACAATATTCAAGTATGGCAAAACTTTCTGATTTGTAAAGAGTAGCATCATACTTTTCAATCAAAGAAGCAATTTCAAAAGCACCCTTAAAAGCAACAAATTCTTCAATTTGTTGAACATCATAGTAATTGTAAACACCCTTAGCATACAAAGATACGATTCCATTATCAATAAACTCACATTGGTAGGGAAGGTGTTTCTTAGGGTTTTCAGAACAACAAGTAACATCATATATTTCACATAAATTCCAAGCATAGCATTGCAAACGTTGAATTTGATCCCATAATAGTTTCCCTTTTTCAGATATACGGTGTCGCACATAACAAGCATGCTCATCTAAAGATTTTCCATCAACTAAGCTAGTTGGGGTTTCAGCACGAGCACAAAGGGATCGAAGATGATCCAAGTAAAAAGCTTCAGGACTGTGATAGATTTTGAGTGGTTCTTCAACCATTGGAGCAGTAGGTACAACTATTTTTTTTTTGGTATTTTGCATTTCCTACCCATGACTAAAGATAGAAAACAACTAAGGACAACAAATAAAATTACTTAGTGATAAAGCAAATAAGCACACACGAGAATATTCACCCCACGCTATGACTCCCCGGCAACGGCACCAGAAAAAGGTCTTGATAACCCACAAGTGTAGGGGGTCGCAACAGTTTTCGATAAGTAAGAGTGTTGAACCCAATGAGGAGCTAAATGTAGAATAAATATTCCCTCAAGTTCTATCGACCACCGATACAACTCTACGCACGCTTGACGTTTGCTTTACCTAGAACAAGTATGAAACTAGAAGTACTTTGTAGGTGTGATAGGATAGGTTTGCAAGATAATAAAGAACACGTAAATAAAAAGTAGGGGCTGTTTAGATAAATATGCAGTAAAGTAAGTATTAGTAGAGAGCTTTTTGTTACGAGAAAGTTATTTGTCCAAGGCAATCGATAACTAGACCGGTAATCACTATTGCAATTTTATTTGAGGGAGAGGCATAAGCTAACATACTTTCTCTACTTGGATCATATGCACTTACGACTGGAACTCTAGCAAGCGTCCGCAACTACTAAATATTCATTAAGGTAAAACCCAACCATAGCATTAAAGTATCAAGTCCCCTTTTTATCCCATACGCAACAATCCCCTTACTCGGGTTTGTGTTTCAGTCACCAATGCAACCCACTATAAGCGAATCATGAACGCATTGCAACACCCTACAGCGGGAATCCCTCACGCTTGCGCGACACGGAGGGCACCATACGACAGCACCAATAATAAAACATGCAACTCAAACCAATCACGATCATCAATTAACCCATAGGACAAAACGGATCTACTCAAACATCATAAGATAAACATACATCATTGGGGAATAATATATAGCATTGAGCACCATGTTTAAGTAGAGATTACAGCGGGTAAGAGAGAGATTACACTGCTGTATAGAGGGAGGAAGAGTTGGTGATGAAGGCAGTGAAGTTGTTGGTCAAGATTGTGGTGATGATGATGGCCTCCGACAGCGTTCTGACGCCACCGGAAGCAAGGGGGAGAGGGACCCCCTTCTTCTTCTTCTTATTCCTTGACCTCCTCCCTAGATGGGAGAAGGTTTTCCCCTCTGGTCCTTGGCTCCCATGGCGTGGGAGGGGCGAGAGCCCCTCCGAGATTGGATCTATCTCTCTGTTTCTGCGTTATCAGATTCTACCTCTTCACCGTTTGCTTTATATCTGGAGATCCGTAACTCCGATTGGGGTGAATCTTTCGCCCAGATCTTTCTCATAAAATTAGCTTTCTTGCGCCAAAAGAAGAGCATAAACCACCTTACGGGTGGCCCATGAGAGCCCAGGCCGCGCCCAGGGGGGAGGGCGCGCCCCCCTGTCTCGTGGCCACCCAGGACACCGTTTCGCGTTGATTTTACTTCCCAAAAATCATAAATATTCCAAAAAAAATCTCCGTCCGTTTTTATCCCTTTTGGACTCTGTTTGATATTGGGTTTCTGTGAAACAAAAAACATGCAACAGACAGGAACTGGCACTAGGCACTAGATCAATATGTTAGTCCCAAAAAATAGTATAAAAAGTTGCCAAAAGTATATAAAAGTTGAATAATATTGGCATGGAACAATCAAAAATTATAGATACGACGGAGATGTATCAGGGACCTACTCGATCGAAGCGTATGTAGCGTTTTCTGTCTGGTCGTGAACGTGTATGTACATACTGGTCGATCAGTCTCTGCAATGATGAACCATGGCCTAGCAAGTAGCGACACGTGTAGTAGTAGAGCCCCCGACGCAGTCCCTTCTAAATCATGTACATATACGTACAACCACATGCCAAAAATACGGCCACATACGCACATACGGGCGGGGTCTTGAATGCCTACTGACGCATATGTACGGCCAAGGCTCGTGTACATGGAGAGGCAATGGACAGCAGCAATGGCGTCCTGTTCATCGAAAGCCAACCGGCTGGGTCGGAACGGAGAAACTGCGTCGTGTTACTTGGGAGGCAACAGAATGCATCGTGTTACTCGGGAACCAACCGGCTTGGACGGAACAGCCGAAACGGGGTCTGGCATACCACAGAACGTAGGAAAGGCCTTCTGTTCGAGTGCCTACGGTCAAAACAGGGTGCTATTGATCAGGAGGGGTGTGGAGTACCGCAAAACGGAGGAAACGGACTTCTCTTCGACCTCCTACGGTCAAAATGGGGTCCTGTTCATTGGGAGGGGTGTGGCGTACCGCAAAACGGGACTCCACAGGCTACTATTCATCCATCGTCGACCTCCTCCAGCCTCCACGGGCTACTATTCATCCATCGTCGACCTCCTCCAGACTCCACCTGCCACTATTCATCCATGGCATCTCCCTATGCCTCCACGGGCTCCTGTTCATCCAGCCTCCACCAGCTACTGTTCAACCATCCCTCCACGGGCTCCTGTTCATCCAACCTCCACTGTCTACTGTTCAACCAACCCTCACGGGGTCCTATTCATCCACCCCCAACTGGCTTGATCAGGGTCCTGTTCATCCAGCGGCAACGGCCTCTACTACCACGGGGTCATGTTCATCCAACCCCCACCGGGATATATTCATCCAACCTCCAACAACGCTCACTGTTCATCAAGAGGCAGCATGTTCGATCGGCTTCAGTTACCAGTAGTAGCAAAGGAATCCCTCGATAGGGTTGAGTTAACAGCCAGGGATCGATCGATCGCTCGGGTTCAGTAACGTAGCTAGTCCAATCGCTCGGGTTCATTAAGCAAACGCCTCGCTCAGGTTCAATTAGAGCACAATACCTTGCACACTCGCGAGTACATGTACGAGAGAAACATGCAATCCCTCCGTGCATCGCTCGGCCCTGACCACCCACCGTAACCGGGAACTCCCTAAAATTTTCCTCGCCCTTGCTTGTTCCACGATTTTTTCCATCATGGACGACCCAACGAATGTCATGCAGGTGCATCTCCAGCGCGCCCAGGACGAAAAGCCCATTTTCTGTCATGATTTTTTATCATAGAAGTAGGAGCCCACCACATATATGATGATACCAAGTTTTGTCACAATTATCGTCATAGAAGTGTCATAAGCATGACAGGAAAAAAATCGTTCAGCCCAAAATGTCACGAATGTTTCTTTTTTTGTAGTATACGTGAGTACAAGTGTCAGAAGATCTGAAACACTCTCTAGGTTGCCTTGGACCTCCTTTTATAGCTCAAGGGGTAACCATAATGGCAAAACAGACATTATCTTGTGATTAGATAGCCAACAGTGCTATCATACCTAACTCTGGCACTTAGGACAAAATGCCATAAATGCTACCTTAGGTGGCGTGCGGGGATGCATCCCTGGCAAGCTTATATCGCCGCTTAGCCAGCTTCTGCTTATCATCTTGACACACCCCTAGATGGGTGTCAAACGGGTGTGATCTGTCTTCCAGCAAACCGCCACGTGCTTAGTGAGAGCCACTTACTTGCCCGTGGGGCTCGACACTGCATCGATAAGTGACTGGTGTCGTGGTGCGGTGGAGCGGTGGTAACTGGCCTGTGCCTGCCAGGGGCAGGGCTTGCCGGGCCTTCTTGGAGGGGTGCACGGTTCGATCTCCGGCCATGCTGGAGACGCGGCTAGCGTGGCTTGGTCCTGCTATTATCTACTGCATCGACCTTGCCGGCCTCGTCTGACCAGCAAAGGACACTTCCCTTGGAATCTTGGTCTTCTTGATGCGCTCCTTGATCTAACGAAGAGCGGCTTCTCTAGCTTGGCCTTGCATTACACATTGGTGTTGGATGTATGATTGTCAGCACGGCTGTGTATGAGTCCGGTCAACAAACGCAGATGTTCGTTGCACTGACTGGAGCCCCTGGGCCTGGCCCAGTCGTGCTGTCGGGCATCATTGGGGTAGGCCCTAAAAAATTCATAAGGCGGGCACCTCGACCATGCTGCAGCGGGATCCATGTCTTCCTTGATATCTTCTTTGCTTTTTCATTAACCTGGGATTGAATCAATTCCCAGTTTCCTCGTGAGTCATGTGAGGTCAAACACTGTGGGGCTACCCGCGCAAAGGGCCAGGGGATGCCCATGTTCATGGGAAGTTAATTGAAGTGCCCACACACGACCCCGAGAGGAGAAGGTAACTGTCAGTTTACTCACCCCACCACTCCTTCTGTTTTCGCCACGTATGCTGCCTGCATTGCGCAGGGTAGGTAACGTACGCGTAGGGCGCTGGAATGAGTGCCATGGAAGAAAGCAAGGTACCATGGATTGGTGTGGGAGGGCGGCCGGCGAATCTGGATGTTGTCAGTGACGCAGATGAATCGGATTGGAGGAGAGGGGTGGTTACCATGGGTTGGTGGGGAGCCAGACCCCTACCACGCTCTGCTATAAAAGAGAGCATAGAGGAGTACGGAAAGGCTAACCCACGCATCTTCTTCTTCCTCTTGTGCCTTTCTTCCAGCATGGTGAGGGGAAGAGGGCGTGGTCGGCAGCGACAAGGGCTTCCTCTAGGCACCGTATCCCTGCCCCTGCTGGGGACACAGGGGCGGGATCCAGTGCACAAGGCGGATCCGCAGGACACGGTCGTGATCGACACGGTGCTCGGGGCTGAGGAGGATGCGATGGTGGCTCGGCCACTCCCCCTCCTGCCGCTTTGACTCTACTGGAGGGCCATGTCAGAGACATGACATTGGAGTTCCTTGTTAGGTTGCGCAAGCCCCCGCGCAGCTGTCTTCGGATTCCCACTCCTTTTGAAAGGGTAATGGAGGTTGAACAGCGGCATGGGTTGAAGTTACACATGAGGGGTTGATGTAATGTCATGCTTCTCCGGCGTGGATGGAAAACCTTTGCTCGTGCCCACAGCTTGGCGGAGGGGCACGTTCACCATCTTAAATTAATGGAGGCTGACCTGCTCTACATCAAGGTCTTGGGCGCTCGGGTGCTCACTTAGGGTGTTGCATGGAGAGCTCGACCGATGATGAAAGCTCCTCCTTGAGCGACAGCGACGAAGAGGACACTGACAGCAAAGACGATGGTGCCAAGTGGGAGGGCGACGGCTCGGACTCCTGCTGAGCACCGAACGCACCGTCACCGTCAGCTAGGCGTCGGCAGCAGAATCATCTGCACTTGGCCTTCTCCCCAGCAGAGCAATTTTGCCGGGGCGTTGGGTGTGGATGCCTTTGCCTCCTCCAGCTGGACCCTGGCAGGCTTCCTCGTGAACTTCAGCTTTGTCTTCCCTGCCAGTGTCCCTCCTACCGTGTTCCTCTGGTCCTGGCGGTGGTGACCAGGGCATCACCTAGCCGCTCCTTCCGCCCTTCTGGCTTCGTCCTCGCCCTCCCGGTCTTGTTAGGTTGCGTCCCACGGGCCCTAACGGAGTTAGCCTGGGCTTCTACCCAGGCACTCCTTTTGCCCTCTTTATGCCTTGATGTAACTCCTAGGAGGAGAGGGACAAGAAAAGTATTATGGGGCACTTATCTTTTTTCAAATTAAAACATGTAGGCACCTGCCAAACGTTAGGTTAAATTATGTAATCTTCCATCCATGTATGTACCCTCACTGGTACAACGAGGTGCTATACAAATGGTTTTTAACCCCTTTCTGCGACGGCATTCTGAACCGTCGCCTAGTGAGTGACTGCAATAAGGTTTTCCTTCCTACATGACCCAAAAACCATCGGGGATATGCCCTCCTAGCACACACGCTCGACAAAATGAGGTCATGTGCGACCGGTGAGCGATCAAATATGGTTATACATACAATGGTGCTAAAACAATACAATTATACAGGCGAAATCATTTCCGGTCGTAAGTACATCCCACACAGTCAGTCCCCGCTAAACATTTCTGTTGTATATACATCCCACACAATCGCTCCAAGGAAATCGTTTATGCTCGCAGGTACATCACACACAATTTTCCCCATTAAATCGTTTGTGATAGCGTTGCCATTGGACACGATATTAACGATCTTATCATTTGCGTTACCGAATGCATCAAACATGGTGCGTAGAAGAAACTGTGTGGCAAAGGTTGTCCATCACACACACTTTTTATGTGCTAACGTTTGTGCAAGGTGGCCTAACGCAAACAATTTTCAAGAGGATGTCGTGTGTGATTGTTCAATGATCTTACTCGATTTATTCCTAGAAATTGTGTGCGTTGCCTTAGGTCATCGCCCACGGTGTTTTCTCAATAACCGTTTGCAATAGAAAACCCCAATTAGCAGGCTAATTGGCCTATTATTAATAGTCCATTTTTTATCTAATTGACATTTCATACTAAGCACGTAATATATTTCATTTCCATATTAAGGAAGCAGGATTTCATAATTGAAATACATCAGAGTACAACATCATATAGCTTCAGCACTCAGCTACCCCACTACACAACTGCACCAGCACCAAGTTTCACATGCAACACCTACAACATTTTGAAATTAGCATCATAGACAGAACATAGACAGATGAATCTCATCTGGAAAACTGCAGAAGTGGAAGGCAAATATTGAGCCTTCATTGATGTTGAAGGTTTTGCAATTTTAGGCCAGTGCATGTGGATGATTGACCATCCATCCTTCGTCCTCTTCAGGAACACTTCAATATTGAATCGTGGGTGTTGTATAAAAACCTTCCTCGCCTCCTGACCATACAAGTGGTTTGAGAGGTAATCATGAGTGAACTGCTTTGGAAAGGCCTGAAAACAAGGATATGGATAAATATCTTCTCCAGATTTGAAATGGCGCAAAGGAATTAAAAAGACAAGGTATAACAGTTAGTACCATCTCGTAGTGAACTGATGTCTTCTTAATTGTGCAGATGAAGACCTTGTTGGTTTTTGTCGCTAATTTCTTTATCGTAACAATCTTTCTGAGTGTCTTAACTTGACTGATATTAATGGACAACTCATTTGCACATATGCAAAAGGGTCAAACAGTGGGTCAAAACCTCTGATGGAAGGACCTACATGTGCAAGACCAAATTGTTAGAAACCTAATATTTAAAAACAAGAAGTGGAAAGGTGTGTTATTAACTGCAACAAGCCTAATATTTAAAAACAAGCGAATGTAGTCATTCAAACTTGTATTGTGCAGGTCTAAGTACACTAGTTATTGGCCCTATTTGGATCCATGGGTTAGAGTTAGTTTGAGCTAGTTTGGGCTCAAATAGCCCTAAAGTATTCAAACATGAGGGCTAGTTTCGGCTAGTTGCATCAAACCCACCCAAAACAACTATCCCACCCAAGAGGTGCTGATTGGGGCTAGTTCTCCTCGTGCATTTATTGCCAATCTAACACTGTCATCCAAACACCTCTTTGGCTAGAGTTAGTTCAGGGTTAGTCATTGTTGAGTATCATTGTTATTTAGGAAATGTGGGATAGCGTAGGATTTATTCTACCTTGACTTGTACTCCAAGATGACCATGTACTCCCATATATATGCCCACAAGGCTCAAGCAATACAATCAACTATTCCACCAATCTTTCTCTCTCTCCCTTTTAATTGTCATGAGCTAGAAACTAACACTAACCTCTAGCTAAGTTAGAGTATCCAAACAGTGCCATTGTTAAATCAAATGGAAAGGCATGTTCAATACTCCCTCCGGTCCTTTTTACTCTGCATATAAGAATTGTATGAAGTCAGACTTCATAAAGTTTGACCTTATTTATATGAAAAAATATCAACATCTAGCATGCTAAAGTTATACAATATGAAAATTAAAGTCATGACACATGTACTGATATTTATTTCATATTGTGAATGTTGGTATTTTGTTCTATAAAGTTGGTCAAACTTTAAGAGGCCTGACTTTAGACAAATCTTATATGTGAACTAAAAAGATTCAGAGGGAGTACAGCATGCTTAACAGCAACCAAATGTAGTCATTCATAGAGCTATTGCTAAATTTGGTATTGATGAAATTGAACTGTGGTGTTCATACTAGCACATATAGAACATCACACTGTTAATAGCTGAAATAAACAAGGCATACTACGAACAACCAAAGGTGGCAATTGAAATTGGACATATGCTAACTACAAACAACCGAACAACCATAAACCGTAGAAATAAACAAGGCATAATGCAAACAACCTAATATAGCAATAAATATTGGACAGGTTCTCACTACAAAAGGGGTTCGAGAAAACAAATCCTGGGATTCCTCACTTGTCATAGATTGGCTCCTCCTCATGGTCGCCGTTGATGAGGTATCACTTGCCAGCTGAGGATCCCAGGCCAGTGTCGCAGAACGTGTCCTTCAGAAATGACAGAAGGGGCTCCATGGTGATCAAGGATGGCGAATTGTTCATAATGAGCCACAGGAGATTAGCGGCAGGGCCACCAATGAATCGACGGCTGTCGAACCCGAAGGATTGGGGTGGGCAACTTAACCTGTGACATAACCCACGTTAAGCCATCAGTGTTGACAACCTCGATGCCGTAGCCAGCGTCCGCGACATGCCATAATACTCTAGTGCCCGTTGATGGAAAGGCTCAATCCAGGTCCAGTCATCGTCGTCAGCTTCCTCAGCGGCCACCTCACTGACGTTGGGCAAAGAGGCTGTGGTAAAGCTCTTTTGGGCCATTCGTTCCTCAACCTCCCCGGGAAGCGTAACCGGGCTTAGGCTGCGACACTCTGGTGTCGGGGAGGGGTGGGGATGGGGATCTCTGGGAATGGGGGCATTTCATAGGCATCATCTAGGAAACTCAGGGCGGCGAGGGTATGTATATCGGTGGGTAAACTACACGGGTAGACCGACAGTGGTTGACGATGGAGGCGGCGCGAAGGCGGCGACCCAGCTATGTTTGGATCAAGGGAGGGGTGGTGTTTATGTGTGTGAGCGGGGGATTTGGGAGGTGTGTGTGGAGGCGGTCCAAGGTGGTGTTTGAGGGAATGCAGCGGGTACTAAAAATTTTACTAGGTGGGAGTAAAATGTTGGGGCTACCGAAAATTTGGATCAAGGGATTGAAGCAGAGCGGGCAGGAGTAACGAACATCACACACGGTTAAAACATAATTATCTTGTGCTATCAAATAGAAAAACACTCCAGCCGAGCAGATATTTTTGAGATTGCAAGGGATGGAGATGGGAGTAAAATGCCGGGGCTACTAAAAATTTGGATCTACTGATTGAAGCAGAGCAGGAGTAACAGACATCACACACGGTTCAGACATACTAATCGTGTGCTATCAAACAGAAAAACTATCTACACGGACGCAAGTATATATTTTTGAGATTGCGAGGGAGTAGATATTTTCGAGAGGGGGAGGGAAGCCTCGTGGCGCCCAATATACTGTGATCATGTGGGTGACAGGGGCAGGGGCATGGCACACGGGTAGTCCTAGGGAACCGTGTCTATTTCGTACCCAATCATAGATGGTTGGTCCGTCCGACTCGTCTGTTGTTTATAAATTTGGCCAAAAACGCGGGAAAGGGTCAAAACACGAACACACTTGCATGTGGACCAAATATATGTATGAAAAGGGTGGTTTGATGATCAAATACCTAATGCACGACTTTGATGTGGAACCTGCCGCACAAAGCACACGTTA
>NC_041387.1:269459911-269463908 GCF_002162155.2 Triticum dicoccoides
ACATGTGCATCGCAAATTAACCGGGCATCCCCAACCCCACAGAGGTTCATCTAGTATGAAGTAGTACTGTGCCCCCCCCCCCAAGACACACACTTTGAGTCGGTGGGAGGGGTAGGGCATCTCACCAAGGCGTATTGTAAGACTGACCAAGAAGAATCACCACCTTGGTCATATAACCACTCTTGTTTGTTGGGTCAAAGTCATGCATTGGTGTTCCACACGCGGCCCCACAAAATAGGCTAGCTTGTCGTCGATAACCATGCGAGGGAGTGGCTGAAGACATCCACTACATGCATGTGGCCCAAACATATGTATGAAGTGTCATGTGGTGTTTGAATATTCCCAATGCACAACTTTGATGTGGTCGCGTGCTTTTGGAACCAGAAAGTCCCCACACGAAGCGAGGTTCACGACGAATAGTATATATATATATATATATATAGGTATTCATGTGTATGCGAGCCCTCGAACTTAGGTCTCGAATCTCACCATGATCGACGTACGACTATACGGTAATGCAAACCAAGAGAAGAAGAATCCATCCTGGTAACCTAGCTCTCTCGCGTTGTTGGTCGAAGTGATGGACGTCCACGCGGGCCCATGAATATATAGGTCGTTGATGATAACCAAGTGAGGGAGAGTGTCCAAAGGCAACCACTGCATGTATATATGTGCCCCAAACATATGTATATATGGACATGCGTGATGCATGCATATATGTTTGAATACCAAAAGCACAACATTTTGATGTGGCCCATGCATGCGTCGCGTGCTCGCCCCCCACCCCCCACTTCGACCCAGTGGGAGGGATTCGTGCATACACATGCGCGTGAAGTATATAGTTCCATGTACCGAACCGTATAAGACGAACCAAAATTAGTCCCCTCCTAATTTGTGACGCCCCCGATTCAATCGTACACTAATCATGCACGCAAATGTCTACGATCAAGATCAGGGACTCACGGGAAGATATCACAACACAACTCTAAAAATAAAATAAGTCATACAAGCATCATATTACAAGCCAGGGGCCTAGAGGGCTCGAATACAAGTGCTCGAATATAAAAGAGTCAGCGGAAGCAACAATATCTGAGTACAGACATAAGGTAAACAAGTTGCCATAAGATGGCTAGCACAAACTGGGATATAGATTGGAAGAGGCGCAGGCCTCCTACCTGGGATCCTCCTAAACTACTCCTCGTCGGTGGCGCCCTGAACGTAGTAGTAGGCACCCACGGTGAAGTAGGGGTCGTCGTCGACGGTGGCGTCTGGCTCGTGGGCTCCAACGTCTGGTTCCGGCATCCGAGAAGAAGAGGAAAAGGGGGAAAAGAGGGAGCAAAGCAACCGTGAGTACTCATCCAAAGTACTCGCAAGCAAGGATCTACAGTACATGTGCATGGGTATATGTGTAAAGAGGCAATATAGGTGGACTGAACTGCAGAATGCCAGAATAAGAGGGGGATAGCAAGTCCTATCGAATACTATGCTTCTGGCAGCTTCCGTCTTGTAGCATGTAGAATAGAGTAAATTGAAGTCCTCCAAGTAGCATCACATAGCATAATCCTACCCGACGATCCTCCCCTCGTCACACTGTGGGAAAGCGATCACCGGGTTGTCTCTAGAACTTGTCTTGGTGTGTTTTATTAGGTATCCGGTTCTAGTTGTCATAAGGTCAAGGTACAACTCCAGGTCGTCCTTTTATCGAGGGCACGGCTATTCGAATTGATAAACTTCCCTGCATGGGTGCACCACATAAACCAACACGCTCGATCCCTCTGGCCGGACACACTTTCCTGGGTCATGCCCGACCTCGAAAGATCAACACGTCGCCGCCCTACCTAGGCACAGTAGAGAGGTCAGCACGCCGGTCTAAATCCTATGCGTGCAGGGGGATGGGCCCATCGCCCATTGCACACCTGCACGTTGCGTACACGGCCGGTGAGCAGACCTAGCCTCCCTTATACAAGAGCAGGCATTCCAGTCCAACCCGGCGCGCGCCGCTCAGTCGCTGACGTCAAGAAGGCTTTGGCTGATACCACGACATCGAGTGCCCATAACTGTTCCTGCGTAGTTGGTTAGTGCGTATAGGCCAGTGGCCAGACACAGATCAAATACCAAGATCTCGTTAAGCGTGTTATTTTGAAGTAACCGCGGATGCCGACCAGGGCCAAGCCCACCTGTCTCCTAGGTGGTCACAACCTTCCCTGTCGCTCCGCCACAAAGTAGCACTCGGGGGCCGTCGGGAACTCAGGTCCACCACTACCTGGATGGAACCACCTGTCCTTTCAGCCCCCATATCCAAATCAGTTGCGGGTACTCCATGAGCCGACCCGACTTTATTCACCATTTGTAGTATGTATGTATGTATGTATGTATGTATGTATGTATGTATAATATATACCCGTGATCACCTCCCGAGTGATCACGGCCCAATAGTATATAGCATGGCAGACGGACAAGAATGTAGGGCCACTAATGATAAACTAGCATCATATACTAAGCATTTAGGATTGCAGGTAAGGTGTCAATAGCTGTAGCAACAATGACAGGTTATGCAGCAGAATAGGATTAACCGAAAGCAGTAACATAGTACACTACTCTAATGCAAGCAGTAGAGACAAGGAATAGGTGATATCGAGTGATCAAGGGGGGGGGGGCTTCCCTGGTTGCTCTGGCAAGAAGGAGGGGTCGTCAACTCCGTAGTCGAACTGGGACCGCCGGCTGTCTCAGGGTCTACCGGAAAGACGTAACGGAGGGGGAACACAATAAATAACCGAGCAATCAAAGCATCACAAAGCGTAACATGGCAATACGCGGTGCTAGAAGTGACCTAACACAGAAGTAGGTGATACCCGTGAAGTGGGGAAACATTCGGGAAAGTATCCCCGGTGTTTCGCGTCTTCGGACAGATATACAGGAGGTGGATTGTTGCATGTTCGCTATGCTAGGGACGTGTGGTCAACGAACGGACTGCATATTCGGATTCGTCTCATTGTTCTGAGTAGCTTTCATGTACAAAGTATTTCCATCCAAGTTACGGATTATTTTATATTGAGTTTTAAAGCTTTAATTTATTTTCTGAATTTCTGGATTTAATACTAATTCAAAATATTATAAGGAGTAAATATTAAGTGCACCCGAAAGTGTACCCAGCAGTGTGGGTTAGAGGACACAGTGGGCCCAGGTCAACAATTGACTCAGTAGTCAACAGTTGACTGGTCAAACGTGAACAGTGTGGTGGGGCCATCTATCATTGGCTAGGTAATACACAGTCGGCACTTTGACCGGTCAAACTGGTCATGGTGGGGCCACATCTCATAGTCTAGGGTTAAGTTCAAGAGTTTAGTTTAACTAGGGGGGTCCACTGTCATAGGTTGTTAGTCTAGCTAAACCAATTAATTAGGTTAATTATCCAAATAATAAATTAACTATTTATCCTATTATATTTATTTATTTCATTAATTCATTTCTTTCTCCCTTTTTTTAACGGGGGGCGGCCCCAATGGCAGTGGCACAGCCAAGGCTGTGCCCACGCACGGGCAGGTGCAGGGAGGCACGGACGACGTCCATTCTCGTAGGCCACGACGGCAGAGGCGGGGTGCGCACACCGAGGGCAACGCCAGCAGCAGCAGAGCGGCAGTGGGCAGCCGGCGGGACCGGTGAGGCAGCGATGGGCGAGCGTGCGAGGTGGTGTCCACGCGCGCGGCGAGGGACACGGCCACGCGTGCGGCAAGGGAAGAGGGGATGCGCAACAAGGTCTTGGCAGGCACGCGGGTGACGCATGGATGCAGCCTGGGGAGAAGCACGGTCCAGCGGGCGTGGGAGCACTCGGACGGGGTCAAGGCGCGACGACCACGGGCGGAGCACGGTGATCACGGGGGGAAGGGGAGGATGAGGGGAACGACAGCTCATGGCCGTTGGTGGGGAGCGGGAGCGGCGAGGCATGGTGGAGACAGGGCGGTCCGGCGGCGAAGCCGCGCCGGCGAGGTAGAGGCAG
>NC_041387.1:269464080-269503508 GCF_002162155.2 Triticum dicoccoides
GTCAGCGCCCACTCCTGATCTAGATCCACTCGGGGGCGGGGTGGGGAGACAAGAGGGATCGGGGGGAGGAGTGGGGGGTTACGGGCTAGGGTTTCCCGTCGGTGGGGGGGTGTTATGGGGAGCGAGGGGCCGGCTGGGCCTTAGCCTAGTTGGCCAGGGGGGAGGGGGTGTTCTCCTTTTACCTTCTTTTTGTGTGTTTTGTTTTTCTTAATTTTTCTTTTACTGTTTTATTTTTAGTTTCTCTTTATTTTTAGTTTTTATAATTATGATCTTAGTTCCTAAAAATATTAGTACTACTTATTCTTATGTCACTATATCTTTGGCACCCCAAAAAATAGATTAATATTTTATATTTTATAAAAGGCATTTAACTATTGATTTTGGCTGTTGTTCTATTTAATTTGGAGTATCTAAACATTTCATAACAATGTGGTTTTACCACCATGATCATCTATGATTTATTTGCTACAATTTGAACATTTTAGATTTGACAATTGAAAACTTTTATTGTTTGACTTTAATTCAAATTTGAATTTGGATCAGTTCTGAACTAACAGAGATTAACAACGGTAATCATGGTGACCTGGTATCATTACCAGAGGGTTACTGTAGCTTGATTACCCGGGCGTCACAATTCTCCTCCACTACAAGAAATCTCGTCTCGAGATTTTTAAGAGGTGGAGTAAGGGGAAGGAATTGATTACGAAATTCTAACGAATCTTCTCGGTCTTGGTTACTCTTCTCGAAGAGGTTGATCCAATACGTTGATGTCTTCATTTCTCTGCTTCAGGTCATCATGATGAAGTCGACATCCTTTCTTTAGGAACTCCATCGTCCTACGAACGCGACCAAGGGGAAAAACTCCAGAAGAATGCATCTCCAAAAAGCTGGGCATCTAACGGTGAACTCAATGGGAAATACACGAGGTACCCCACGAGTTGTATTTCAGTGAATTCGTTGAGTGCAATATACGATGGTACCAAAGTTTCAAACGGGTAGGCAATCATTCGATGACTAGACAGAAGCCGGAATGGGGGTTTGAACAACGAGAATAACATGGTGTTTGATTCCAGGATGAATAATGGTACATAATTTAGCTCGTGAATCACATGCGAAGCCAGGTCCAAAGGATACATTAGAGTCCGGGTTGTAAAGAGGAGTCAGGTTTTGATCTAGTGGACCTGTGGGTTATGGTCCCACCATGTGGGTTGAAAGGAGGAAGGGTGGTGACATCTTGCACAGCCGCAACTGGGAGGCATGTCAGCGGATAGCTTGTCAGCTATGTCGGCAACAATGTCGGTACCAAGGACGGGGAACAAAGAGAACCATTTTCCTGCTCGTTGAATGAGGCAAACCAATTGGCAAAGTTCTCACCCATCGGTGGTTACCGGAATGTCATACACAATAGTAACAAGGTCTTATAGACAGAGTGGTACAACAAGGTGCTTACTTAAGCAGGGAATTATCTCTGCTCAGTTAAGTCAGATTACAAGAAAGGTTAAACAAAAGAATGGAAAGGAAAACACGAATATCAGATTAAACAGAACAATGGAAAGTAAAATTGTGATTACACACAATTATTAGGAGTATATCCTTCTCATGCACAAGCAGAACTTGGCATCACTAAAAAAATACACTTCCGTGATGATACATGTTTGTCACAGTAGGTCGCGTTTTTTGTCATGCATGTACATCCATGACAATTTTATGACAGAATCAAGATAGTCATACCTATGCTGTCGTAGAAGTGTTCCATGACATTACCAAAATTATCATCACGAAAGTGTCCACTTCCATGACGATAAATCGCGCATCACAGAAGTGCTTTCGTCAAGGGTGACCGACACGTGGCATCCACCATAACAGAACGTCGTTAAGCTATCGGGTCGGGTTTTGGATCCGATAACCCGTTAACAGCCCCGACCAATGGGGATTTTCCACGTGTAAAATCATCATTGGCTGGAGGAAACACGTGTTGGCTCATTGTTGGGACAGATGTCAAACACTCATTGGACAGAAGGTGCCTATGATACGTCGACACGTGGCACAGCCCATCAAGTTTAAATGGGCCGGCCCAACTAAAGGCCCACAAGATTTTGCGGGCCATAATGGGTCGGCCCAGCTAAAGGCCCACGAGATTTTGCGGACCATAATAGGCTGGCCCAGCTAAGTGCCCACAAGATTTCGCGGGCCATAATGGGCCGGCCCAGGTAAAGGTCCACAAGATTTTTGTGTGCCATAATGGGCCGGCCTAGGTAAAGGCCCACAAAATTCTTGCGGATCATAATGGGCCGGCCCAGCTAAAGGCCCACGAGATTTCGCCGACATTAATGGGCCGGCCCAGCTGTAGGCCCACAAGATTTTGAGGACCCTAGTAGGCCGACCCATTAACTAGCTGCCATGTTTTGGGCCAAATGTCGGCCCATATTTGATCCGGTCCATTAATGGCCTGCCACGTTCCGGGCCTAATAATGGCCCATATGAGATCTCGCCCATTAAAAGCCTCCCACTTTCTGGGCCAAATCACGGCCCAGATCAGGTCCGGCCCTTTAAGAGGCTTTGGGCTCAATTATGGCCCATATCAGATTCGACCCGTTAACTGGACGCTATGCTTTTGGGCCCACTTGCTAAAGGCCCATTTAGTAATTCGGCCTGATATTAGTTTCGACCTGTTAAGGGCCCGTTTAACATTTCGGCCCTATATTAATTGGGAAATGTTAACGCCCACACGTGTGGGCGTTCAACACCCCGACCACACGCAAACATATCCGTTGGCTTCGGTACGCACGAATCTTGTAGCAAACAGGCCGGTTTTCGGTGCCACGTACGACGAGTCTCGTGTGCGGTGTGCTAGTCAGTTCGCCCGCACAGTGGTTGCCATCCCGTGGTCAGCGGTTGCCACTCAGAGGCGTGCAGTGGAACTGCCATGCACCCGCACGCCACGCTCCGACCGTGGTTGACATCAAACACGTCGCACACCCCTCCACCCTCTCCCTCACGATTCCATTTTACTCACCTGCGACGCATTTACTGGCACAACCCACTCGCACTTGGGACCACTGGAGGAGAAGGCGAGAGGAGAAGGAGACGGCGGAGGCGGAACAATCGATGGTGTTCGCGGCCGTCGGTGGTGCTCGCCGGAGCGGAGCGGCTTCGCCGAAAGCCGTGTGGGTTGAAGGTAATGCTCGCTTCATCTCTCGCAACCACTTCCTGCATTTTTTCCCCTTTCCCTCCCTGTTCGATTCCTAGATCGATTCATAGAGATTCTGGCGATTCGGCGGTGCGTCGGCGTTCCCGTCGGCGCCGAAGTTGTCTGGTAGCCGTTTTTTTGTGGCACTGGGCAGTTTCGTCGCCGCCGCGGCTGCGGCATCGTCGGTGCGGTTATGCCTGTTCCGAGGCGCGCACTAGTCTTGCGCATGGATTTGGGAGGTGCCCCTCGGTTTGTTTTGATGCGCATTGGTTCGAATTTGTGTTTACAGTCAGTTCGTGCGAGAATTTAGAGGGTGATTTTGAAGTCGAAGTAGTTGCCATTGAAACCTAGATCTAGTTAGGTTTGGTTTTGAAACTGTAGAACGAGGAGAACTTGGCAGAATGGCTGAACTTGGCAGAACGAGGCGAATTTTGTGTGGCAACTAAACTCCCTGAACAAATGTGTAGTTGCCACAAACGTGTTTTCCTTTACGGCAACAAATTACTGAAAATGTCTATCATAGTTGCCACATTCAAGCTTTCACATATGGCAACTAATTTTATTGAATGACTATGATAGTTGCCACACCCACGTTCTTCCATGTGGCAAACTGAATTTTGCTGAATTTATATGATAGTAACCACAAACATGCTTTTTCATTGTGAGATCTAATTTTTTCTGAATTATTTGTTATAGTTTCAACACTTTGATAGTTGCCACAATCGGTAGTCAATGCAGTTTTGGCATCCAGCTGCACTGGACGGCAACTAATGTGCACATCGAGTGTGCGTGTTTGCCACTTGGATTGTATAATCATGTGGCAAATAGAATGTGAACACAATGTCTGTTGCCACAATGCAGATATGACAGTGTGGCAAATTGGCTGCATAATATGGCAACCACATTTGCGCACCTATTGTGCCAGATGCCATATCATGTCTGTTGCCACATCATGTCTGTTGCCATGTTACAGTCAGTACAATGTGGCATTTTCATTGTACTACGGACGCAATTTTTTCATTTTGCCACACTGGCTTTTGTGATATGTGAACACACTGTGCCTGTTTTTTCAGGTTATCGACTCAGATGTGGTTTCATTGCTTTTTTTGTACTACATTGGGCTAACATGGCAACTTCAACATTTTGTTTTCAAGTGCATTAACCAACGTGCTTACTTGTCATGTTTATGTTCTCGACAATCATATGGGGGGGAGGGGGCCGCATGCGTGTTCATGCTATATTTTTGCATTCACTAGTTGACATTTTCTGTTAGGTGGCAAATGCTTACCTCTTGCATTTACATTTCCCCCCTTAACAATTTCGTCTGTTCCTACATCAGCAGAATGGCTCGTGGCGATCATCAAAATGATGACGATGATTTCATGGATCCACCACAGCGTAACCGGGCAACTGGACGGAGAAAAGAGGGCGACGAGGTAACTGTCCACACACCCGCCCCATCTCCTCCCGATTTTTGTTATTGGTTGGCACCTATATCTTTTGTAGTCGTCTGTCATGAACTAAATTCTCATGACATTGCAAAACATGGCAACAGCTGATCACTTTTGTGTCTGTTTTTTGCAGAAGAAGAAACGAATTCGCAACAGAGCCTCCCAAGAATGACTGACTGCATTGACTGACAAATTCAGCGATGATCAGAAGGGGGCTGCTACTGAGATGGGCATGCAGTCTATGATGGCTGTCCGATGCACGAACCTTGTCAACCCTATATGCGACTGGCTTGGTGAGATCTACGAGCCTGCCTCCAGGGAATTCGTGATTCCTGGACGCGGAAGACTTCCGTTGAATGAGGAATCCGTGTTCTGCACTTTGGGTGTGCCTCGTGGACATATCAAAGTCCCGTACGATGTCAATAATGAGATCGAGGAAGCTATGTTCGCCCGTTTGTTTCCTGGATTGGAGTCCATGCCGAACACGTCTGTACTGGCAGATTCGCTGCTGGCCATGACAACGCATGGAGATGTTTTCAAGATGAAGCTACTCATGTACCTCATCTCGGTTGTTTTCGCGCCGACCACTTCCCTTCGCCCAAGCAACAAATGTTTCCCCATCCTGGTGAATGATCCATCCTTTCTACTTTATTTTCCTTCAATCTTATGGCTCCGATGTCACGTGTTAAGCTAATGACTGCAAGTGTTTTCGTTGTTATTTTCCGTTTGATTTCCGATGCGGCAAACTTTTTGCCCTGAAATTTTGTGTGGTGCAGGCGAATCTGAAAAATGTGAAGAACATGAACTGGTGTAAGTTTATTGCCGACTTTCTCCACGATGCTTTCAAAAACAAGATGTGCCAGAAGGGTTGTCGACTGCATTTAATGGTATTTACTTTACCAGATCTCTGTGTGAACTCTTGTTTATAACATAGTTTTATTCATGCATGGCAAACCGATCATAACAAGATGGCAACTGCCATAATGACAATGTGGCAACTGCCATATTGACAATATGGCAACTGTCATACTGACAATGTGGCAACTATCATCATATTATTAGCATGGCAACTGCTATCACAGTATGATGGCAACTGCCAGCACAATATGATGGCAACTAGCACATACATACTATCATTGGATCATACATTATCCTGCTCTTTTTCCCAACTACACAGTACCCATGATGGCAACTGACATTTCTTTCTTTATAAAACTGTTTTAAATCAGCTCATGTATGTCGACTGTCTTGATCTGTCCACCGTGGATTTCTCTGGGGTAGGAGGCCCGCCGCCTACGCACAAGTTTGTTGTTTCTGCGTGGACCATCAACGCTGTCAAGGCTGTGCTTGCCGCAAACAGGGCAACTGATACCACATATGGAAAACTACAGGTTAGTTTTTGTTTATCTCTTCACACGGCATGCTTACAAATTTGACATGAGGCAACCGTCCGTGGTTTATAAGGCATGCTTACAATTTCTTTTTGTTTTTCATAGCTGATGGCCAAGCATGCTATAGACTACAGTGTGTTTGGGGGGCCTCAAAAATTTGGAAAGTGGATGGACGTGCACTCAGCTCCGTCTTGTCCTTCTGAGGTAATCAAAATATCGACATCCATTGTTTGTCGTGGATTAGTTGTTGATGTCCCGCAAGCGACTACAATACGGGTTGTTGTTGATGCTTCTTGTTTTCGTGCACAGGCGAGGGCACCAGTTGAGCATCTAATTGGGCAGTTTGCATCCGAAATGACCGGCTTGCTCGGGAAGTTGGTTGAGGGGTGGACGTCCCTCAGTGCCTCTGACAGCGACGCGGTTGCGAGGCAGTTCACTTCATTTGTCCCAGAACGTACACATCGACCAACCGGTTGCCGTGGCCGGTATGACTACAACAGTTCCCAAGAGCCCGGTGACACATAAGATGATGTAGATGGAGACGCTGGCCTCAGCAAGGATGACGACGATGACATGGATGATGTGCATCAAGACACGGATGACGATGAACATGCTGAAGTTCGCACAGGCGCCAACAAGGGCAAGGATGCAACAGATGCCCCCCCACCGGAGAAAGTGATAGAACATACGGCTGCGAGAGGCGAGGGGGTGTTGCCATCAAGGAGGGGGAGGGCTCCAGATGATGTTGGGCAGGGTTCGCATGGCAAGAGGTCTAGGACCGATCCCGTAGCTGCCAGGAGGAGGTTCGACTTTCAATTTTAGTTTTCTGCTGTGTCTATTTTCTTGGAACAATCTCATCCATTTCTTTGCACTTGTTTTTTGTCAAGCGCGGCAATGGGTTTGTTGTCTGACAGTTGCCACCTTCCTTTTTCCCTCCTGTTACGTGTAGTGAGCCGACTACTGGTGGACAAGTAGCTACAAAGAAATAGGCGCCAACGCCAACCCGTGTTTCTGCTCGCTTGAACAAAGGTGCCCCCATTGTCGGTGACACCCCTTCCACCAGGTCTTCTCCTCGTACGACGATGACCAACACCGGGGATCCTGTCGTGTTGCCAGACCTAAGGAAGCCAGTCAAGAAGTATGTTTATCCATGTGCTTTCATTTACATAGTGATATTTTTTCTTGAATTTCCAATGCTACTGATTCAGCTTGTCACATGTTCTTCTGTCATCGTCCCCCACGCGGCAACCGCTATTTTTCCAACTGATTTCTTCCTTCATTTTTTTAGTTTACGGCAACTCCTATTGGTCTTTACATGGCAACTGGCATCTAGGCCAACTGGCAACTAGCACTCTAGCTAATGGCAGCTGCCATCTTTTACCTTTGGCTTTGTGAGCTCATCCCACACACAGGTTTCAAATTTCATTCCTGACATAACATACACTTGTATCATTCTTCAAGTTTGCTAACATGGCAACTGCTGCTGGATGGCAACTGCTAACTATGACACATGGCAACTCATGTTCCCATTACATGGCAACTACCAGCTTTTCCACTTGTTTTTTCAATTCTTTTAAGATTTCTACCATGGCAAACATATTTTTTGTTCATTTTTTCATACCTTTCTCATGTGATTTTTTTCTTTTTGCAGGGTGAAGAAGACCACTATGTGCGGGGCCAAGCATAGCAGTAAGGACCCGTTCGAACGCCTACATTCAAAGTTGTCAACGGGGGGCAACTCAGATGTACATGAGGCACCCGGCGACAACACTGCTGCTGCACCGATGACAGCTCCCACCAACTCTGATGCAAGTGGCCGACCATCTCCGCCGGCTGCGGATGTCCAGGCTAGAACAACAGGCATCTGTACATCGGGGAGTGACGAGTCGGTATCTGCCAGGACAGCTGAAATATTGCCAACTCTTCTGGCAATGAAGGATGCTGCTGTGAGCCATGCCACCCCATCAGCAAGTGTTGAAGTGGACGCTCCCGAGACGAACCTAGGCAAGGAATATTCTCGCTCTTCTGACACTGATTCCAAGCGCGTGCGTGGTGGCACACCTGTGTCCACGACAGAAGCTGCTGAGGCGGAAGTTCATAAGGATATGCCATCTACAGGTGAGAGTCCTGGCACAACAGCTCCAGCCCCTGTCGGTGCAGATACTGCTAAGGTTACCGTGGCACGTGCTGGTCTTCCACCTAGGCGTCGCAGCCCCCGCAAGCAACCAATAGTCATACCCAATGCACCGGCTGTATCTTGGAGCAGGAGAGACGAGCCTGGGTATGTTCCTGCGTCCACACTGTTCCCGCCACCCGCCAGAAGCAATGTGATGGAGAAACCGCAAGACCGGAGCACAATTGATGCAGGTGTGAAGCCGGGCACGAGTGACGCAGGTGAACAGCCGGGGCAGACTGCGCCTTTACCCGCAGTGGAAATCCCCAGCATAAATCTGCGCACTTCCAGGCTCCCAGTCAATGTCGGTGTCCCCTACAGCCCAAACAAGAAGATTGCCATGAAATCTACTGTTGATACCACCGACAACATGCCCCGCCCTGCAAATAAGCCCGAACATTCTGTAGCGGCTGATTCAGATATGTTTGTCGATCTTTCACCATTGGATTCTGCCCCGCAAATAGTTCGTGGTCCGGCCAGTAGGAATGAGAGGCACCCAATGTCATTTACCCCACCGAGCTTCAGCCTTGGCATCAGTCAAGATCAACCGGTGGTGCATGATCCTTTGCCAGTTGCCTTTGCTTTCCCAGGAGGCATGCCCGCAATGATGGCGCAGCCAATGGTCGAGGGCAGGAAGGCTGTCAAGTTCGCAGAGCCAATTGTGCAAGGTACACTTGTCATGTCCTTATGATTTTCCTGGATACATCTTTGTGGTTTGAATTTTGTCCCAATCATATTCTTTTGGGTGTTCTCACTTGTGATGGCAAATGTCGTGTGATGGCATGACAAGTGGATTTGATGCACCATGGCCTACATTTTTTTTGGTTGCCATGCTACATTTTTGACATTCGGGTAAACACGTGGCAACTGAAGTTGATTCATCATGGCAACTGTATTTGCTGGTACATGGCAAATGTAGTGCATTCCACATGGCAACTGGATTTGCCACACCATGTCATCTGCATTCTTTTGTTACCATTCTGCATTTTTTTCTGTACGGCAATCACATGGCAAGTGGAGTTGACACAACATGGCAACTGCATTTCATGTGACATGGCAACCACAATCCTCCTAGATGGTAATTCAGCACAACTGCATCGCAACTGCAGTTGCCATGACGTGGCCACTGTAGTTGCACCACACATGTCAATTTCCCCACTATTTTTCTACCTACATGTCACATCATACACCCTATTTCCTCACAACCCATCTGTTTCCTGACTTTCTCCTAGTCCTAACACACTTTTTATTTTTTGAGCTATTTGCAGGCACCCCTGAGGAAATTTCACCGTCACTTGACGAAGCTTACCGCAAGATCGAGGAGGCAGCATTGCAGAGGAGGACCTCGCGAGGGCAAGGCAATCAAGTTCCAACTTGCCTGTAGAGACGGCATCTGAGGATACCATCAAAAGTGCCACCCCTGGTTCTATGAGACAACAAAGGGTAGTTCACCCACATCCCGCGGAAGACTACGAGCCCGAATTCAGGGCCACTAAGGAACAGACCCAGCTGTACGACATCATCAAGCGGTTTGGAAATGCGAGGGCCGGCAGCAAGCACATGAAGGAGTTGAAAGCGTAAATGACCACACCCTATAATCTCTCATTTTGCTTTGTTCCTTTCTTAACATTCATCTTCTTCGTACTCTCTGTACATGATGCGCTTACGTTCTAGTTCTTTCATATATTTTTTTACTTAGCAGGCATGATTCTTCCATGTTATGTCATTTTCATACAGCTCATGTTTGGATAGAACCAAAGTCATTCAATGCGGAGCGACGTACGTCGACCTAGGTGATCTCGCCGAGTCCGTGAGGCCAAACGGTAAAATGTCGACAAATGTAGTTGCATGCGGGATCGACTACATCAGCAATCACATCGATGTGTGTGCCGACAAGATCATCATGCATTATAGTGTGACATCCAAAATATGGGATGGTGACTTCAACCACAAAATCCTGAGGAAGAATTTCGCTCAACACGGAGAATTCAAGCTAACACTGAAGAAATATGTGAGTTCTCCTCCCCTGTATGCATTGTTTTTTCAAATGTTGTGGTTTTTGCCATCTGCTGCACTTGTGATTATGTGGCAGATGTTTTCATGTGGCAACAGCTGCCGTGCACACTGTCATCTTGATTTTTGCATCCCGTGCGAACTACGTGGCAATTTGATTGTAAAATGCACAGCACATTTTGCTCACTCATAACCAAACATTCTACGTGATTCTATTTTTTTTGTCCCTCCGTTGTTCTTTTTGTGTAATCTGCTTTCTCACTCATTCACTTTTCAAATGCAGGTAATGTTCCCCATGTTCCAGGAGCTTGCACCACATGACCAGCAAGACAAGTGTGGTCACCACTATGCCATCTGCCTTGACCTGAAGAACCAACGTTTTGAGGTGCTTGATTCAATCCGTTCGGAAGCTGATTCAGACCTTACTACGCATGCCGGATTCTTCATCAACAACCTCAAAGAGACATGGAACCGTCACTATGAACATTCAAAGGTCCAGATCAGGCATTTCCCGATTGAGTATGTGGCGACTGTGAAGCAAGGGAACACGTAATTTCTCAACCCCCTCCTTCATGTGCCGTTTACATCAATCCAACCCCTATTTTTGCTGTCACATCTGTATTGAAGTCTATCTTTGATACGTCTGTCCTTTTTTGTGTGTTCATCTGAGTCTTTTTCTCGTGCAGTACGGACTATGGCTTTCATGCGCTGGAATACTTTGCAAAGTGGGAAGGCAGAGTTGTCCCCGCTATCTCAGCTGCAACGGTCGTTGAGCTCCGGAAAATCCACACATGGAACTGGTTGACAAATGAAGATTTCAACAAGCGGTCCGGAGCACGCGAGTTCATGGAGGAAGCTGTCAAGAAAATCAACAAGAGGTACAAGTGATCACGTGGTGTTACACACCGGACGCATACCTTACATTCTGTTGCTGAGGAATGTAAGGTACTTATCCCTTTTGTTATCGTTGAAAACTGTGTCAGTGTGCTATGTTACGACTGCGACCCCGCGCAGGCTACTTTGTAGTGGTGGTGTGTGAGCGACAATTTAGTAGTTTCTCTAATATATGTGTGGACGTGAACCTTTTTTAGGCGTACATGCACATATGTTTTTATGTTTTATCATTATTACAACGGTTTCATTGCTTACAGCTCCAGTTTGTTGTTTTGATTGCGTCTATGATGTTCTAAAACAGATGGCAAATGTAGTTCAACATACACGGATAGCGAAAGTCATCGTCGGTTTTCATTTTGTCGGTTTTGATTCTTCTTTTTCTTCGCTAAGTGCACCGGCTAGCATGGGGTAGAGTTGATCATGCATCCACAACCTTGGCTATGGTTTATGCACGTTACGCCTTTTTCCAACTTGTTTCCCATACATCGCCCATAACACACTATTGTTTCTCTAAACCACGTGGTATTTGCCATGGAAATATGTGTCACGCAAAGTCATTTCAAATACCATGGTATATTTTCAGCAGAGCTAACATGGCAGATACAGTTCAAACAACATGGCAGATCAAGCATAATTAACATGGCAGATACAGTACAACTAACATGGCAGATCTAGTACAACTAAAATGGCAGATCCAGTACATCTAGCATGGCATATTTAGTACAAAGTAGCATGGTGCATATTTTAGTATAAAATAGCATGGCATGGCAGATTTAGAACACATAACATGGCAGATTTAATACACATAACATGGCAGATTAAGTACCCATAACATGGCAGATTAAGTACCCATAACATGGCAACTGCATTTCTCCACTCAATGAATTTTCCTTCCACTTCTGATGCTCCTCAAGATTTATTCTCCCAAATTTAAAAAAAAACTCATCATCTAGGGTACAGAAGAAAATGTCCACAAGGACAATTTCACATTGCGACAATTTCTGCTCATGGATTGCCCGCCCCTTTCTTCGTTTTCTTGTGTTTTGCTTGAATCTCCAATCCTGACTTGTACCTTATCTCTCTGGGGTGACCCTTTGTGATTGAACGGGGTGGGTTCCTGACCTGGGTTTGTGTGCTTGCTGTTCCAGATCCTATCTCCGAGTTTTCAGATGATGGCCCCGTCGATGAAGGCACACTTGATGTGCGGGGGAACCGGTGTAAGGCTTCCTCAGCTTTCCTCTTCTTGATCTCCTCAAGCTCTCTTTTAAGTGCCTTCCTATGATTTTCTGCGACTCTCGCTGTCTCATCACTCTTGCACGCTTCATCAATTAGCTCAGCATAGTTCTTTGTGAGCACAATGTGCCTCACGGCTTCCATGATTGACTCAGGTCTCTCGTCATGCACAGCCAGAACCGCGTGTGTTGTTTGCGGCGCCAACGCGTCGTCAGCGTCCCAAGTCCATCGCTGCCTTATGAAATGGCGGGGCATCCGTGTCACAGCGTTCATGTCCATTACCTTTAGTATGTGACAACACACAATGTCGTCCCGTTCGAACTTGCAGCATTGGCAGTAGTATTCGCCTTGCTCGATCGAGGTTTTCATGAAGTAGTTCCTTCCTTTGTCTGGGTCTTCAGGTTCTGAATTCGACATGCCCAAAACAGAACACACCTTGAACGTATGTTTGTCCACCTGGAAAGCCGTGAACATGCTGGCACGCTTTATTTCTTCCTGGAATCTGCAAATTTTGTGTGTTTTATGTTAATCTATCGTGCGATCTTTTTTTTGTAGGACGTTACGCTGTCATGGAAATAGAACTAGATTTTTGTTTGAATATGGCAAACATAGTACACTCAACATGGCAAACATAGTACACTGAACATGGCAACTGTAGTATACCAAACATGGCAACTGCAGTATACCAGACATGGCAACTGCAGTACACCAGACATGGCAACTGTAGTACACTGAACATGGCAACTGTAGTATACCAGACATGGCAACTGCAGTACATCAGACATGGCAATTGGAGTACACTGAACATGGCAACTGTACTACATTTTCAACTGGACATCGTCATTTCCGCACCAATATTTTCCCCCAATGGAAGCACAGTGCATAAAACATGGCATCTACATTTGAGTAAACATAGCAATTGCATTTTCAACAAACATGGCAGTTGCATTTCAGTAAACATGGCAATTGCATTTCAGCATATGCGTTGACAATATAACATTTTTCAGTTGATATTGGCATTTGCATACCAACATGCCCCAATGGAAGTACAGTTCATTAAACATGGCATCTGCACTTCATTTGAACATGGAAAATGTATCCGAGTAAGCATTGTAAACAGAATTTTCATTGAACATGGCAACTGCAGCTGAGTAAGCATGGCAAACAGTATTTCATTAAACATGGCAACTGCATATCATGGCAACTGCATTGCACTCTACTAGGCACCTACTGACTTAGTACTTTTGCGCAAATAAGACCGTTACGCAACTGACTTACTTGTTAAATATCTTGTTTGTGTATATCTTGCTCATTTGCCTCTCCATCGGTAAATACGTCAGCAATTTTGGCTGCTTCAGTGCGGTGTTCGCTTCTTGCTGTAGCTCAGATCCCAGTATTTTTTGTTGCAAAGCTGTATATTGCTTGGCAAACTATAGCAATGAGTTGCCAGGACTCGCGTATCGCTTCTAAACAGCATTGAACCCCTCGCTGCGCTGCGTAGTCTGCAGAAAGGGGAAGAAGCACTGCATGAAGTAGGCGGGAACCCAGTACATTCGCTTCTCCCACAGGCTAGCAAGCATCTCGTTGTCTTGGACTTCATGTGTTTCAACCATGGCCATCCAGCTCCTTTCAAACTCCTCGACCGTCAAGCTGTGGTCCACGCACAGCTCGAATGCCTTGTGCAGCTCTGGACGGTCAGCAAAGAACGGTCCTAGCATCTTGAGGGAGTCCCGGACTAGGGGGTGTCCGGATAGCCGAACTACCATCATCGGCCGGACTCCAAGACTATGAAGATACAAGATTGAAGACTTCGTCCCATGTCCGGATGGGACTTTCCTTGGCGTGGAAGGCAAGCTTGGCGATACGGATATGTAGATCTCCTACCTTTGTAACCGACTCTGTGTAACCCTAGCCCTCTTCGGTGTTTATATAAACCGGATGGCTTTAGTCCATAGGACGAACAACAATCATACCATAGGCTAGCTTCTAGGGTTTAGCCTCCTTGATCTCGTGGTAGATCTACTCTTGTAACCCACATCATCAATATTAATCAAGCAGGACGTAGGGTTTTACCTCCATCAAGAGGGCCCGAACCTGGGTAAAAACATCATGTCCCTCGTCTCCTGTTACCATCCGCCTAGACGCACAGTTCGAGACCCCCTACCCGAGATCTGCCGGTTTTGACACCGACATTGGTGCTTTCATTGAGAGTTCCTCTGTGTCGTCGCGATCAGGAAGGATGCCTTCTCCCGTCTTTAAAGACGGTACCATCGTCAAGAGAGCTTTGGCCGCCGGCCAAACTGTCCGGCTAGGTGGTTTTCTTATGACCTCCTGTTCGGCCACCGCTCCGACGATGACCTCTCAGGTCATCAAAATTGACCTTCACGTCAGCCCGAAATTCGCCGAGCAGTTAGATCCGATTGAGATCTCCTCTATAAACGAGCTCTTGGATCGCATCGCCGCCCTGGGAGTCGCCATAGACTACGATCAGATTGGGCTTAAACCCGATCTGAGAGAGATTAACTCTCCTCAGGCCACCCACCATGTTGTCGTGGTAGAGGAACAATGCGGCAACCCTTCTTCTACGTTGAAAACCAACTATGTCCGGATTCCCGATCCCTCCAAGCCGGATTCCCGCGAAGGGACGGACGCTAATCAAATACTGAACTTAGAGTCAGGCATCGGACTAGATTCGTTGGAAAGCATCCGGCAAGTCAAGCTTCCAAATCCGGAAACTTCTTGGCCTTTGAGCCTCAGATCGGGCGGGGTTCTGAACTTGATTCCACCCGCCCACCCAAACATAAGCGATCTATCTCGAATACGACAAGAGCCCGATGAAACAGTACATCATTACTGGGCCAGATTCCTCCTGGTTATGAATAGGATAAAGGACTGCTGCGAAGAAAGTGCGATTTCAATTTTTTGCAACAATTGCACGGACAAGGGAATCATGAACGCCATAAGTCGTCGCGAAGTTACACGCTTCATCGACCTAGCGACTATCATACAAAAATACTGTGCGGTAGAGAGTGCCAGGAACACCGAAACTAGGTTTTGGGACAGTCCGGCCTTGACCACAACCCTAGTCCGAAGTAAAAGGGTGCGCCATACTCAAGCACCTGGGTTAAAAACCAAAACGCAAAGACCCCCTAAAGGGCATGGAACCGTACTGGAGGGCTGGCTCAACGGACGCTGCAAAATCCACAGTACGGAGGGCGCTACTCCAACACACAGCCTTCGAGCATGTTGGATACTACGGCAGGTGGCCAAAAGTGGCGAAGGCTCTTTAGCCCCGGGCAAACAGCCCAGCAGTACCGGTACGGTATTAACAGTCTTCGAGACTTTCGCATCAAATAGCATGCGAAAACGAACAATCCGCGGCCTCGCCGAAGTCTACCAAGTAGCAACAGCAAATCCATGGAGTAACACGGCTATCACCTTCAACGCCAGCGATGAACCTAAATTCCGAACAGCTAGAGCACCAGCCGCATTGGTCCTCAGTCCGATAGTGGACGGCTTTCGCCTTACCAAAGTACTCATGGATGGCGGCAGCGGATTAAACCTCATCTACGAGGAAACCCTTCAAAAAATGGATATTGACTGGAGCCGCATCGAGCGAAGCAGCACAACCTTCAAAGGGATAATCCCTAGTCGAGAAGTACGCTGCACAGGAAACATCACACTAGATGTAGTGTTCGGCTCACCGGACAATTACAGGTCCGAGGAGGTCACGTTCCAAGTGGCCCCATTCGGCAGCGGATATCACGCTTTGTTAGGGTGAGAGGCATTCACAATCTTCCAAGCTATACCCCACTATGGGTACATGAAGCTCAAAATGCTCGGACCCAATGGGATAATCACTCTTGCCAGCGATCCAGATACAGCACTCCGCGCCGAAAATAAGACAGCCGCACTGGCCCTAGAGGCATTGTCCGAAGCCCTAGCGGAAGAGGAACTAACTACGCTGCGCTCCACGGTGGATAGGGACGATGTGATACTCGATAAGAGGTCCAAGTCCACCTCTTTTAAACCAGCAGACGAAATAGTCAAATTTCAGGTCCATCCAACGGACCCCACAAAGACGGCCTCCATCGGGGCACAATTAAGTCCTGATGTTGAAGCCGCACTACGAGAATTCCTTCGGGAAAATTGGGACATTTTTGCCTGGCACCATTCAGACATGTTAGGAATCCCACGCAGGCTGGCAGAGCACAGCCTAAACATCCTAAAAGGATTCAAGCCGGTCAAACAAGCTCTTCGGCGATTTTCTGAACCCAAAAGACAGGCAATGGGAGAAGAGCTAGCCAAACTCTTAGAAGCCGGATTCATCAGAGATAAAAAACATCCAGACTGGCTAGCCAATCTATTAATGGTACCAAAAAAGGACAAATCCTGGCGCCTCTGCGTTGATTTTAAAGACCTTAACAAGGCCTGTCCAAAGGACCCTTTCCCCCTCCCTCGCATCGACAAAATCATTGATGCTACCGCAGGGCACGATTCATTGTGCTTCCTCGACGCATACTCCGGATACCATCAAATCAACATGGCGGAGAAAGACCAGGCCGCAACGGCATTCATTACTCCATATGGGCCATTCTGCTTCAACACAATGCCCTTCGGACTCAAAAACGCCGGCGCAAAATATCAGCGCATGATTCAAACATGTCTGGCTACCCAGATAGGCAAAACAGTAGAGGCATACGTAGACAATGTGGTCGTCAAAACCAAACACGTCGAAACTCTGGTAGAAGACTTGAGGGTGACATTCGACAATGTCCGAGCATATGACATTAAGCTCAATCTGGAAAAATGCGTCTTCGGCGTACCAGCCGGAAAGCTCTTGGGCTTCATCGTATCCGGTAGAGGAATTGAAGCAAACCCGGCCAAAATCCGAGCTGTGTCACAATTGGATATTCCAAAAGACCTCAAGCAAATACAAAAACTAACCGGATGCGTAGCGGCCTTAAGCCGCTTCATCTCCCGTTTGGGAGAAAAGGCTCTGCCCCTCTACCGCCTCCTCCGGTGCACCAAACATTTCGAATGGACGGATGCTGCCACAGCCGGACTCGAAGAAATAAAGGCCATACTGGCAACAAATCCGGTCCTGGCCATGCCCAACCTGGGCGAACCTATGTTATTATATATTGCAGCAACACATCAAGTTGTCAGCGCGGTACTCGTCGTCGAGCGAGAGACAGAAGGGCACAGATTCCCTCTTCAAAAACCAGTGTACTACGTATCCACTGTTCTAACTCCATGCAAGTCCCGGTACCCACATTATCAAAAGATAGCATATGCGGTGTTCATGGCATCCCGGAAGCTGCGACACTACTTTCAAGAGTGTTCCATAACGGTGGCCTCCGAAGTACCTCTCAACGATATTATAAACAATCGCGACGCAACGGGTAGGATTGCAAAATGGGCTATTGAGCTCTTACCATTTGACATAACCTATAAACCACGGCGAGCTATAAAATCGCAGGTTCTGGCCGACTTCGTCGCCGAATGGACCGAAGCCGAACTCCCTAAAGAGTACGGCGCATACTCCAATTGGATCATGCATTTCGACGGATCCAAAATGTTGGCTGGCTTGGGGGCTGGTGTCGTCCTGACGTCCCCAACTGGAGACACAATCCAATATGTACTTCAAATAATGTACATGGACTCCAATAACGCAGACGAATACGAGGCCCTTCTACATGGCCTCCGGATGGCAATCTCCATGGGCATTCAACGCCTAGAGGTGCGCGGGGATTCAAACCTCACAATATCCCAAGTAAATGGGGACTTTGATGCCAAAGATCCAAAAATGGCAGCTTACCGCAACGCCGTCCTAAAAATGTCAGCTCAGTTCGAAGGACTCGAATTCCACCATGTAGCTCGGGATAATAACCAGGCAGCAGACGTGTTAGCACGCATCGGCACGAAATGAGACGCCGTCCCTCCAAACATCTTCCTGGAACGGCTCTTCAAGACATCCGTGTTATGGGAAGAGGAGTCCGGAAATCACAATCCGGAGCCAGCTGCATGACCGAACTCAGACCATTCTGACACAATCGATGGCTCAGCCGATGAAATAACACCTTCAGCTCACGAAATAATGGCAGTAATTGCCCCGTGGACAGAACCATTCCTAGCCCACTTAATTCGGCAGGAACTTCCCGAAGACCAAAATGAGGCCCGCTGCATAGTTCGGCGATCTAAAGCCTCAAAGGTCCATGAGGGAGAACTTTATAAGAAAAGCACAACCGGAGTCCTTCAAAGGTGTATCTCCGAAGAGGAGGGGCGGAATCTCCTGGCTGAAATTCACGCCGGACTCGGCGGGCACCACGCTGCAGCCTGGACACTCGTAGGCAAGGCCTTCCGTACAGGATTTTATTGGCCAACAACCCGGGCGGATGCTCAGGACTTAGTCCAACGATGCATCGGTTGCCAGCTCTTTGCTAATCAGAGCCACATGCCACCCACCGCCCTCAAAACTATACCCATTACCTGGCCGTTCGCGGTCTGGGGGCTTGACATGGTTGGAACCCTTAAAGGGGGAACCCACAAGCACAAATACTTATTGGTCATGGTGGACAAATTCACCAAATGGATTGAGGCCAAGCCGGTTAAAACGGCAGAATCCTGACCGGTGATAGACTTCCTATCCGGGGTAGTACACCATTTTGGCATCCCCCACAGCATCATCACTGATAACGGCACGAACTTCACTACCAACGAGGTTAAACTCTGGTGCAAAAACATGGGCATTAAGCTCGATTACGCTTCAGTCTATCATCCCCAAACTAACGGTCAAGTCGAGCAAGCAAATGGTCTAATCATGAGCGGCATCAAACCCAGACTAGTGCGGTCCCTCAAGGAATCTAACACGCACTGGGTAGAGGAGCTCGACTCCGTACTCTGGGGGCTGCGGACCACGCCAAACCGAACTACTGGATTCACACCATTTTTCATGGTATACGGCGCACAGGCAGTTCTGCCTTGCGATATATTTCATGACTCACCTCGTGTGCGCATGTACGAAGAAAGAGAAGCCGAGTTGGATCGGCGGGACAGTTTGGACGCCTTAGAGGAGGAGCAGGATGTGGCAAAGGCTCGTTCCGCATTCTATCAGCAACAGGCTCGAAGATATCAAAGCAGAGAAGTACGGGCCAAAACTTACAATGTCGGCGAACTCGTTCTACGCCTGCCGGACAAGAAAAAGGACAAACTTAAGCCCAAGTGGGAAGGTCCCTTCATCATCGACCAAGTCCTGACCGGCGGAGCATACCATCTAAGTAAAGCATCGGACAACCGACTCGAGCCGAACCCATGGAACGCAGCCCGTCTCCGAAGATTCTACGCCTAAACACCGGACTCAGAGTTCGTCTCCCTCCCCCGTCAACCTTTTTATATTTTTTACTGTCTCTTGTCCCCCTCCTTCTTCCCACCTTTTTTTTCAATACCTTTTATAGGCTGATTTGCGCTTTGTTCGCACACACTTGATGTGCTCTTAGCACTCATTATACCTGGGGGCTTCTTTACCAGAAGCTTATTAATATGGGCTTCATGCCCAATACATGTGTCATACTTCCGCATGTACCTTTTATTCACCATTGTATGCATCGATATGACTTAAGTTTTGGCCAAGCTGGGTTGCCTGGCTCCTGTGCTTACCCCTACGTTCCCGATTGTTCGGCTAGGAGGTAAAGGGAGCACCTCTGCGATTGTTACTGTCGGGTCAGCCGCATGTGTACCTCAGACTGGGTGAAGCCGAAAGCTAGCGTTCTTAAGAGAATATTCGGTCGGTGACTTGAAAGATGATTTATTACTTACTTATTTATAAGCCCCCAGATGCTTTTTCTGCTATTATTCGCACTCCGGCATTGCACCTTAGGGCATCCCTCCCAGGGAAAGGAACCCTTAACGGAACTATTCTCCCTGGAAGATGTTTCTTACTAACCATGTAATATAACATAACTAGTTGGGCACTTGCCTGATAAAGCAATTATGACCCCGACACCTTGTCTCCATGCATGCCCCGATTCTTTTATAATCGTAGGGGTATTCGGACACACTCCGGACTGTTGGGTCCCGAGGTTGAAGCGAAACGGTCCGCAAAGACAAACGATCTACAATCCGGCTAGAAGGCATCTTACATGTCATTTCAAATTACATCGTCAAACCGACTGATTGTACTCCTCCTCAATCCCATCTAATAGGCTGTCTAATTTATAGTCCTGTTGGGAATATTTCGCGGCCAGTTCTACTTGGCCATACATCAAGCTCACAGGGATCTCCTTCCCATCAGGCCCCGCAGGTCCGACCTCGGCCATGTGGTTTGGGTCAGCCTTCGGGTAGCGCATCTTCACCATGGCCCAGGCCTCCCTAGCGCCCTGACGGCAGGCCGATATCTTCCACAAACGGAGGCGTCGCCGTGCTCCCTGGAGCTTCTCAGCAAGCTCACCAAGGCCCTCGGGTAGGGAGACGGATGGCCATAAAGCCTGAACGACGCCACTCATCGCCCGCCGAACACGTTCGAACAATTGCACCAGCTCGGGAAGTTGGTCACCTGTTGACCCAGGTATTTCCTCCGCAGGGCGACCTGTGAGCACACCTAAAGACATATTTCTGTCAAACAACTTCCTCGCCGAATTCTTCTTTTCAAAGGAATTTGCTCAAGCACTTACTATAAATGCCGCGACGAAGTCGCTGATTCTCCTTCAAGGAGCCAGACAGCTGGGCCCGAACACCTTTCAGCTCTTCTCCTAGCTGGGTGTGGGCATCTTGGAGCTTGTTTCTCTCCTGCTGCACCTTCATAAGCACCCTCTCGCCAGCCTTTAGTTGACGCAGTAGTTGTTGCTTGTCCGGATCCAGTCCGGCGCCCTCTGTAATATTATTGTCAGATTCACGCCGCACTTTGTTAATTAATTATCTCTTCAAAGTATGTCTTACCAGCGGGGGTCTCTGTGGCTCCCCCTATGGCGGCCAGTGCGGCCTCAAGTTGGGCCTTGCACTCTTGCAGCTCCTGGGACAGATGGGTATTCTTCTCTGTAAGATCCTGCATAAAAATTGATCCTTAAATCAGTTATTTAACCATTTTAAGTCTCGGGGGCTACTGGCATATATAACTATTAAAATTACTTACACGTATGTCTTTCACATACTGCTCCGTGGCTCTGGTTAACCCATCTTGAGCGGCACGGAGGTGCGCGCTTCCCGCATCAAAGGCATTTAACGCCTCCGGGGAGAAACACGCGTCACGAAGAACTGTCTGGTGACGCATGTGATTCATGGTGCTCTCCACCTCAGACCGGGTGGCAGACAGCCTGTCGGCATCCTCCGTCGGAGGAGCGTCCGACTCATGCCTTGTATTCGCCTCCCCTTCCGGGCCATGCGTTGGAGCATGGCTGGCAGAGGCTTGATTGGCAACCTCTCCGGACACTGTCCGGCGAGCGCTCTTTCTGGAAAGGTTATGAGCATTAGTATACCTCCTGGGAATCCTTCCCTTAAAGTAACGGTGCTCGGTACCATTGCGGCGATGTTTCAGTTCGCGTCCCACTCCTCTTCCGCCTGCTGGGCCGGACTGACCCTTGTTGGCCGGTCGCCGCGGGCTCGACTTCCTGCCGTAAAGGCGCTTCCTGCCGAACACCATTGGAGCACGGTGGTCAGAACTAAGCATTAAAGAAGTAACGGCGCCAGGACTTCGGTCGTACTCACCGGGGAAGTCGGACACAAACCGGGGTAGTCAGCCATAATGGCGACTAAAGCATTATCTATGCTGAGCTGGTGGTACACCCCGTCGATCTGTTCCACCGCTAAGTCCAGATCCTCTTCGGAGGCCGGATCGAGGGACCTTTCTGGGTCTTCGGGTTGTGGGGCTGGGCCTTTTATGCCCTCCACATCCCGCCGCAGTTCCTGTGTCAAAATCATACAATAAGACAATTGCCTTTAAAGGCACGGTTCAGATATGCATGCGACCGCTTACCCAGCTCCGAGGGTTGTTCATGGAAAATCCGTTCAGAGGATTCATGCGGAGGAAGTCCTCCTTCTCTCCCTTGTACAAGCCGGATAGGATCTTCACCAGATCGTCGGCCGAGCTAGGTCCCTTGCGGCCGTGACGGGTAGCGTCGTCGTCTCCGTTGAAGTCCCACATGGGGTGGCCCCTATATTGGAGCGGCTGCACCCCACGCATAATGCATGTGGCCATGACTCCGATCATGGTTAATCCGGAATGGGCTAGCAGCCGTATCCGGCCCATCAAGTAATGGATGCTACTATCATCTTCTCGTCGAGGGCTCCGTGGGCGCCAACTTAGGCGTTTCTTTAGGGGAGCGTTGCTGAACTCCGGAAGGCCGATCCGGACTGGATCCGGCAGCGGAGCGTCCTCCATATAAAACCACTTCGAAGGCCAATCTTCGGACGCCTTCTTCGGGGTCCCGGACAGGTATCCGGTCCCGGCGATGCGCCATATTTCGGCTCCGCCCACTTGATATATCGACCCCTCGTGAGAGCGGGGTACGAGGCAAAACAGCCTCTTCCACAGCACAAAATGGGGCTCAATGCCCAAGAACAGCTCACACAGAGCTACGAAGCCCGCGACGTGCAAAATGGAGGCAGGTGTAAGGTGATGAAGCTGGAGTCCGTAGAACTCCAGGAGCCCCCGGAGAAACGGATGTATAGGAAATCCGAGTCCCCTTATTAAGTAGGAGACGAAGCACACCCGCTCTCCTTTGGAGGGATTGGGGGCGCTCTCCGCCTGCTTCCCACCTTTGTAGGTGGCCAGTCCGGCTCGAACCGGAACCATGAAGGCCGGGGGAAGATATCCCTCTGCTTGGAGCGTCACTAACTCGCTGTGCAGGACTGAGCATCTCCTCCAATCTCCTGGCTTGGGGCTGGGAGCGCGAGAAGAGGAGCCGCGTCGACTGTCCATGTTGGAATGGGTTTGGTGTCAGATGCGCCTCGGTGAGTGCTTGCGGAAGGAGGATGATGTGATTTGG
Source organism: Triticum dicoccoides (assembly GCF_002162155.2). Taxonomy (NCBI): domain Eukaryota; kingdom Viridiplantae; phylum Streptophyta; class Magnoliopsida; order Poales; family Poaceae; genus Triticum; species Triticum dicoccoides. The sequence continues at coordinate 269,487,408 of NC_041387.1, forward strand.
ATCTGGATCCTCGCCTCCCTTATAGGCAGCTTATTTGCGCAGCTAGGGGGTAAAACATAAAAATACCCTGGCTTTTTGCATTCGTGCGACGTGTGGAAGAAGACCATTGTTGGACGCGGAAGCCAAGGAGCACAGCATTTATGAAGCAACCGGACACTATCTGGCAAACACATGGAGCATGAAGAAGAACCCGCCTTGCAAACGCCAAAGACAACATACGCGTCGGATTCGTCATTATTGAAGCCTGGTTCGGGGGCTACTGAGGGAGTTCCGGACTAGGGGGTGTCCGGATAGCCGAACTATCATCATCGGTCGGACTCCAAGACTATGAAGATACAAGATTGAAGACTTCGTCCCGTGTCCGGATGGGACTTTCCTTGGCGTGGAAGGCAAGCTTGGCGATACGGATATGTAGATCTCCTACCTTTGTAACCGACTCTGTGTAACCCTAGCCCTCTCCGGTGTCTATATAAATCGGATGGCTTTAGTCCATAGGACGAACAACAATCATACCATAGGCTAGCTTCTAGGGTTTAGCCTCCTTGATCTCGTGGTAGATCTACTCTTGTAACCCACATCATCAATACTAATCAAGCAGGACGTAGGGTTTTACCTCCATCAAGAGGGCCCGAACCTGGGTAAAAACATCATGTCCCTCGTCTCCTGTTACCATCCGCCTAGACGCACAGTTCGGGACCCCCTACCCGAGATCCACCGGTTTTGACACCGACACGTCTCCTCAGCCTTCTTTATAATGTGCCACCTGCAGTGCATGTGCACTGCCAACGGAAAGACCTCCTCTATGCCTGCACGCATGCTGAAATCCTGGTCTGTTATTATGTTCATCGGCGCAAGTCCATCCATACACTCCAAGAAGGTCTTGAACAACCAGACGTACCCATCCGTGTCTTCGTTCCGAACGAGCCCGCAGCCGAACTGCAACGACTGATTGTGGTTATTTATTCCTATGAACGGAGCACATGGCATCTTGTACATATTGGTGAGGTACGTCGCGTCGAATGAAATGCAATCTCGGAAATGTTTGTAGGCTCTCCTTGCAGCACCATCCACCCAATACATGTTCCTGACACGGTCCTCATCGTCCAACCTTATCCTGTAGAAGAAATCTGGATCTTCTTTTGCTTTCACATCGAAGTAGGCAATTGTAGCCTCTATGTCAGCCAGCCTGCTCTCTCTATGGTACTTGGCCTGTAGGTTTGTGATGTCAGCCGGTATGTACGGCATGCTACTCAGTTTCCCCTTTTTGCTGTGGATGAGTGATAGTATCTGGACCATTCTTGATGGACCGACATTACAATCATGTAGCAGCTTTACGAATTGCCTTTTGACTGGGGTGAATCCTCTGTGGGCGGTCAGAAATTTGACCAGGTCGAACTTCTTTATGAGTTTGTGGTTGTGCTCGTCAAAATATTCAGTGACCACATACTGTGTTCCATCTACGTTCAGCTTACACCGAACAGGGCATCCCGTCTTGAGAATGATTCCTCTTTTTCATTCAGGAACGACAGGCGCATCACCTTTCCCCTTCTTGTTCCTCCGTGCCTTGTGGCACCTCATCTCACCTCTGCTGTAGTCATTTGTTTTCTTAATTTTCCTATGGTACTCGGTGTTGACCACAAATCCATGGAACTTTGCATATGTCTGGTAGTATTCCTTTGCTTCTTCGAACGATTCAAATCTCTGCCCAATGTACGGTGGCTGAGGTACCATGATCTCTGATTGCCCGCCATCTTCATCCCCTTTTGCCTCGTCGTCAGTTTCATCATTCACTTTAGTATCGGCGGCAATTCCATCCACTTGAGTGTTGGCAGTGCTTGTGTTCAAAGGGGTGCTTGTCAGTATTGCTGGAATGATTGCCATTCTCGACTGTGACTCGAAATTGTCTGCGGCATGATTGTCTGCTGGCTGGTGGAACGCATCTTCCGTGCGCTCAGAGCTCCCCACAGTAGATGTCCCCGCGCCGCTGTTAACTGTAGTTGTAGGCCCTGTAATAGGAAAAACAGGTACGAGAGTAAGTTTTTTGTTTGAATAACATGTGTATCGCAACGGATCACACCATCTACGAGTGATTTTGCACGACATCATTTCAAACAGCAAGCCGTGATTCTGCGTGTGACATGTACGGCAGCTACAGCTGTCCAATGATGGCAGCTACTGTTCAACAAACATGGCAACTATTGTTTTTGCCTACAAATAACTTGAAATAACAAATGTAGTGCTGTTTTTGTGGTTCGGTTTTTTCCCTTACCTTGTTGTGTTGCATTTGACCTTCTTGTGTGGTCTGTGACACCAAAATGACGTGCTTCACCTGCAGTTTCTGAAGCTTGCCACGAGACGTTTGTCGGGTTACCACCAGCGTAATAACCTGTACGCAAAGTAGTGGTTGGTCAATTCATGGCAAATGCATATTGTGTTAGCACTGCAACCGCAGTTGCCCCTTATGTGGCACCTGCAGTTTTACTGGCATGGCAACTGTATTTGCATCGGCGTGGCAACCGCAGTTGTTCCTTCATGGCAGCTGCAGTTGCCATGGCATGGCAAATGTAGTCGCACTGGTATGGCAACTGCAGTTGTTCTTGCATGGCAACTGCAGGTGTCCATGGATGGCAACAACAATTGTGCAGAGATGTCAAGTGTATTTTCTAATTCACGGCAACTGTAGTTGTCCAGTCCTGGAAATTGTAGTTGTCAACTATGCTCCTTCTGCTAATTGATCATCCGCAACTTCACTTTTTTTATGGACTCACCTGTGTATGACGTCGATGGCAGGTACATTGGTGTTGCCTGATGCCACGCGCTGCATGAAGGCTCTGCATTTTCACCCGTGTTAACTCGTGAGTCCTTTTTGCCAGTTTTTTTTTTTGCATGTTCATTTTTCATGCCCACTGCAGTATGTTCTCTTTTCTCAGTTTGCATTACCTTGATTATCCATACAAGCTAGTTGAAGTTGGCTGCCCATACATTTGTCAGTGTTAGCGCCTTGTGAGTGAACTTGCCACGGGGGCCCCCTAATTGTGTTTTGGTCATAAGAACCTGCGAAAAAATGACAGTGCACGACATAAGTAGAATGTCATCTTCATCGTTGCGAATATGGCAACTGTTCTATTCTTTTGTTATCACGCATCATACCTACGCCTGCATACTGCTCTAGTAGTGGCAGCAACGGCCCTGAAGAGATGAGTTGACTGTACTCTGTTGCATCCCAAGGGGGCGTTTCTGGCCTTTGAGAACCCCAAGCATCAGCGCCATCTTCGTGATTCATTCTTTCCGTGTCTTGCTTCTTTCCAATGTGTTCTCAATCACTGCATGAACAAGAAGGCATCAACAATCCACAAGAATTGTATTCTTCTGCTGCTTGCACATAGAAGAAATGGATGGCAAGCGACAGGTCAAAATAGGTGGCAGCTACCGACAAGGAAAGGTGGCAACTGTCGTTATACACAAGTGGCAACTAATTTCTTCCAGCCCTCTTCATTCCAACATTTGCCCCTACTGTCCTTCTTTAGTGATTCCTACTCATCCATTTTTCATACCCAACTACTTGCGTCAATTAAGCTAGGAAGTTAAGTCATTTTCAAACGTAGTACATGGCAGATCAGGTTTACTCTGCCTCGCAATTGCGACTACACACTAAACCATGTAGTGTTCTACCCCTATAGCATAGATCCAGCACAAGATCGGGATATTTTCAGCCTTAAGGATGAGAAGGTCGAGATCGGGAGATTCTCACCTGGTTTTTAGATTTTCATCTCTGGAGGGCTGGGTTGGAGTTTGGGGCTGGGGGTGGGGAGGGTTGGGGTGTGGTTTTGAGGTGGGAGTGCCCTATGGATGTGCTCTGATTGCCATGGCAACCAGAGAAGGCCGGCGACGGAGGTCGGGGTTCGAGAGGTGGGGGACGATGGCGGCAGACGAGAGAGGGGATTGATCGGAGGCCGTGAACTGCTTGGTCATGCGGGCAGCGGGTCGGCTTGCCCGAACGAGGCAGTGCGGGCGGGGTTGGCACGCAACGGACGTGCGGGCCGTGCTTTTGTGCGCGCGGACGTGGTCGTGCGGGCCGGTTCCCGTCCATGCCACACGAGGCGTGCGGGCTTGTTCCCGTCGACGCCACACGTGTAGCAGTTATTCGGACCCTATTAATTTCGGCCTGTTAAAAGCCCGTCATATAGTTGGGCCTAACTACAGCCCGGTTTGCATCCGGCCTGCGCAGCCGATATCTAATTGGGCCAAACAAGGACCGAGACAACTTTGGCATGTTAAAAGCCTGTGATTTGATTTGCACAATCATGGGCCGGGGTCCATTTCGGGCTACTGCCGGCCCGTGCGCTATTCAGCACGTTTCAGGCCCAACCTACTTCTCAGCCTCCTAAAAGCCCATTGAGTTTTCTTGCAAAAAGAGGGCCGGGGGTTACTCGGCCTATTAAAGGCCCGAATCTACTAGTGGGCCAGTTTGACAAGGCCCATTATGTGGATCATACATCGTGATTGCATGATGGCCCGATTATGTATCGTAATTTTACGGTTTGGCCGGTTTACTGTGAAGACAGGATATATATACAGTAAAATAACTACAGCATCGTGAATAAGAAATAACCTAGACTATACAATAAAGAAATTACGGCATATTACATCCACTGGGCATCAAAGTTCGCCACTATGATAATAAAGCACAAGCAGACAGCAGATTACATACACTGGGCATCAAAGATCGCCACCAGTGCAAATAAACACACTGACAAAATAATATACAAAACCAACAGCACTTCAATATAGTTCAAGAAAGGTTAGCCCTGCTGGGGAGCTGCAGCGCAAGCAGCTGAGCAAGATGATGAGACTGCGCTTGTTCAACACTTATATCTTCCTTACTCTGAAAGATAAACAAGCACACAGATGATAGGTTTTGCACATAAAAGTAATAGTGCTGACAATTCATCACATTTCTTACTGACGAATAAAGTGACACAGTTTAAAATTGTATTAACACAATTTTGTATTGTTCATGTCAAGACATGGCAGGAAATGACATTGTGAAGGAGTTGGCAGCTTCACGACACCACTAGATTACAGATCAAGAACTCATAAGTATCAATGGTTAGTGTGCTGTCAATTTATCCCATTTCAGATTGGCAAATAAAGAGACGGTTTAAATATTAGTAGAATGATATGACATTGTTCATAGTTAAGACATTGCAGAATATGACATTGTGCTGTAGTGGGTAGGTTCACCACACCACTGTATTACGGATGAAGAACAGAAGCATACATGCAGTGCAAAAGAAGATCACTTGCTCTGTATAGTTTAATTTACTTGGTATGAAGAAGGAACTTGGTTGTACAACTGAAAACTTAAATTGATAAGGACAAACTTTTGTTTATGAACTACATAATAAACTTTAAACATGCAATTTGATGCAAACACCAAAAATAAACAGCTGTTGCAGTCATGCCTAACCAAATATACACAAGAAAGTTTGAAGGCTTGAGAAGGACAAACTTACATTACTGGTGAAGACAGGCTCTATAAAGCCCTTGTCCATGTTGACGGGGGGGGGCAATTCAAGAAGTTTAGCACAGAATCTTCTTCATAAGCATTGCCTTTGTTCTACATTTTGTTAAGAGTAAATATAGATGTGATAATATACGAAAAAATGGAGAATATTTAAGATAAGATGAAGAGTGATGCTACATAACCAAGTAGCTATAAATGTATGTGCAGCGATACAGGCAACATGCACAACCAAGAGCAATGCACAGCTAAACTTCTTCAGTACCAACCTTATCGTAAGAGTAAATATAGATCTGATGTGTAGAAAATGGAGGGAAAAGGAAAATAAGCTGCAGAGTGATGGTACATGAACAACTACCTGTCAATATAAGTACACTAATAAAGGACAGCATGTACTTACAAGAACAATGCAGAGCTAAAAAAATTCATTGGCATTGGATATATTCTACACTAATGTAACCATTCATACAGATCAGATAATTTGGAGCGAACAATTGATAAGCAAGTTATCATGCATACTGCTGTCACATAATGAACCAGGTATGTATGCAAGTACAGTGATACAGGACAACAGGTACTAACAAGAGCAAAGCGGCGGACAACATATTTGCGATATCCTATCGTTCTTTTCAAACCGGAATTCTTCTTCGAGCAGATTTCCTGCAAAAAAGATCCGTAAGGCACATGCGGAAAAGTAGAAGTTCAAATTGTCATGTGATTTCATAGACAGTACCTCATCCTGGGAACAAGACCAGTGCATAACAAGGTTTTTCCATTCAATGTCTTCTAACTTTAGCACAGGAGACTTCACCAGAAATTCGTTTATAGACTTGCCATCAAAGTGTGATTTCCTCAGATAACACTGATACTGCTGCAATGCTTCCTTGAAAAGCACAAGCAAGCTTTGCTCGTCATGACTATCCAGATTGATCCTCGCCTAGTTACAACAATGTAATGTAAATCATTGATGTGTTCGATCAGTAGAAAACAAGAAAATAATAACCATGAATAATAGCACTTACACGTAAGTTGGACAAGAAGATGTGAAAATGGTGTTTGTCTTCACTATAATCTTCCCATGATGGGAATATATGCACGTAGTCCCTAACAACATTGAAAGCATTGTCTTTTAAACTGGGAATAAATAGAATGGGATTCCAATCAGCAGGAATTAACCGTCTCTGCAGTTGGGATAGGTCTTCGGCCGGTGGACTTGTTGTACTTTTTGCTGGAGTGGGATTTTTCTATGGTACGGCTGGTGCTATGGCAAATGAAATCGGTATACCTTTTGCTGGAGTGCAGGTCCTGTGTGGTGGGGCTAGTGGTGTGGTCAGTGAAGTATGGGTACAGTCTACTGGAGTCGGTCCTACGTTTTGTGTCACTGGTTGTACAGCCAATATAAGTGGGGTGATGTCTGATTTCTCCAGCACCACCACGTTTTTCAAGGACTTTGCTGGTGCTCCTTCAGGTTCGGCAATCACCCTCTTCCTTTTTGATGTCTGATGCACAAGAACAGCATTTGAGTGGAAAAACATGGTATGATGACAGATGGAATATGTATTGATAATGGATGGGCATGGCATCTCGAGTTATATGGTGAGTAAACTAAGCAGATGGCGGTGCAACAAAGTAGAAGAAATGCAAGACAGCATATGCAACATACGTGCAGTCAATAAAACCTTGCCAAATTAGAACAGGCACCTTGATGGGTGAATAGGACAGGCCATCTGCCTTTGACTCCTCGAGGTTAGAATAGTCATTAGGATGATATTCTGAACAAGAATCAACAGGTGGGGAGCGTACGAGTTTCATTGCTTCCAGAATGGCACTCAATGCCTTGGTGCCAATTTTGTAAGTCATTGCAGTGTTCCACAATATTCTTCTGATGCGCGGATTCTGATATTCATTGTAATTGCGTATAATATCTGAGAACCATGAAAACATAAATAGTTGTGAGATTATCTTTGTAATGCAGATGATATTCTAATATAGGGGCGCCCCTGTAAACACTTGTGTGCTATCACTGGATTCTGATGAGAGAGCTCATGTGTGCTGTAATATGGTGCGTGCATTTATATAATCTGGGACAAGTACACAAAAAAATAGGCTCCATAAGTAAGGATAGCTGGCAGATGATAGGTTCATAATATACTGTATAGAGAGTTTATTGCCAAACCATGATAACAAGAGCACACAACAACTAGGCAGATCATAGTGTACATAACAAGGGTACACCATAACCACGATATATAAATCGGGAAAGTGGCTGGCTTGAAAATACGGTGTTGTATTGCCGCTAGTAATTGAAAGCCTATCGATCACGTACAGGCCAGCTCTATCGAACATGGTAAAAAAGAGCAAGCAGATTTTGGATAATAAAATGTTGGTTGCGCAATGCCCACACATGATGAACCAGAGCGCATTAAGAATGCAACTCCCAGCTGTCTCTCGACCATTTCAGGCGGTTGGATGAAGATCCTACGTCTCCTAACCCTTCTTCTTCCTCTTCTCTGATTCTTCCCATACAGAACACCGCACGGGCCGCCGGCCGGACCACCGGCCCCCACCGCTTGTGTTCCTCCGCCACACCCACCCCCACCCGCGCCTCAACCCCCACCCGCGTCGAATTTTCTTCGTTCGGCGATGCCCCACAACCACCCGAGCCCCTTCGATCACACCGGCGAACTCCGGCGAGCTCTGAAAAATCGACTGACCCAATTTTGAAATTTAGTCTACTGTGATTTAACTAGTGTGGAATATAAAAGGGGAAAACCATACGCATTGGGAGTATAGTGTTGAGCGTGCCATGGCGGATCTGAAGGTGCAAACCGGACAAAGGCAACTTCGCAACCAAGACAAGAAATCAGAGTAAAGCAGTGGCTATCTATTTTCTTGCTGCAATAAATAAGTTGAGCAGATACGAAAGAGTACCGCCTCTGGTGCGGCGCCGTGTACGCATCTGCTGAGAATTTGACGGTGCTGCGGTAGCGATGGCTGTCGGCGGCGTGCAAGCAGATCTAGGAGGGTACACGGTGGCGATGGGGCGTGGTGGACGAGACGGTCATAGGAGCGGCGCCGACAAGGTGGACGACGACGGGGATGAAGCGAGAGGACGGGACGCAAGGATCCCGGTTCGAAGGCGTGGATGAGAGAGGTCGATCTCTTGTAATGGACAACGGCTTCGGGGTATCAGCTCCGGCATGGTGGAGGAGGACGGCGGTGGATGGGGTGGTGGACGGCGGCGGACGGAGGAGGGTGGGGTGGAGAGGGTGTTTTGGCGCCCACGGAGTACGAATGGGGAAAAGGGAGGTAGAGAGGAAGGGGGAACCATGTATTCAGGGCGCGCTTGTCTCAAATGCGAGGAAATTTACAAACATAGCCCTCGTTTCAAATTTCTACTACATCACAGCAACATTACTCGGTTGGGGATAGGACGATAATCTCGCATACACCGAATATTTGCCGACGAGAGTTTGTTTTTGGCGCCCACCGTGTATGAATATGAATCGGGGAGGGAGTCGATTTCGGCCAAGGACACACTGTATTTTGGCGCCCACCGTGTATGAATCCAGGTGAGAGGCGGTTACGTCACGTTTGGGTGAAATTACAAACCTACCCCTATCGAAACCTATAGAAATCCAGCAAATAGGCTTTGCATGGCAGGGATAGGCAGTAGTGATTTCCATCTCACAGATTTGGTTTCGGGCAGTTACAACGACTTTCCCCGCTTCGTTCAAATTTTGCGGAGTGCACGTTTACTGTGCCAACTCAATTCAAATCCCGTTTGTATTCTATTTTTTCGGGCGGGATCCATTTTCAATTGGAATTACATTCTATATACATCATTTTTTTATATATACTTTCAAAAACACAACACCATTTATACATAAATATGGTTTACAAATGGCATGATCTCAGATTCATAAGGTTGTATCCATCAATTTGGATTTTCAAATATTTGAAATCACTTTATGTTGAAATCCAATGTATGCATTCCTCGCTAACTGTCTCCAATTAATGTGTGTTTCATGCGGGGGTTTTTTACTTCTCAAACATGTATAATGTGTTTCACACACGCAACATATAGTGTAATCCCGTTTAGACATTAATTGCATATAAACCATGCATTGTTTGTAATTAAAGAATCTATGGATCACCAATATTGATAAACTATATAACATTACACGTGTGCCCAAATTCAAATGAATATGCATGTTTGATACACCAATTTGCGATATTATCGATGTCGTGATCTCCAGTTTAAATATTTGAATCCCCTTTTAATCCAGATATTCGTCTCATATAGCTATCACTCATGCTTATATAGGACTATCTCTCTAGACCTATACGCGTTCATCGTCTCTCAGGTATCTCTCGTGCTACCTGTATGTCGACAATGATCTTTTATCTTCGTAACACACTGACGGTACTCTCTCCCTCGACCTTCATCACTCTATCTCTCTCTAAGTATATCTCGCTCCCTGCTATGTGTCTCTAACTATGATTCTCCATCTGCAATCTCTTTCTCTCACACAAACACAAAACTTTGTCTCCCAGGGTCTCATTTCTCTCTACTATTCCCATGTGTGCCACTCGCACACCCCTCATACAGAGATGTCTTTCCCTCCTTAGATATGAGAACCTACGACTCTTCCTCTTCAATATCTCTTTCTCACACACAAACACAAACTCTGTCTCCCAGGGTCTCATATTTCTCCATTGTTCTCTTGTATGTCGCTCACACACACCCTCTCTCCCTAGAGATATCTTGCGTTCCCTCATTTGTATCTCTAGCTATCACTCTCGTTGTGAAATATCTTTCTCTCTCGCAGACACAAAATTCCGTCTCTCTGGATCTCATTTCTCTCTGATATCTGTTTGTATGTGACTCACATGCACCCTCTCTCTATCTCTCTCACACCCACACACATAACCCAGCCTTCATTTGTCAGATGAAATGATAGGATGATGCATGCTCGAGGAAAACATACACCATTAAACATTGGTTGAAAGGTGCACCCGAAATATGGGCTTAGGGAGCATGATCAAGGTTTGGATGATGATTCAATAAGCAATAGACTTAGAACGAAACTATCGACCATCAACTTCAAAGCAATAGGGTTGCTAGAAGGGCTGAATCCAAACAGTACCATTCACTTGTTGGTGTCCCGGTTAGAATCGACATGGGTACCATGAATTAATGGTGATGGTGAGAAGTATCACTATACCGGGAACTCTTAAGAGGTGCAACAATCCTCACAACATCCATGACATAAAATCAGTAATACTTCAAGGTAGAACATAACATAAGATGAATAGCAAGGAACTCAAGGTACAAAACAAACCATGAACAAGTTGTATTGGGGGGAGGTAAGAATGTTGTCGATGGTAACTCAACTTATCAAGGGACGAGGACGACACTTATTATCATGAATTCGATTGATATCTTGGAAGGAGTCAAAATGTTGATGATGATCACGACAAATTATGTCGGGGGGCTTCACGAAGAAGCTATCGAACAACGACTGCATCAAGCAAAGGATTGATGCAATGAAAGATTATTGGAACCATAGATACGACACAAACTTGGAATCAAGTTTGTTGTTCGAGGTAAAACGATAAAACGAGGAAATCAACGTAAGCTTAGCCCATCATCAAAACTTGTACTCTGGGACTAAGGACCAGGTAGCACAATTAAAATTGGCATGATAATGATATAGCCGAGCAGGCTAGGACTTACGTGATCGAGTTCAAATTCGTAATTAATGAAGGTTACCAAGATTTGTTTAATCATGGTGCGAACTCGATTTAATTATTGGTGTCTTTGAGTGTTTAATAACTCAGAGCCCGTGAAAAAATTGGAATCAATGAGAATGTAGTACTTGATGAAGAACTCATAAGAAGTTATGCAGTTCCATGATAATCTCGAGATAACAGGGGGTAATACTTGACGATAGATCAAGTAGAGGTTGGACTGGGGTATTGATCTGCAGAAGGCAAGTGTTTTACTTGCCTGAGAAATGGAATCAAGGAGAAAATATGGCCGGGACCACGATTGCAAAGGATCATTCACAGATACCAGATGATATTATATCAAGGAAATAGCTATCATTACAAGAAGCTTCTACGATAGGATCTACATCGTGTCCACGGGCATGAACACAAGGTTCAAGGTCAACTCCCACTTCTTCAATGTATAACCTTTCATTCACTTCCCATTTCGAGAATGGTATTAGTTTTGAAAGTTTTACCTGGTGAAATACCAGATGATTACAACCCATGAAATCTTTTGGGTTCACACAGATTAGGGAAGGCATAGGTTCACCCCATCGGGGCATCTTAGAAACATATACCACAAGCTTCGAGAATAATTATCACCAGCTCAAAAGTAGAGCATGGTTGGTCAAATCGGATAATACAATCTACCAAAGGCATTATGTATCGGGGGAGAACTCACAAGGTGCTTGAAAATGAAGGACACTGTCGGATAATAATTCAAGAATGGACCGGGCGATCCATAATGGAGCTGATGTGAGTATTGGTACTCAATCAGAGGAGGAAAGAATGTAGAGGCATCTGATTATAGGAACAACCATAGTCAGATGCTTAAAATATAAAGAAATTATGATTTCCAAAATGAAGGATCAGAAGCAGATGTTCTGATCAAGGTGGGATAAGTTGAAAAGACTTAGTTGGACAATCAATAAGGGTTTGAATTGCCTAGAACCAGCTCATGTCCGGAATGACGTTTGAACCTGAAGATAAATCAAGAGGATCATCTAATGATTGTGTGCATTTGCACACACTGTATCATTATGCTCAAAATGGCCAAGACAATGGACGTCAATGAAGTCTGCTAGACATATGGAATTAACCATAATGCAATCAGGCAAGAATTCCAAGAGCAATAGGCTGTAGAGGATTTTCAGAAGATCAAAAAGCATTTCGAAGAATCTTGTGAACAAATGATCAAATGGAATGAACGAATCCTCAATAAATGTGAAGAATTAATCGTAAGGTTTTTCATGTGGAAAGAACTGCGAGGCAGTAAACTCAAAGGATTATCAGGACAACGGGGAGTATTCTGGGGCATCTTGTAATAACAAGAGCAACGGAGAAAGATTTGTATGAATGACAAGTGCAAGTAGTCATCCATAGGGGCATGTCGATGGTAGGGAATTGAAAAAGAAATGGGCACAATGTCTCGGGAGAACATTGGAGAGTATCTTCAGAATCCTTTGGTGCACTACGCAATCATCTGGAGCGAGGGGCTCTCCGGGAGGAAGTAATTGCGAGAACCTAGAGTTAGAGTTAGTAAATTCGTTTAACCCGAGTAGAAGAGAGTTCAGAGCCCCAGAGTAAAGACGAGGAGTAAAAGATCCTAATACCACCCAATGGCGATGTGGGACCGTAAGACACATAGCCATGTTAGTAAAAGTTTTGCAATGTCTAGACAAGACTTCGGCCAAGGAGTGTGGAAGGGGGATTCCTACAGGCAGTCGGCTCTAATACCAACTTGTGACGCCCCCGATTAAATCGTACACTAATCATGCACACAAATGTGTACGATCAAGATCAAGGACTCACGGGAAGATATCACAACACAACTCTAAAAATAAAATAAGTCACAGAAGCATCATATTACAAGCCAGGGGCCTCGAGGGCTCGAATAAAAGTGCTCGAATATAAACGAGTCAGCGGAAGCAACAATATCTAAGTACAGACATAAGGTAAACAAGTTGCCATAAGATGGCTATCACAAACTGGGATATAGATCGAAAGAGGCACAGGTCTCCTGCCTGGGATCCTCCTAAACTACTCCTCGTCGTCGGTGGCCTGAACGTAGTATTAGGCACCCGCGATGCAGTAGGGGTCGTCGTCGATGATGGCGTCTGGCTCTGGGCTCCAACGTCTAGTTGCGGCATCCGAGAAGAAGAGGAAAAAGGGGGGAAAGAGGGAGCAAAGCAACCGTGAGTACTCATCCAAAGTACTCGCAAGCAAGGATCTACACTACATATGCATGGGTATATGTGTAAAGAGGCAATATCGGTGGACTAAACTGTAGAATGCCATAATAAGAGGGGGATAGCTAGTCCTATCGAAGACTATGCTTCTGGTAGCCTTCGTCTTGCAGCATGTAGAAGAGAGTATATTGAAGTCCTCCAAGTAGCATCGCATAGCATAGTCCTACCCGACGATCCTCCCCTCGTCACCCCGTGGGAAAGCGATCACCGGGTTGTCTCTGGAACTTGTCTGGGTGTGTTTTATTAATTATCCAGTTCTAGTTGTCATAAGGTCAAGGTACAACTCTGGGTCGTCCATTTACCGAGGGACACGGCTATTCGAATAGATAAACTTCCCCGCAGGGTTGCACCACATGACCCAACACGCTCGATCCCTCTGGCCTGACACACTTTCCTGGGTCATGCCTGGCCTCGGAAGATCAACACGTCGCCGCCCTACCTAGGCACAACAAAGAGGTCAACACGCCGGTCTAAATCCTATGCATGCATGGGTCTGGGCCCATCGCCCATTGCACACCTACACCTTGCATACACGGCCGGTGAGCAGACCTAGCCTCCCTTATACAAGAGCAGGCGTTTCAGTCCAACCCGGCGCATGCCGCTCAGTCGCTGACGTCAAGAAGGCTTCGGCTGATACCACGACGTCAAGTGCCCATAACTGTTCCTGCGTAGTTGGTTAGTGCGTATAGGCAAGTGGCCAGACTCAGATCAAATACCAAGACCTCGTTAAGCGTGTTATTTTGAAGTAACCGCGGACGCCGACCAGGGCCAAGCCCACGTGTCTCCTAGGTGGTCACAACCTGCCCTGTCGCTCCACCGCAAAGTAGCACTCGGGGGCCGTCGAGAACTCAGGTCCACCACTACCTGGATGGAACCACCTGTCCTTTCAGCCCCCATATCCAAATCACTTGCGGGTACTCCACGAGCCGACCCGACTTTAGTCACCATCTGTAGTATGTATGTATGTATGTATGTATGTATAATATATACCCGTGATCACCTCCTGAGTGATCACGGCCCGATAGTGTATAGCACGATAGACGGACAAGAATGTAGGGCCACTAATGATAAACTAGCATCCTATACTAAGCATTTAGGATTGCAGGTAAGGTGTCAACAGTTGTAGCAACAATGACAGGCTATGCAGCAGAATAGGATTAACCGCAAGCAGTAACATACTACACTACTCTAATGCAAGCAGTAGAGAGAAGGAATATGCGATATCGGGTGATCAAGGGGGGGCTTGCCTGGTTGCTCTGGCGAGAAGGAGGGGTCGTCAACTCCGTAGTTGAACTGGGACCGCCGGCTGTCTCGGGGTCTACCGGAAAGAAGTAACGGAGGGGGAACACAATAAATAATAGAGAAATCAAAGCATCACAAAGCGTAACATGGCAATACGCGGTGCTAGAAATGACCTAACGCGGTAGTAGGTGATACTCGTGAAGTGGGGAAACATTCGGGAAAGTATCCCCGGTGTTTCGCGTCTTCGGACAGATGAACCGAAGGTGGATTGTTGCATGTTCGCTATGCTAGGGACGTGTGGTCAACAAACATACTACGTATTCGGATTTGTCTCGTCGTTCTGAGTAACTTTCATGTACAAAGTATTTCCATCCGAGTTACGTATTATTTTATATTGATTTTCAATGTTTTAATTTATTTTCTGAATTTTTGGATTTAATACTAATTCAAAATATTATAAGGACTAAATGTTAAGTGCACCCGAAAGTGTACCCAACAATGTGTGTTAGAGGCTGTCAGTGGGCCCAAGTCAACAGTTGACTCAGCAGTCAACAGTTGACTGGTCAAACATGAACAGCGCGGTGGGGCCATCTGTCATTGGCTAGGTGATACACAGTCAGCACTTTGACCGGTCAAACTGGTCAAGGTGGGGCCACATCTCGTAGTCTAGGGTTAAGTTCAAGAGTTTAGTTTAACTAGGGGGTCCACTGTCATAGGTTGTTAGTCTAGCTAAACCAATTAATTAGGTTAATTATCCAAATAATAAGATAACTATTTATCCTATTATATTTATTTATTTCATTAATTCATTTCTTTCTCTCTCTTTTTTAACGGGGGGTGGCCCCAGTGGCAGTGGCACAGCCAAGGTTGTGCCCACGCACGGGCAGACGCAGGGGGCGCCGGCGGCGCCACCAGCAGCACGCCGCTGCAGGGAGGCACGAACGGCGTCCATTCGCATAGGCCACGGCAGCAGAAGCCGGGCGCGCACGTCAAGGGTAGCGCCAGCAGCAGCAGAGCGGCAGTGGGCTGCGGGCGGGACCGATGAAGCAGCGATGGGCGCGCGTGCGATGTGGTCTGCACGCGCGCGGCGAGGGACAAGGCCATGCATGCGGCAGTGGTAGTGGGGATGCGCAACAAGGTCTTGGCGGGCACGCGGGTGACGCGTGGATGCGGCCTGGGGAGAAGCACGGGCCAGCGGGCGTGGGAGCACCGGGACAGGGTGGAGGCGCGACGACCACGGGCGGAGCACGGTGATTACGGGGGGAAGGGGAGGATGAGGGGAACGGCAGCTCACGGCCGTTGACGGGGAGC
>NC_041387.1:269504025-269545982 GCF_002162155.2 Triticum dicoccoides
TGAGGTGACGCCACGGAGGACGGAGGCGCGGCGAGGCGGGCGACGGGCGGCGTCGGGAGCGCCCGCTCCCGATCCAGATCCACTCGGGGGCGGGGTGGGGAGACGAGAGGGATCGGGGTGAGGAGTGGGGGGTTATGGGGAGCGAGGGGCCGGCTGGGCCTTAGCCCTGTTGGCCAGGGGGGGAGGGGTGTTCTCCTTTTACCTTTTTTGTGTGTTTTGTTTTTCTTCATTTTTCTTTTACTGTTTTATTTTTAGTTTCTCTTTATTTTTAGATTTTATAATTATGATCTTAGTTCCTAAAAATAATATTACTCCTTATTCTAATGTCACTATATCTTGGGCACCCAAAAAAACTAGATTAATATTTTATATTTTATAAAAGGCATTTAACTATTGATTATGGCTGCTGTTCTATTTAGTTTGGAGTATCTAAATATTTCATAACAATGTGGTTTTACCAACATAATAATCTATGATTTATTTGCAACAATTTGAACATTTTAGATTTGACAATTGAAAACTTTTATTGTTTGACTTTAATTTAAATTTGAATTTGGATCGGTTCTGAACTAACACGAGATTAACAACGGTAATCGTGGTGACGTGGCATCATTACCAGAGGGTTATTGTAGCTTGATTACCCGGGCGTCACATAATTATAAGTCAAATTAACCTCTATCGCTGTCTGTCGAAGTGATTGACCAAGCGGTCACACAGAGATGGACGAAGCAGCTCGCTGATAACCCCGTGAGTGAGTGCTAGAGGACAACCGCCATCGCTTGCTTGTGGGCCAAACACATGTATGGAGATGTGTGGTTGTGATATTTGAATACCTAATATATATATAGTATATATATGTTGGCTTATACCTCGGTTCTGAACTTTGATGTGGCACCTGCCTCGGAAACCTTTAAGTCCCCCACATGAACCGAGGTTCGTGACACATAGTATATATATATATATATGTTGCCCCCCTCCCCTCTTCGACGCGTAATATATACTCCTATGTACTGTAACACAACCCGAAAATAATCCTCCTTTTCGTCAAATTACCTTTCTCGTTGTGTCATATATTAGATGGATGACGACCTTGCGGGCCCATGGAGGGAAGAATCGCAGGCGAATGAGTGACAACCATCGTCTGCACGTGGCCTAATGTGTTGGTGATGTTTTTAATACCCAATATGCACAACTTCTTTGCGGCACCTGCCTCGGAAACCGAAAAGTCCCCACACGGAGAGAGATCAATTCATGGCGTGTGTGTTGTATATATCTGCTGCCCCGGCCCCCTCCTCCCCTCTTCGACGCGTACTGTATACTCCTACCGCAACACAACCCAAAAAGAAACCTCCTTGCGGGGTCAAAGTGATGGAGGACAACCTCACGGGCCCACGGATGAAAGCATCGCACACGAGTGAGTGTCCTCTATGATGCGTAGTATTGCCCTCGACCACCTTCTTCAATGTGTACTATATACATACTCCTACCGTATGTATAAATAAACAAAAAATGTCCATCCTTGTTGGTCAAATTAACCTCTCTCATCGCATGTCATAGTGCTGGACGGCGACCTCGCGGGCCCACGCGAATGAGTGTCCTAGGACCATCGCGTGTATGTGGCCCAAAGATGCATGTCAAACTTCTTCTACAGCGAACATGCGACCAAAGAAGTTTAGATGTTCTGCAGACAGAGCATATCACATCGCACACGGACCACACTAGGTAACCCGTCGGTGATGAATTCATCAATCGCAAACGGTTATATACCACCAAGCGTTTGCCCACAACACACATGGCTTATTCCATCACAAATAGCTTAGATGGATCAACTATATGCCACGTATCACACACGCAACTCTAATCTGATTCGTGCTTGATGTCTCCGCCATTGCTTGCACATTAGTTCTTATTTGCCACGTATCACTATGTCAGCCTCTGCTCGCATCCCTCAGCGCGTTGTGCTTGCCGTTAGGCGCCGCGACACGCTCTGCTCGTGTCCGTCAACGTGCTCTGCTCGCATACCTCCATGTGCTCGGCTTGAGGACAACTTTTCCTTGCGTGTTCAACTACTATATGCATATATATGGTTGCTCGCTATTGAGGCGACCGCGGACTGTTCTGCTCGCGTCCCTCCGCGCGCGCTCTGCCAGCGGTTGGGCCTGCGCATGACCACGTCCGGGGTCCCTGCTACGTCTTGAGATTGCGTTGGTTTTCCTTGAAGAGGAAAGGGTGATGCAGCAATAGTAGCGTAAGTATTTCCCTTAGTTTTTGAGAACCAAGGTATCGATCCAGTAGGAGGCTCCTCAGAAGTCTCACGCACCTACACAAACAAAAAAGAACTCGCAACGAACGCAATAAAGGGGTTGTCAATCCCTTCAAGGCCACATGCGAAAGTGAGATCTGATAAAAGATAGATTGGTAGAGTAAAGATGCAAATAAAAGTAGATTGAAAGCTTATATGATAAAAGATAGACCCGGGGGCCATAGGTTTCACTAGTGTCTTCTCTCAAGATAACATAAGTATTACAATGGGTGAACAAATTACTGTCGAGCAATTGATAGAAAAGCGAATAATTATGAGATTATCTAGGCATGATTATGTATATAGGCATCACGTCCGTGACAAGTAGACCGACTCCTGCCTGCATCTACTACTATTACTCCACACATCGACTGTTATCCAGCATGCATCTAGAGTATTAAGTTCATAAAGAACAGAGTAACGCATTAAGAAAGATGACATGATGTAGAGGGATAAACTCATGCAATATGATATAAACCCCATCTTTTTATCCTCGATGGCAACAATACAATACGTGCCTTGCTGCCCCTGCTGTTACTGGGAAAGGACACCGCAAGATTGAACCCAAAGCTAAGCACTTCTCCCATTGCAAGAAAGATCAATCTAGTAGGCCAAACCAAACTGATAATTCGAAGAGACTTGCAAAGATAACTTAATCACACATAAAAGAATTCAGAGGAGATTCAAATATTTCTCATAGATAAACTTGATCATAAACCCACAATTCATCGGATCTCGACAAACACACCGCAAAAAGAGTTACATTGAATAGATCTCCAAGAAGATCGAGGAGAACTTTGTATTGAGATTCAAAGAGAGAGAAGAAGCCATCTAGCTAATAACTATGGACCTGACGGTCTGTGGTAAACTACTCACAACTCATCGGAGAGGCCTTGGAGATGAAGTAGAGGCCCTCCATGATTTATTCCCCCTCCGTCGGAGCGCCGACGAAGGCTCGATGATGGGATCTCGCAGATACAGAAGGTTACGGCGGTGGAAATAGTTTTTCGTGGTCGCATCTGATGTTTTCGGGGTACATGGGTATATATAGGAGGAAGAAGTAGGTCGGTGGACGCCCGAGGGGCCCAGGGGGCACGCCCAGCCCCAAGGGGCGCGCGGGGCACCCTCGTGGCTGCCTCGGTTGTTTCTTGACTTCCACTCCGAGTCCTCTGGATCACGTTTGTTCTAAAAAGATCGCTCCCAGAGGTTTCATTCTGTTTGCACTCCATTTGATATTCCTTTTCTTCGAACCACTGAAATAGGCAAAAAAATAGCAATACTGGCTGGGCCTCCGGTTAGTAGGTTAGTCCCAGAAATGATATAAAAGTGTAAAGTAAAGCCCATAAACATCCAAAACGGGTAATATAATAGTATGGAACAATCAAAAATTATAGATACGTTGGAGACGTATCAGCCCCATATGCATGCGGTTGCGTCGCGCGCGTCGCCACGATGCAATTACGTGCGGCACGATGGAGTTACGCGCTGCAAATTAGAACCACCATCCGGGCGTGCCAATATTCCAGGCCGTCTGGCTTCCCCTTTCACTCACGCGACCATTATAATAACCTTAGTCTCTTCAACCTTTCGATCGCGCCCCACAACAAGCACACCCACAACGACACATAGAGAGGGGATGTCTAGCGGCGCTCCAATGGAGTTCGGCGAGCATAAAGGGGAGACACACACAAGGGACACAGATCTCTCAGAGGTGTACACCATCGACCCAGCCATGATGGATGACTACATCAACACCGTTGAGCAGTTGCTTTCTCGAGACAAGTACAAGGTGGTCGGCGTCGACCTCCAGTACACCGACCGTCGTCCCAACATGGATCGGAAGGTTGTCGTCGCCCAGTTGTGTGTGCGCCATCATGTCCTCATCTACCACTATTGCATGGCCACAGAGCCTTGCGACCATTTCGCCAGGTTCGTCAACAGCACCGACCACAAGTTCGCTACGGTAGAAACCACCGACGATGTAAAAGCACTCAGGGTTACAGGCTTGGCCTGCAAGAACCTTGTCGAAATCCTTGAGCACTACAGGGTCTGGGGCATGACTCCGTGGTTGAACTCGCCTCGTCCATCATCGACCCATACTATAAAAAGATGAAGTAGGATGCTAACAGAACACGTCCCATATCATGGCACGGGGCCTGGATGCGGCAACTGGATGAACCTCACCTCAGGTTTGCGGCCAAGAGTGTGTACATATGCTACGAGATGCACAGGTGGATCGTTGACATGAGGAAGTGTCTCGTTACCAAAATTGATGAGGCCGGATCGAGCCACAAGCAGAGCAAGCGTTACAAGAACTAGATAATGATCAGATGATCGTTTATCCTAGTCAATTATGCAAGTAATATATAGTTGACTTTGGTGTGTGGAAATGCCATGTATGTAGTAGCCACCTATGTAATTATGCATGTAATAGTTTACTTTGGTGTGTGCAAATGTCATGTGTGTGGTAGCCACCTATGTAATTGGATGTTTAATTTGGTTATGCAACCATGTCCTTATAAGTGTGTATAATATGTTGTTGTTATGTATGCAATCCCAACGCACAACACACATGTCTTATTAACAGCAATCGTCTGTGTTATTATTGGTCTTCGCACACATTTGTAATTACAGACCTGTTTGCTGCGTATCACACACATCTTGTTATATTGAACTGTTTTTTTATCTTGGCTCAACGCAAATAGTTCATCCGAGTGAACTGTTTGCCCTCTATCGCACACACCTTGATCTGGCTGGCCGTTTATTCTATTCCGCCTAATCACAAATAGTTCATCCGAGTGAACCGTATGCCATATATCACACACACCTTCATCTGGCTGCCCGTTTCTGTTCTTCTGCCTCATCGCAAACAGTTCATTGAAGTGAACCGTATGCCCCTCATCGCACACGCAACTAAATTATGAACCGTTTTGATGCATCCATCATTGCAAACGTTTTGCATCCTTTTTACGGCTTTTTTACATCACCGTTTGCGATTATTGCATTGCACACAGTTTCGTCGAAGGGTCTCTGATCGTAGTGTCGCGTTAGCAGCATCCTGCAGTAGTGCATGTATGATTTATACTTTTTTATCCGCATATTAATGAAAAAACAAATGTCTGCCAGGTACTTGTGCATGTACCATGTCCATGCTGAGGGATGCCCCCTCAATACTTCCAAGTAAACAAGGTACCCCGGCGAGACACCTTACTGGTCCCTTCCGTTGTTGCCGCTGGACCTAGACTGACAAGTTAGCAGCATGGGAGGAAACAGGCTCCTTGCCAACCCCTCCAAATGCTACTGCAACCATCCTGACTGAAGTAAAACTTCGAAACAAAGTATGGGAGCACAGATGTCGAGGGCGACAAGGTTTTCCTACGCACAAGCTTTTCATACAGGAATGTACTTGTGGATGGGAAGGAAAAGTTATCTGTGTTTGATATCCTTCTTATCGCTCCAACAAGAAGGAGCTGCCGGGGATCGATATGGTAGGCCGCTCTCACTTCTTCCCTTTGGGGAACTTATCCGCGTTAGAGGGCATGTTGATAGTACAGGGGAGAAAATAGCAGCATACGATCCTCATTAAATGGATTGTTATCATAGCAAAATCATACTTAAGAAAACATGCATGCAAGTCTTAGGCGCCAGCGCTTCGTTTTATTATCTTTACACAGGGTTTGCACCTGGCTTTGTACAAAGTGTTACATGCTCAGTGGCAAGGCTTCTGCAAAAGGTGGTTCCCGGAAGTTGAGCCCGACAATCGTGCCTTACTGGTAGAACTTAAGAATATTCTCAATATTCCATGAGTTTTGCATTTTGATGCCACCTTCGATCTCTAGATGGACTGCGCCAGGTCTGGTGACTTGTACTACCCGGTAAGGGTCTTCCCACTTTTGGCATCAACTTGTTGGAACCCTTGGTGGACTGAACGCGCCTAAGGACAAGGTCGCCTTCCTCAAGGCTCCGGGCATGAACCCTTCGGCTATGATGGCAGCGCAGGGCTTGCTGGTAGCGTGCAGCATGCACAGCGGGCCCTGAGACGATCTTCCCCGAGGAGCATGACATTGTCATGCTGTAGCTGCTCTAGTTCTACTTCGTCGTAGGCAAGTACTCGAGGTGACCTGTATATGAGTTCCGTGGGGAGCACTGCTTCCGCCCCATACACTAGGGAGAAGGGAGTCTGGCCGGTAGCTCGATTTGGTGTCGTCCGGAGGGACCAAAGAACCACCAACAGTTCATCAATCGAGCGCTTGCCGCATTTTTGCAACTTATCAAAAGTTCTCATCTTGAGCCCGTGCAGCACTTCAGCATTCATCCTCTCAGCTTGCCCATTGTTCTGTGGATGAGCAACAGAGGCGAAGGAGACCTTGCTTCCAAGGCTTTGGATGTACTGCATAAAGGTGCGGCTCGTGAACTGGGTGCCGTTAGCGGCAATCACTTTGTTGGGTACTCCAAAGCGGCACACCAATCCTTTCAAGAACTTGACAGCTGATTGTGCGGTCACCTTCCTCAGTGTCTCCACCTCATGCCATAAACTTGTTGATTGCTACGTACAAGAATTCAAAGCCCCCGGTAGCACGGGGGAAGGGGCCCAAGATATCAAGCCCCCACACTGGAATGGCCAGGACAAAGGGATCGTCTAGAGAGATTGAGCTGGTTGATGAATGTTTTTGGAATGGAGCTGGCAAGCTTCACACTTGGTGACTAGTTCAGTTGCATCCTGGAGGGTTGTGGACCAATAGAAACCCTGCCGAAAGGGTTTTCCGACCAGGGCTCTTGATCCAATGTGAGAGCCACACACACCCATGTGTATCTTTGCCAACAGCTTCAGCCCATCTTCCCGGCAAATGCACTTCAATTTCACACCGTATGGCCACTTTCTGTACAGTGTGTCATTGACAAACTAGTACATATTAGACCGTCGAGCTACCTTTTCAGCTTCTTCTTGCCCTTCGGGAAGCTCTCCTGTTTGAAGGAAATGGACTATGTGCTATGCCCAAGTTGGAGTCCGTGGCTCGACAACAAGCACTAAAGGCACCTCCACATTCGTGGGAGCGCTCACCTCGACAGCAAGAACTTGTGGTTCTGCAAGAGGGTGCTGCTCACCAACCGAAGTGAGGTTACCCATGGCAGCCTCTCTACTAGCAGTTTCGGAAAGTCCTACCGGGAAATGCTTGTGGGGTTCAACTTTCTCCTTTTTTCTGGTCATCATTGAAGGGGACACTGACGGGTGAGTTAGATGGAGGACAAAAGTCCCTGGTTCCACAGGAAGCTTTTGCGCGGCGCACTTTGACAAGTGATCAATGATGTTATTTCTGCACGTGGCACGTGCTCTGCTTGTAATCCATCAAAGTGGTCATCCAGCTTCCTCACCTCCTCCACATATGCCTCCATCAACGGACTCTGATAATCTTTGTTGACTTGCCTCACCATGAGTTCAGAATCTTTGCGGATAATAAGTTTCTTGATTCCCAACTCTACTAGGATTCTGAGCCTGGCAAGGATCCCCTCATATTCAGCAGTGTTGTTGGTGGCCTTCTCCCGAGGAAAGTGCATTCAAACCACATATTTGAGATGCTCTCCGGTGGGCGCGACAAGAAGCATGCCGACTCTGGCGCCCTGCAGCAAGAAAGCACCCTAAAAATACATGATCCACTCCTGAGGTGCCTCTTTGCCAGGGAGAAATGTATCTGGTACTTCTTCGTCTGGAGTGGGTGTCCATTCTGCAATGAACTCTGCCAATGCCTTGCTCTGAATAGTTGAGGTGCTCTCATATTTCAAGCCAAAGCTTGACAGCTCTAGTGCCCACTTGATTATTCTACCAGTGGCTTTGGGATTCCTCAATATGCGATGCAATGGAAAACGGGTGAAAACTGTGATCTCGTGGGCTTGGAATTAGTGGTGCAGCTTCCTCGAGCCATGATAGGGCTGAAGATCAGCTTTTGCACTCCAGAGTACCTCGATCTGGCCCCCTGTAGTAGGGAACTGACAAAGTACACTAGCTGTTGCACCACTTTCTTCCTTACTGATGTCTTGGGATTGCATTCGCTGGCTTGCCCTGCCTCCCTCTGATTTGGGTCAAGTCCTGTCACGGGTGCTTGGAATCCATCTCCGGAGGGGTCAGTTGCTACAGCTACTTCCTCATCCACTTCTTGTTGTGCCATCGGCACTGTACTAACCACTTGACTCGTTGCATCTAAGTATAGCAACAACGGCTCTTGCGGTTTAGGCGTGACTAAGGTGTGAGCAGAGGAAAGGTAAGTTTCCAGGTCTTGCAACGCTGCTTCTGCTTCCGGGGTCCACTTCATCGGGCTAGCCTTTTTGAAGATTTTGAAAAAGGCAAGGCGCGCTCGGCAGACTTGGAGATGAACCTTGATACGGGGCTAACCCGGTGTAGGCCGATCTTTCACGATTGGAGTGGGTTCCCTCAAAGAATACGATGAACACGGGGAAGAACGGGGAGAAATCACAAGGGGAAACACTCAAGAACAAGTCCGATCACACATCCACTAGACAATCAAACACACAAGATCCACAAGGTACATGAACAACAAAGAGAAAGATACAAGGCAAAGTTCATCTCCAAGAGGAGGTCTTGATGGTATCCTAGATGGATCTTCCCGTGAGGGGTCTTGATGATATCCCGCGGGATCTTCTCACATGGAGGTCTTGAACTCCATGGGAGTGGTGGTATCTCTCTCTCTATCTCAAGAGGAGGAAGCAGGAGCAAAGCTCACATACAAATGAGCTATCACTTTGCTAACCCTAGAAAGGATGAGGAGGAGGTCTATTTATAGTCTAAGCCATGAAGGGGTAAGTGGGAGAGGAATACAAGGCCAAAGGCCCGGCTGTGCACAGACAGTGTCGGACGTTCGGTCGGGGTGAGACGTCCGGTCGCTCGCGGGGGTTCGGATGTCTGGAGGGCGTCGGACTTCCGAAGTTTTGGCTCTGGACAAGTGGCGCCGGTCGTCCGGTCAGCGTCGGTCGTCCATGCGCTGGGACTTGTCAGACGTCCGGTGGGCATCGGACATCTGGTGGGCATCGGGCATCCGGCCGCTGTAGCACGCGTCAGTTGTAGCTCTTCTGGCTGGTGAGGTCTCTAGGCGTCGGACGTCCGGAGGTCGTCGGTTGTCCGGAGGCCGTCGGATGTCTAATAGTTGTAGCTTGTAGCAGCTCCATTTCTTTCGTCTTCGCTTCCACGCTTCCCTTGCGGATGGTGTAGTTGTACCTTGGCGCTTGCGCTCCTCCTCAACATCCGTGAAGCTCCGACAATACCTATGCATGCACATGAGAGAAGTGGCAAGTAGTATACCATCCTCGAAGGGGTCAAGTGAACACGTGTAAAGGAGAACATTCACCTTTATGTATGAGAAGTAGAGGTTGCACGTGTCACTTGCCAAACGGACTCTTGACATGGTGATGCCCGTAGGATGCTCCGCAACATCCCTTCCCCCTTGGAAAAGATCCTACCTCGAATCAAAAACCAAATCACCATGGGAAAGAGATGGTGGTGTGGTGTCGAAGTGGTCGATCACCAAGCACTCGTCATCTAGAAGCTCGAAATGGGCACTCTCTAATGTTGCACCGTCTTGTGATTCCTTCAAAAGGAGCAAGTACAACAAACACTTGGAAAAACAAATGTGGTTAGCATTAGTGCAAAACCAAGCATTCAAGAGGTGATTCACTAAACAAGTGTTGTCATCAAGCATAGCATATGGTTTGACAAAGGATTGTGTCATGACATGTAAGTATATGAATTGAGCAAAATCAAGGTCATCATGGAAACAAGCATGTAATTGTGAGGTAAAGATGCAAATATGTGTGAGAAGATAATAAGCATTTACCTCGAGGTCATAGCAAGCATTCACAAGTTGCTCAATGAAAGGTCTATGGTCGTCATAAGAATCATTCACAACACTGAATAAAATGAAGTGTCTAAACACATGGGTCAAGTGCAAGACAATCCAAGCATAATGTGCATAGGGTGTAATGAATATAGTGTGGCACTCAACACAATAGTAAGAGCAATTGTTCATCATGTGTGAGGCTATCAAGGCAAGCATGTAGCAATCAATGGGACAGGGCATATGTGAAGAAAAGACATTGTTGCAACCAAACATATGAGAGAGGCATGTAATCCAAGAATTGGATGCAACACACAAGGTATATATGTCATGAGGCATGGAATGTCTAAATGACAAGTCGACGCTAGATCTCTAACATGTGCGCATTCAAGTGGTCCAAGAAGGCCAATAGGTCGCATGGTACAAGCAACACAATTAGTATGATCTGCAATTTCATGCTCATGGTTTTGGGTTTCTCGAAAGAGAAGGATATCACCTTGAAAGCATGTCCTTGTGCATCCTTCACAATGCCTAAGTGGTAGGAAATATGGTGTAGAAGCGAGTCTGGTCGAATGTATTAGGCTCGCTCTCAAGAGCTCGAATGGTCAACTCACATGAAGTGGAAGTCGACACAAAGTCCAAGTATCCTACACATGCACACAACAAAACAAAGAACATATGCGCATGGTAGATAAACACATCATCCATCATGATGGTTCTGTTCTTTTGCACATAACCATTAGAGGAATAAGTGTATGAAGAATATGATGCAACAATGGTTATATTCATGGCGCTAGGCATATTGTGCAAAGAAGGAAGGCAAGCATGCTTCACAAGAATTATGTCAAAATCTCCAAATATATGCGAGAATGCTATGGGGGCAATGTCATGAGTAAGACGAGAACCATTGTTGCACTCAATACATGGCCAATCATCTAGCATGAGAGAGGAAACACATGGATAGATATGACAAGAAGCAATAACAATCATGTGCAAAGCATGTAGATGGTTGTCATCAACCGCATGAAATGAACAAGTATGAATCATCGGTGATGCAACATAAGCAAGCATATCAATCAAGTCGTGCAAACTAGTGGAGCGAAGATGCAACACACTAGAGTAAATCATGGCAACCATGACATGTGAGTAGATACTAGGCATAGCACATGACATATCGCAAGCACGAGCACAAAGCAAGATGAAAGTATCATCATAGGAATGGGACATAAAGCAAACATGGAAATAACAAGAGATATCTCCACCAAGCTTGCAAATACACATAAAAGTATGAGAATTAATCATCATGTGTAAAGCAAAGCATGGGTCACAAATGCATGGCAAAGGCATAGGAATGGGCATATCATACAAAGTGAACATGGCAATATGGGTAAAGGATATATAATGGACAATAATCCATAGCCAAGTGAGGGCCATGTAGAATGAATGCGCAAAGTCTTTGCGCAAAGAGAGCGGTGGGAAAGACGATCCATGGGATCCCAAATCATCTTTGCTCTCTAGAGCTCGTTTTGTCATCTCATGGGATTGTGAGGTTGAAAAGTATTCATGGGTACCTACACAAAAAAGACATAAACCAAAGAAATTGTGTGCCTGGTAAATGTACACATCATCCATCATGACGTGTATGTGCACATTAGAGTTAGTACAAGATAGGCATCACTCAAAGAAATTTGATGCATGGTATAAGAACATGTCATCCATCATGAAAGAATAATTGTTATGCATGACACGATGGGGACATAAAGTGAGAATGCAAGTATATGTCACATCAATAGCATGTTTGTTCATGGGGAGCATATGGTGCACACATGTATTGGGATCATGCAATGAATGCGATGGATCAAAATCTCCTAAAATGTATGAGGAAACTATGGGGGTCTCCTCATGAGCAATAGCGGAAATATCATATGGAGAAAATGGAAAACATCCAAAACAATGCATATCCGAAGCTAGGTGGTCTTGGCAAGGCATATGAGATAAATGATGCAGGGAGCATATCGATATCATCACAAGAAAAACAAATGCCAATAACCATGGGCTTGTCATCTATGCCATATGTGTAAATTGGGTTTATTTTAATGGCATATGCATAGTCACTATGAAGAGATTGCAAATAAGACATATGGTTGATCTCATGCATAGCATATGACAAGTCAAGCGGATTATCAAACATGATGTGACATAAAGAATTGTACGAGAAATCCTATGTAACATGGCCTCACAACTAATAGACTCCACATGAGAATCATCATACTCACCATAAATGGGCAAATCATCGCATAGGGAAATCATACTAGCATGAAGCATGGTACTAGGTGGATCAACATCATGCAAGCAATCAATGTCAAGAATGTCCACTAGTGGGACTAGAGCATCACCGTCACCTTTGTTACCTTTGTCATTCCACTCATGTGGTGTAGGTGAGGTGGGGAATACCAAATGGTGGTCATCTTCATCTTGATGGAACCATGTGGGGGTGCATCATATTCCACCATGGCCATCGCCTTGTCCAAAGGGAGGACGAAGTCGTCGAGGATCGGTGCATCATCATAAATGGGACCTAGCACCAAATGAGAAGACACAGTAAAGGTGGAGGTCAAGTTGTTAGAAATGCAAATGGCCTCATGATACCTATCAACTATCACACTCTCTCCATGTGGTGGTTCACTCACTCCGTCAAAATAGGTGCACTCAAAGTCACATATGGTGGAGTCACTCATCTCACTCAAGTGGTGGGGGTTGTGGCTCTCCTCACATGGGAATTGGGGAAACTCCTCATATATGTGGCTAGTGGTGAAGTCACTCTCACTCTCAATATGGTGGCAAAAGTCACTCAAGTCATCATACGTCACCGTGGTCGAAGGGAAAATCCCATGCTCAACCATCTCATCGCCGTCACCATGGATGAAGGTCGAAGATGGCACATCATCACTCTCCTCCATGACCGAAGGGAATATCCCATGCTTGATCATCTCGTCATCGTCGCCGTGGATGAAGGCTGAAGTGGCACATCATCACTCTCGCCTCCTAAGATGGAAGCATCATCCTTGCTCGTCACCATGTCGCTCGCCTCCAAAGCTTGGTCCTTGAAGGTCTCCGTAGTCGTACTCGTCATCGCACCGTCTTGAAAAAGAGTCAAAGTAGACTCGGCACCATCAATGCCACAAAGAGGGATGGCGGTGAAGTCGAACTTTGGAGAATCATCTTGGAGCTCGTCGGGCTTGGACATCATGGTGGTACTATCCTCATGCTCGTTCTCATGGAGCTTGGTCTTCGAGAAGTGTGCTTGGGGTGGAGAAGCCTTGGCCTTCTTGAGTTCTCGTTCCTCCTTGAGAGCACCAATGTAGTTGTCGTCGAGGGACTTGTAGTTCTTGAGGAAGATAGTCTTGGAGATGTCGTTGTTCAATCCCATCATGAAGTGGAACTTCATCGAAATGGAGTCGCCCATGCCGACTCGTCGCAAGGCTTTCTTCATCTCATGGAAGTACTTGCCGAGGGACTTGGATCCTTGGGTGGTGTTCTCCAATTAACGTTGAAGTTGTTCCGTGTACGTTGGAGGCACGAACTCTCGCTGCATAGCTCTCTTTGTCTTGGGCCAACTCATGCCGTAGCTCTCAGAAGCTGTGTGAATCCACCATGTGGATGTGTAGTCATGGAAGTTCCTTGTGGCGCACTTCACTTGATCTTCAGGACGAACTTGATGTAGCTTGAGGTAGTCGTCCATCAAGCGCTCCCACTCGAGATACTCCTCGGGTTCTCGAGTCCCATAGAAAGGAATCGCATGGTCGATGTCGAGGTCATAGTAGCTCTTGGAAGTCGCGGACTTGAGCTTGGGGAGCTTCCCTTGAGCTGCTTGTGGGCGAAGATGCCGTATGTCCATAGGCAAAGATGCCTTGAAGTCGCTTGGCGAAGATGCCAAGGGAGATGGTGAAGTCGTTGAGCGGTTGTTGGTGTTGAGCTCTTGACCTTCACGTTCTTGTCGGTGGTGGTGTCGATGCCGATGTGATGTTGCCGGATATGGTAGCTTGTACGGACGTGCACTTGAGCGTCTTCGGGAAGATGAGGAAGATCTCTTGTAGGACTTGATGAGGGCTTTGATCTCCTCCATTTGAGCTTGCATCTTGGCATTGAAGTTGTTTTTCGTGGCATCGAACTCGTCGTTGATGTTGTAGACCGAAGGAGGTGTTCTTTGCCTATCCATCACAAGACTCGAGTAGAGGTGAGTAGGAAATGAGATAAACAATACCAAGTTACCTTTTCCCAAAGTTGAGGATGTATCCCATTTCACTGGATGTGAAATGAAAGAATAGTGGAATTGGTACCGGACTTGTTCACTCACACCTATCAAGTAAAGCTTATGGAGTAGCTTGGTGAGGATAGTGGCACAAAAAATTGATGCAAAATGTTAGCAAGAGTCAATAATGTTGAAAAATATTCACAAATTCGCAAGGGAAACAAGTAGACCAATAGCAATGAATGGCACATGGAAATACACACACAGATACATAAATGGGGTTCTGCAACCAAGGAATGAGCATAAAATGTGGAAGCCATGGAAAACGCTCGTGTTGCACAACTCAAGAGAGACGCTAGCATGATTGTTCAATAGGCGGGTACGACACTTGTGCACAACCTATAAGATGCAAAATGGAGAAACTTTCTATCCCAAGCATGCTATGTATGTATGTTCCCGGTGTTCTAGCACAAGATGATCCAAGATGATCTGACATGATACTATATGATATATTGTGTTGCTATGGCTATTGCTTACAAGCTCTTTGTTCTTTCTCTTTTGCTTAAAAGTTTTATTCTTTTTTTGTATGGCCACTTTTGCACAATGCACAAACCAAGATAGCAATTGTGTATATGAGGGAACAATCTTGTGACACAAGAGGTGATATGATAGCAAGATGATACAAATATGATATGGTATGTATGCAATGGGAGGTATAGATCAATTATCACCAATGTGCACAAGTAACCTTGCCGGCAATACTCAATGGCTAGTCTCAATAGGCAAGTGACGCAAAATGGGCTAGGGGTTATCAATGCAATGGCAAGGGGAATACACAATGGTGTAATCAAGGTTACCGTCCTTGGCGATGATGAGAGGCAGTGTTGCCAATGTCAACCCGTTCCTAGTTAGCCGAAACACCCTAGGAAACGAAAAAACCGCAAACTCAAAATCTCCAAAGACAAATGTCAAATGGTGGTAGCAGAAAAGTGGTGGTGGTTTGCACTCGGCAATGCGGAAGTAGAGTGATGGGTTATACGTGTCGAAGTTGAAGTTTCCGTCCCTAAGTAGCCGAAACACCTTAGGAGACACATGCCACAACTCAAACAAGCTCAAATAAAATTGGGTTAAGTTGGGTTGTCGGAAGTGTATGGTGGTCAAGGTTATGTGGAAATGGAGGTGGTGGTTCATGAAGAAGCAATTGTACCTAAGTAGCCAAAACACCTTAGGAGACTCGAATCATTACTCAAGCAACCACTAATGCTATGGTGAACAACAAGGGTTAGGTTGCGGAAGTCGGTGGTGGTGTAGCGGATGATGTGGTGGAAGCCCTAAGCAAAGATGCCAAAATTCCAAAATTTTGATGGAGTCAAATGGTGTTGGTGGTATTTTTGTGTGATGGGGGATGTCAGTAGCTTCAAAACGAGCTAAAGAACGTCAAAATCGGAGTTCGGATGAATTACTTATGGGCAAAACAAAAATCAGCCGAAGTTGATATCTACATGTGTCAGACGTCCGATAATGGTCGGACGGATGGCTGGAGCACGGGATGGACGTCCGGAAAATGGCCGGAAATCCGCTGTTTTGGCTCGGGATGGGTGGTTCCGATCGTCCGGTAATGGTCGGACGTCCGGTGGTTCCAGGTGGTCGGACATCCAAGAAAGTGTCGGTCGTCCGGTGGGTTTGGGTCAATGCGAGATGCGAGTTTGGGACGTGATTTTGGGCGGAAACTGGGGATTTCGGGGTCAAAATTGATGAGATTTTGAGGATGAAAGAAGGGGAAACTTGGGGAGATTCCAGATCCACTCGAAACCAAGTGAATCCATGGATCAAAATCAACAAAACATTATCAAACCAACAAATCACAAAAAAAGTTGGGACTATTTTTTGGTGGGGATTTTCGAAATTTAGGACGAAATCAAGCAAAAGAAGGCTAGAAAACGGTGGAAGGGACTCCAAATACGTGATCAACATGGCTCTGATACCATATGATACGGGGCTAACCCGGTGTAGGCTGATCTTTCACGATTGGAGTGGGTTCCCTCAGAGAACACGATGAACACAGGGAAGAACGGGGAGAAATCACAAGGGAAACACTCAAGAACAAGTCCAATCACACATCCACTAGACAATCAAACACACAAGATCCACAAGATACATGAACAACAAAGATAAAGATACAAGGTAAAGTTCATATCCAAGAGGAGGTCTTGATGGTATCCTAGACGGATCTTCCCGTGAGGGGTCTTGATGATATCCCGCAGGATCTTCTCACATGGAGGTCTTGAACTCCATGGGAGTGGTGGTGTCTCTCTCTCTCAAGAGGAGGAGGTAGGAGAAAATCTCACATACAAATGAGCTATCACTTTGCTAACCCTAGAAAGGATGAGGGGGAGGTCTATTTATAGTCTAAGCCACGAAGGGGTAAGTGGGAGAGGGATACAAGGCCAAAGGCCTGGCTGCTCACAGGCAGTGTCGGACGTCCGGTCGGGGTCGGACGTTAGGTCGCTCGCGGGGGTCCGGACGTCCGAAGGGTGTCAGACTTCCGATGTTTTGGCTCTGGACAGGTGGCGCCGGTCGTCTGGTTGGCGTCGGTCGTCCGTGCACTGGGACTTGTCAGATGTCTGGTGGGCCTCTGACATCCGACCGCTGTAGCACGCGTCAGCTGTAGCTCTTCTGGCTGGTGAGGTCTCCATGCGTCAGACGTCCGGAGGTCGTCGGTCGTCCGGAGGCCGTCGGACGTCCGGGAGCTGTATCTTGTAGCAACTCCGTTTCTTTCGTCTTCGCTTCCACGCTTCCATTGCGGATGGTTTAGTTGTACCTTGGCGCTTGCATTCCTCCTCAACATCTGTGAAGCTCCGACAATACCTATGCATGCACACGGGAGAAGTGTCAGGTAGTATACCATCCTCGAAGGGGTCAAGTGAACACGTGTAAAGGAGAAGATTCACCTTTATGTATCAGAAGTAGAGGTCGTACTTGTCACTTGCCAAACAGACTCTTGACATGGTGATGCCCGTAGGATGCTCCGCATCAAACCTACTCAATGTGGCAATGCATCCAGCCAAACGTCTTATGCCCTTGACAGTCTTGGGCACTTGTATTTGCTCAATTGCTTTGATCTTGTCGAGATTGGCCTCTATTCCCCGTTGGGACACAAATAAACCAAGGAGCTTGCCGGATGGGACGCCAAACACTCATTTCTTTGTGTTTAGCTTCAAATTGATTTTGCGCAAGTTTGCAAAGGTCTCTCCCAAGTCTTAAATGAGCGTTGATATATCCCTAGTCTTCACCACTATATCATCCATATAGGCTAACACATTTCTGTGCAGCTGGGGTTTGAAACCAATCTGTATTGCCCTCACAAAGTGGATCTGACGCTCTTTAACCCGAAAGGCATACGCACAAAGTAGTATGTGCAACATGGGGTTATGAACACGGTTTTCTCTTCATATTCCTTGGCCATAAATACCTTATGGTACCCGGAGTATGCATCGAAGAAGGAAAGCAAATCACACCCGAAAGTGGAATCAAGAATTTCATCAATGCGGGGCAGGGGGAAAGGATCTTTTGGAAATGCTTTGTTCAAGTCAGTGAAATCAATGCAGAGCCTCCATTTCATTTTTTCCTTGTGCACTACCACTGGGTTTGCTAACCAAGTTAGATGCAGCAACCCACTGACCAAACCAGTTGCTTCAAGTTTCTTGATCTCCTCGGCAATGAACTGTTGCATTCTAAAGCTTGCTTTCTTACCTTCTGCTTGACGGGCCAAACGTGAGGGCAGACAACAAGGTGGTGCTCCATTACCTTACTAGGAACACCGGGGATGTCAGATGGTTTCCAAGCAAACACATCGACATTTTCCCACGGGAAGGCAACGAGCGCGCTTTCCTATTTGTCATCAAGGGTGGCGCCGATGGTGAATGTACTGTCAACGCCATCCTACCTTGTCGGGGTCCTTTTCACAGCAGGTGAAGCAACTTTGGGTCTTTTTCTAGTGGAACTCTCCAGAAGGTCGTCAACAGGCGTGGCGCACTCCGGAGAGGCACGCTTCCTGGAGTCCTTGCCCACATCCCTACTAGCCTTTTCCCCTTCTTTGTTTCCTTGGCGGGAGCTGGGACTTCTGTGGCCCCAGCTGCTACCACGTCCCGATACATCTTGTCCACACATATAATTGCATCTTTCTTATTTGATGGAATGGAGATGATACCCTTCGGCCCTGGCATCTCAAGGTGTTGTAGGCATAATGGGATGCTGCCATGAATTTTGCCAGAGCTGGACGACCAAGAATTGCATTGTAAGGCAAAGGAAGTTTAACAACATCGGACTCTCTCAGTCCGATAACTCAGTTCTCCGCCAAATGTCACAGGCAATGTAACCTTCCCCTTGGGCCGACTCCTGCCGGGGTTGATTCCTTGGAATGTACCCGTAGCCTTGAGCTCCTCATCAGGGATCTGCAGCTTGCCAATCATTCTAGGGGAGATTAAGTTCAACCTAGCCCCATCATCATTTAGCATCTTTGTTACCTTGAGGTTGCGGATTTTCGGGGAAATCAACAACGGCAAACACCCAATCGTAGTGGTACGTCCAGGGTCATCCTCCTTGTCAAAGATGATAGGCATGCAGGGCCATCTAAGTGGCCTTTTGGGAGTCTGCAGCTGGCTCCACGGCATTGACCTCACGCGCCCACTGCTTGAGTCGGCGGTGGGAGGAGTGCAATGATGCACCTCCATCCATACACATGGCTTCGGCTGCCCTCTGAAATCTTCCTCGTTGGTTTCTTCTTCATCCTTTTCATCACTCCCGTCTTCTTCTTCTTGTTGTTCTTTCTTTTCATGACCTCTAGCAGGTTTTTCCTTTTGCTACGAGGCTTTGCTGCGGCGCCCCCCTCTACCACCACAACCTTTTCCACCAGCACCCTCTTGGCCTTTCTCCCTGTCAGGCTTCTCGTATTCAGCCTTTTATTTCTTAACAAGCTGATCAACTTGGTGGCACTCTTGGAGATCATGATCTTTTGTGCGGTGGATTTTGCAGTATGGCCCATCGGATTTCCTGGCTTTCTCTGTTGCCGCAACCTTCCAGCAATCAACGCACATGGCAGCTCCCTTGTCGGGGCCTTGGTTTTGGCCTTCTTGTCGGCACTAAGATCACCAGAGCTCTCAATGGCCAATAATGTCTTCTCTTTGCTTTTCCTATTGCGCCCACGGCTTCTCCTCTTCGGGTGGGCGGCATCATCGTCATCATCTGAATCAATCTCGACGCCAGCCTCCTCTCTGGGGATTTGCCTTCCTTCTTCAGCCTGCACACACTTATTCACCAAGGTGTACAACTCATTGACGATCTTGGGCAGCCCGACATTCATTTTGGCCCGCATCCTCCTATTTCGCACATTCAAATGGAACGCGTCAATCACGGCTACTGGGTGTATCTCTGGGATGTTACGGTGTACTCGACAGAACCTTTGTATATATCTACGCAAATCCTCCCCTTCCTTCTATGGGAGGACTTGCAAGTCACTGGACTGTCCAGGCTCTTGGTGGCCACCTGTGAAGGTGCCAACAAACTCATTGCACAAGTTAGCCCATGAGGAAATAGAGTTTTCCGGCAGGTGCATCAGCCATGATCTCACATTTGGCTTGAGCGCCAAAGGGAAATAGTTGGTGAGCACCTTCTCATCTCTGCCCCCGACGGCTTGAACGGCAATCGTGTAGATGCCCAAAAACTCTGTCGGGTTTAATTTTCCGTCGTATTTTTCCGGCAGTTCACACTGGGCGCGGGTTCGTCAACGTCTGGGCCATTGCGTCTATTGGATTGATGGTGTGCCTCCTGACATCGCTCTATGGTGACGCGCACATCTTCCTTCCGCCGGTCCTCCAGAACCCGCCGCTGATCCTGGTGGATTTGCGGGCCAGACGAAGCCATCGACGTTTTGTCGGGCTCGTCGACACGTTGAGTTTGTTGAGGCTGCCACTGGGCCTACTGTCGTGGAGAGGATTGCACTGTTGGTGTAGCCCCCTTGACACGGCCATCAGCCCGGGCCGCCATTGTCGTTCGCGGGCATCGTGATGGCTCCGCATGCTGCGATTTACCGGCTATAGTAAAGCCAAACAAGCTCTGGATGGTGGCCCTACACTCATCCATCTTGTCAGCCGTCGGTGGAAAATTCAACACATGTTAGGCCCGCGCCATTGCTTTCGCGGCTATGCTTGGCATGGCTAACGAGGCAGACAACGACGTCGCTCGACTCCTGGCAGAACCAGTAGGAGCATCACAGAGTTCTTGACATCGTGAACCAATCGCCAGGGCGGTTTGGCGATGAGTAGGCCGTGCTTCGGGGTCGACGGCCCCGTTCGGCGCTCCGTCTTGCCCGTCTTGTTCTAGGCAAGGTGTGGGCCTTACAGCCACGCCCGTGGTGTGAGCGCAACTGGAGGATCGTGGCGGGGAGGTAGAGACTGGGCGTTCCCTCCACCCACAGCTTTTGGGCCAAGCTCGTCAGCATGCTGCTGATGCTGCCCAGCCCCGGGGTTTCCCGCTCCAGCCTCGGCCATAGGGGGGCCCATGACGACGCCACCTATGTCAGTCGCATCACCTGCGGTACCCACCTCATCTAACGTTGTCGCGGTGCCTATGGCATTGATAGCTGC
Source organism: Triticum dicoccoides (assembly GCF_002162155.2). Classification (NCBI taxonomy): domain Eukaryota; kingdom Viridiplantae; phylum Streptophyta; class Magnoliopsida; order Poales; family Poaceae; genus Triticum; species Triticum dicoccoides. The sequence continues at coordinate 269,525,068 of NC_041387.1, forward strand.
GTGCGAGGGGGCCTTCAAAGTGGAGGGGTGTGCGGTCACACCGGATTTCTTCTTGGGTGCCATGGACGTAGAAGATGAGGATGAAGAAGAGGATGATGAAGATCAACACACTCTTCACAACTTCGGATTCACGCAAGCAATGTATCCTCTACCTAGCATGCCAAAGACGACGTGGGTGGACATGATCACCTATGGGGACACAGGCCCCTTGTGATTCAGCACGGGGGAGATCATGTTGCTCAAAGAGCGGAGGGAATGAAGCAGCACGACGACGAGACTCTATTGGTTTTACCCAGGTTCGGGCCGCTGAGAAGCGTAAAATCGTACTCCTGCTTTAGTGGATTGGATAGAGGAACACGACGACACGCAGCACCCAAACCTGGCAAGATAGCCTCAGGGAGAGCTGCTACGCGAGTACAAGTGTGAGAAAATATGAATCCCTCTCTAGGTTGCCTTGGACCTCCTTTTATAGCTCAAGGGGTAACCACAGTGGCAAAACAGACATTATCTTGTGATTAGACAGCCAACAGTGCTATCATACCTAACTCTAGCACTTAGGACAAAATGCCATAAATGCTACCTTAGGTGGCATGCGGGGATGCATCCCAAGCAAGCTTATATCGCTGCTTAGCCAACTTATTCTTATCATCTTGACACGCCCCTGGATGGGTGTCAAACAGGTGTGCTCTGTCTTCCAGCAAACCACCACGTGCTTAGTGAGACCCACTTAGTAGCCTGGGGGGCTCGACACCGCATCGATAAGTGACTGACGTCGTGGTGCGGTAGAGCGGTGGTAACTGGCTTGTGCCTGCCAGGGGCAGGACTTGCCGGGCCTTCTTGGAGGGGTGCGCACTTCGGTCTCCGGTCGTCCCGGAGACGCGGCTGACATGGCTTGATCCTGCTCTTATCTACTGCATCAACCTTGTCGGCCTCGTCTGACCAGCAAAGGACACTTCCCTTGGAATCTTGGTCTTCTTGATGCGCTCCTTGATCTCATGAAGAGTGGCTTCTCTGGCTTGGCCTTGTGTTACACGTTGGTGCTGGATGTATGATCGTAAGCATGCCTATGTATGAGTCCGGTTAACAAACACAGATGTTCGTTGCACCGACACCGAACCTACTGGGTCACAAGCTTAAGGTAATCACGATCTGCTGAGTGTTAGTAGGATGGGAGTGATGAGAATATGTTTGTGGAATTGTTTCATTAATATCCAGAATAGTTCTGAGAGGTTCCAGAAGCGTTTCCGGGTCACCGGAAGGGTTTCGGTGAATATCGGGTAATACCGGGTGTTACCGATTAATATATATAGGTGGAAAATGTTTTTGAAGATGTTAAATTATATATATGATGTTCTGAAAATGTTTAGAATGAAAATATATTTAATTTAATATCAACGGGCCAAATAAGGCCAAGAGGCGGAGAAGGAGTTGGGCTACAAGGGCCCAACAAGGGAGGCGCCCCCCTTTCCTAAAAGGGGGGGTCGAATCCTACTTGGAGGGTGAGTCCTACTCCCCTCCCTTGGCTGGCGCTCCAAGGGGGCTCTTCCCCCCTTGGTGGCAGCTCCTCTCCCCCCAATCCTATATATACTAGAGGATTTCCACCTTATGTGGATACAAGTTTTGGAGCCTCCTCTAGTTGATCTAGTGCATGTTCTAGTTGGTCCTAGTTAACTAATTAGAGCGACCCTAGCCACCTCTAATCCTCATAATAGAGGCCCCCGTGTGGTTCTAATCTCCCCCCTATAATTCTCTAGTGATGATTAGCTCTAGACGGTGAAGCGCTGTTGGATCGTGAAGATCGTACACTTGCAACCAAGTAGAGAGGTCGTGCTTTCGGTCTTTCGTTCGAGGGATCATTCGTGGGCGGTTCGCGGGATCGTCATCAACGTTTGAGGGACTTCAAGTATGATTTACACCTACTCGACTACTTCCGCTGCACTCCCGAAGTCGGTAACGATCGTTGATCACAACCCGCTATGCATCTTCATATTGTTCTTGGGTGTTCGTAGGGAGAATTTTTTTGTTTTCTACCACGTTTCCCAACATGCCAGCTTTTTGCAAATCAAAGTCGCATGCCGCCACGGCTCTTTGGATGATACTGATCACCTGGCCTTTCGCAGTCTAGGGGCTGGACATGGTCGGACCACATAAAGGAGGGACCAAGAAAAAGAAGTATTTACTGGTCATGGTCGGCAATTTCACTAAATGGATTGAGGCGAAGCCAGCAAGTTAGGCCAAGTTCGAACCAGTCATTGAATTTATATCTGGCATAGTCCACCATTATGGTGTCCCCCACAGTATAATAACGAACAATGAATCCAACTTCATAGCCCAGGAAGTAAAGGACTGGTGCACCAACTTGGGCATTAAGCTTGACTACGCCTCCGTATATCACCCACAGTCCAACGGACAGGTCAAACAGGCCAATGGACTAATCTTAAGCGGCATTAAGCCCCGACTGGTCCATTCCTTGAAAGAATCCAACTGCCACTGGGTGGAGGAGCTCGACCCCATATTATGGGGCTGGTGCACCACTCCCAGTCGTTCCACGAGATACATACTGTTTTTCATGGTGTACGGGGTAGAAGCAGTTCTCCCCAGCGACCATATCCATGACGCACCTAGAGTGCGCATGTACGAAGAAAAGGCGGTCGTGCTAGATCGGCAAGATGACCTAGATGATACGTCTCCAACGTATCTATAATTTTTGATTGTTCCATGCTATTATATTATCTATTGTGGATGTTTAATGGGCTTTGTTATACAATTTTATATTATTTTGGGACTAACCTATTAATGGGAGGCCCAGCCCAAATTGCTGTTTTTTTGCCTATTTCAGTGTTTCACAGAAAAGGAATATCAAACAGAGTCCAAACGGAATGAAACCTTCGTGAGAGTTATTTTTGGAACAAACGCAATCCAACAGACTTGGAGTGGACGTCAAGAAAGAAATGAGGAAGCCACGAGGTAGGTAGGCACGCCTCCCACCCTTGTGGGCCCCTCGTGGCGCCTCTAACTGACTTCCTTCACCTATATATACTCACATACCCTGAAAACATCTAGGAGCACCATGAAACCCTATTTCCACCGCCCCAACCTTCTGTACCCGTGAGATCCCATCTTGGGGCCTTTTCCGGCGCTCTGCGAGAGGGGGAATCGATCACGGAGGGCTTCTACATCAACACCATAGCCTCTCCGATGAAGTGTGAGTAGTTTACCATAGACCTTCGGGACCATAGTTCTTAGCTAGATGGCTTCTTCTCTCTCTTTGGATCTCAATACAAAGTTCTCCTCGATCTTCTTGGAGATCTATTCGATGTAATTCTTTTTGCGGTGTGTTTGTCGAGATCCAATGAATTGTGGGTTTATGATCAAGATTATCTATGAACAATATTTGAATCTCCTCTGAATTCTTTTATGTATGATTTGTTATATTTGTAAGTCTCTTCGAATTACCAGTTTGGTTTGGCCTACTAGATTGATCTTTCTTGCAATGGGAGAAGTGCGTAGCTTTGGGTTCAATCTTGCGGTGTCCTTTCCCAGTGACACCAGGGGCACCAAGGCACGTATTGTATTGTTGTTATCGAGGATTAAAATATGGGGTTTATATCATATTGATTGAGTTTATCCCTCTACATCATGTCATCTTGCCTAATGTGTTACTCTGTTCTTATGAACTTAATACTCTAGATGCATGCTGGATAGCGGTCGTTGTGTGGAGTAATAGTTGTAGATGCAGAATCATTTCGATCTACTTGTCGTGGATGTGATGTCTATATACATGATCATGCCTAGATATTTTCATAACTATGCACTTTTCTATCAATTGCTCGACAGTAATTTCTTCACCCACCTTAATACTTATGCCATGTTGAGAGAAGCCACTAGTGAAACCTATGGCCACCGGGTCTATTTTCCATCATATAAGTTTTCGATCTATTTTATTTTGCAATCTTTACTTTCCGACCTATATCATAAAAATACCAAAAATATTTATCTTATCATCTCTATCAGATCTCACTTTTGCAAGTGGTCATGAAGGGAATGACAACCCCTTTATCGCGTTGGTTGCAAGGTTCTTATTTGTTTGTGCAGGTACGAGGGATTTGCGTGTAGCCTCCTACTGGATTGATACCTTGGTTCTCAAAAAACTAAGGAAAATACTTACGCTACTTTGCTGCATCACCCTTTCCTCTTCAAGGGAAAACCAACGCATGCTCAAGAGGTAGCAAGAAGGATTTCTGGCACCGTTGCCGTGGAGGTCTACGCACAAGTCAAGACATACCAAGTACCCATCACAAATCCTTATCCCTCGCATTACATTATTTGCCATTTACCTCTCGTTTTCCTCTCCCCCACTTCACCCTTGCCTTTTATTCGCCCTCTTTTTCCCGTTCGCCTCTTTCTCGCTTGCTTCTTGTGTCGTCATTCGTCATCATGGCTAGCTCTTTCTTCCTTCCTTCGTCTCCCTATCTTGAAGTCCTCCACTTCAAACAAAGACAAGGAGAAAACTTAAAAGATGCTTGGTATAGGATGTTAGAATCCTATCGTAGTTGCAATATAGAAGGAGATTTCAAGATTTTACTTCGCAATTTTATGTTGGGCTAACCATATCCCATAGACAACTCCTTGATTTTGCCGCGAAAGGGAATTTTATTGAAATTGATCCTTGAGGGAGTCCTGGATTAGGGGGTGTCCGGATGGCCGGACTATGACCTTTGACCGGACTCCCGGACTATGAAGATACAAGATTGAAGACTTCGTCCCGTGTCCGGATAGGACTTTCCTTGGCGTGGAAGGCAAGCTTGGCGATGCGATATGAAGATCTCCTCCCATTGTAACCGACTCTGTGTAACCCTAGCCCTCTCCGGTGTCTATATAAGCCGGAGAGTTTTAGTCCGTAGGACGAACAACAATCATACCATCGGCTAGCTTCTAGGGTTTAGCCTCTCTGATCTCATGGTAGATCAACTCTTGTACTACCCATATCATCAATATTAATCAAGCAGGAGTAGGGTTTTACCTCCATCGAGAGGGCCCGAACCTGGGTAAAAACACCGTGTCCCTTGTCTCCTGTTACCATCTGCCTAGACGCACAGTTCGGGACCCCCTACCCGAGATCCGCCGGTTTTGACACCGACATTGGTGCTTTCATTGAGAGTTCCTCTGTGTCGTCACCTTTAGGCCCGATGGCTTCTTCGATCATCAACCATGATGCGGTCCAGGGTGAGACTTTTCTCCCCGGGCAGATCTTCGTATTCGGCGGCTTTGCACTGCGGGCCAATTCGCTTGGCCATCTGGAGCAGATCGAAAGCTATGCCCTTGGCCATCAGGTCAGGTTTGGAAGCTTAAACTACACAGCCGACATCCGCGGGGACTTGATCTTCGACGGATTCGAGCCATGGCTGAGCGCGCCGCACTGTCACGATGGGCATGATGTAGCTCTGCCGCCGGACAGCGCCCGGAGCGCCGTTCAGGTGTTCGCTCTGACCATTAGCTCGGAACCGACTGCGCCAGTCGGGGATGGACGGTTGGACGCCGCCCCAGGAGCCGCAATCTCTACGGAGATAGAGCCGAATACCAGCCTAGTCCTTTGCGAGGCCTGTGACTCCAAGGTGCCGGACTCTGTTTCGGACTCCGAATCTTCCGCACCCCTTCCGATCGAACCCGATTGGGCTCCGATCATGGAGTTCATCGCCGCGGACGTCTTTCAGCACTCATCCTTTGGCGACATCCTGAATTCACTAAAGTCTCTCTCTTTGTCAGGAGAGCCCTGGCCGAACTATGGTCAGCATGGTTGGGATGCGGACGACGAAGAAATTCGAAACCCACCCACCACCCACTTCATAGCCACTGTCAACGATCTAACCGACATGCTCGACTTCGACTCCGAAGACATCGACGGTATGGACGCCGATGAAGGAGACGACCAAGAACCAGCGCCTATAGAGCACCGGACAATCACCTCATCACACGATGTATACATGGTGGACACACCTAAAAGAAGCAACGACGAGGATCAAAAGGGCGCAACTAGGGATTGTTCCCTCGAAAAACAATCAAAGCGGCGGTGTAAGCGCCGCGCCAAGCCCCACCTCGACAGAGACCCAACCATAGAGCAGGGCGAATCAATGGAAGACGAACATGCCATCGAGCAACTGTTCAAACAGGGCGGACAAGCCGAACAATCCGTCCCCGGTAAAGATAATAGTCCGGACGACCTCACGCCGGACAAATCGCCGGAGCACCGGAACCTCCACCAAAGGCTCATCGACACTGCGCGTAGCCTAAAAAAGCAGAAGCGGAAGCTCAAAACAACGGAAGATGCACTCGGAATCAGATGGGGCAAAGTACTCAATACCGCACACAAGTACGGCAACAGTCATCACACAAAGAGCTATCTAAAGCGGAAATTAATACTGGAATTTGATGAAGAGGCCTTAGAGCCCCCACAGTCAAAAAACAATGAAGCCACCAGGTCGGATAGACGACCCCACGATCGACCTCAAGCGACAAAGGGCGCCGCACTCAATACGGCACGCGATCCACCCATGGATTCGCATCAAAAAACCGGCCCAACCAGATCCATCTACGGGCCAAGAAAGCAAGCTCCAGTGAGCAATGCAACGCAAAAAATATCCAAACATCGCAGCACACCTACATACAGGGGCGCCGCACATCCCCAATGTTTCACTGATGAGGTACTAGATCATGAATTTCCAGCGGGATTCAAGCCCGTAAACATAGAAGCATACAACGGAACAACAGACCCTGGAGTCTGGATCGAGGATTATATCCTCCACATACACATGGCCAGAGGAGATGACCTTCACGCCATAAAATACTTACCCCTTAAGCTCAAAGGGCCAGCCCGACATTGGCTTAAAAGCCTTCCCGAAAACACCATAGGAAGTTGGGAAGAGCTCGAGGATGCCTTCCGGGCAAATTTTCAAGGGACCTATGTCCGACCTCCGGATGCAGACGACCTGAGTCATATAACTCAACAACCCAGAGAGTCAGCCCAGAAACTGTGGAGCAGATTTCTTACTAAAAAGAATCAGATAGTCGACTGTCCGGACGCCGAAGCCCTAGCAGATTTCAAACATAGTGTTCGAGACGAATGGCTCGCCAGACACATCGGCCAAGAAAAGCCAAGAACCATGGCCGCATTAACAAGACTCATGACCCGCTTTTGCGCAAGAGAGGATAGCTGGTTGGCAAGAAGCAGCACCAGCAACCCAAGTACATCCGAACTCAGAGATGGAAACGAGAAACCGCGCCGTAACAAAGAACAGCACGGGATAAAGGATAACAGCCCGATGAGCACGGCAGTCAACGCCGGATTCAAAAGCCCTCGGCAAAATCAGAAAAATCCGCCCCCCAAAGATGACAGGGACGAGCTATATAACCTCAACAAAATCTTGGACAAAATATGTCAAATCCACAGTACTCCCGGGAGACCTGCAAACCACACCAACAGAGATTGCTGGGTCTTCAAGCAGTCCGGCAAACTCAACGCCGAACACAAGGGGCTCGACACACCAAGTGAGGACGATGACGCACCCCACAAGCAGAACACCGGAGAACAAAAGAAGTTCCCACAAGAAGTCAAAACAGTAAATTCACTTCAGGTGACAAAAGGGAAAAACAGAATGGCGCCTGCGAAGATACACGCCATACGGCCTGCCCCAGAGGAGCACCGCCACTGGTTGTTACAACCAATCACCTTTGATCATAAGGATTACTCCAGAGGTATCCGGCACGCAGGCTGGACTGCCTTGGTCTTGGATCCGATTATTAACGGACTCCAATTTACACAGGTCCTAATGGACGACGGCAATGACCTAAACCTGTTATATCAAGACACAATAAGCAAACTGGGGGTGAACCCATCAATAATTCGCCATGGCAATACTTCCTTTCAAGGAGTCACGCCGGGCCCAGATACCCAGAGTATGGGTTCCCTTTCGTTAGAAGTCATGTTCGGCTCACCCGACAACTTCCGAAGCGAAAAGCCAACCTTCCACATCGCCCCATTCATAAGTCGATATCAAGCGCTACTGGGACGCGAAGCTTTCGCCCGCTTTAACGCAATACCGCATTATGCATCCCTTACACTCAAAATGCCCGGTCCACGAGGCATCATCTCATTAAAGGGAAATATCAATTGATCCCCGAAGTACGGATAATGGTGCAGACGCCTTGACAGCCGCACACCAATCCAGCTTTACTACCCCGGACAGGGTTCGACGAGTCCGGCGTAAACATACAAAGGCTTAATAGCCGCATAACCCTGTACAAGGGGCTCCGCGTGTTTACACCAGGAGACAATACGGCTCAATTTTACTCATGTCTCTGTATTATATTTTGTTTATTTTAATATGGATTTCTCGCACGATTATTTTTTACTAAGTTCCTCTTTTTCGCAGAAGAACACCATGCTACGCCCGTCCAGGATACGGCACAACGGAGACACAGGCGCAGACGTGCAGTAGGGACCCGTTTTAAGGATTCTTTTCAGATTAAGACCCTGCGTAAACCTTTTTTACTGTCTCTTGTTGATAACATCCACCGGTTTTCGCTATAACCGAGGAGGAGGCTGGCGTCTTGGCATGTGGCCACGCCAGAATTTTGCGCGTTCCTGGGCACCAGGGGCTTCTTACCAAGGGCTTTTGTTCGGCCCATTTTCATAAAGACCGAATACCTTAGGGAGTGTTCGGCGTCGCGAGTTTGGCCTTATATGCACGAGCTCCGAATCATGTCTTTGGTCAAATGTTGGGTTTGCCCGGCTCCTGTGTTTTGCTGCCTTACGTTTCGCTCTATCGGCTAAGGCGGCACCAGGAGAACTACTGCAATTGTGCCCCGGTTCGGCCAGGCGAGCACCTCAGTAGAGAAAGCTGAAAACTGACTGTCATGATATAGTGAGAGACTGGTCAACCACTCGATGACTTTCGAAATCTTTCGGATTCCTCCGCATTAACGAAGGGCGAGCGTGGTGCCCCTAGGGGCTATTCAGTAGCCCCACTGTCAAACTCCTATGGCTAGGTGAAAGTGATAAAGCATTATAGTCCGGTTGCCTAGTTCGCTGCGCTATCACCTCCTTTATAGGACCAAGACGTTGGATTAAGTGTGAAAAGGCGCCTTCTTGCAAACACCCCCGCATTATATGCTTGGGGGCTGAAGCCAATGACTGCCATCTTTCAGGTTATATACACATATACATTAACGGCCGCATAGGAGGCATTATAATTCTTGCAAGCACAAGTATAAAAAGCTTTTATATTCTATCAAAATATGTGTTTTACAATAGCACATGCTATTCGAACACAACATCCTTCGAGCACTGCGCCTCTATTAAACGAGCGCCCTGAAGAACTTCCTCAAAGTAGTGCCTGACAGGTACTCGGCTTTCGTCCGAATCCTGGGATGCAACAACACTAGCCTTCATATCCGCCCAGTATGTTTTGACACGGGTAAGAGCTATTTGCGCACCCTCTGTGCACACCGACCTCTTCATTGCATCAACATGCGGCACCAAACCAAGGAACTGTTGCACCAAGCTAAAATAACTCTTCGGCTCTGGTTCTCCCGGCCACAGACAACTCGCAACATACCTCATGGCGAGTCCGGATAACCTGTTCAGCTCCGCCCAGGCGGCCAAATGGTCGGATACCGAAAGTGAGCGTTCTAGATTGTGGAACTGCGACCAAAAAAGTTCTTCCAATTCATGGTCACCTCGACCCCGGAAGTGTTCGGTCGCGTCTGCCGCACTCCCTTCCAAATCTAGATAAGTGTTTTCCGCACTCCACTGCCGGTCTAACAGAGCATACTTAGGATCCCCGAACTTCATCCGCAGCATATAGGGCTTTCCAGCCGTGATATCTCCGGCGTGACGCAACTCCTCCTTCATAGCTCTCATTGCAGAGCGAGTATCCTTGGCCTCGGCAGTGATCTTTTCAAGGTCCTTCTGAGCCGCCCTATCTTCTTGTTCAAGAAATTTACAGCAGTCGGCAACATCCTTCAATTTTATAGCCATCTCGGCTATTACTTTCTTGCTCTGGCAATGAGCAGCCTGTTCGGCTTTTAGCTCTTCAGCCGCCTTAAGGGCAGCCGCACCACTTTTCCTTGCTAGCTCCTTGGCTCGGGCAAGTTCCACCCGAAGGTTCTCCACGGCGGCAGCACCATCTACATTAAGCACATATCTTATAAGGCACGAGCATCGAACTCCTCTTATCAGATGTCTTTGGAGCATACCTTGTGCCTCGTCTAGCCGCTTATTTACAAGCGCGATGTCGGCATCTGCTACATCAAGTTGCCGCTTTAGCTCGTCCGATTCATCAATCCGGCTGGCCACCTAACGCCTCGCCACCTTCATAAAAAATAAGGGGGTGACATATTATACATGGGGTTATGATCCTCTGTGCGCCGTCACTTTTGACAACACACAGAGTCTTGGGGGCTACTATTTATACAGGGCGCATTTTATATATGCGGTTCTACCAAAAGGTACACCTTTTCACGTACCTCAAAGCCTGCCAGTAAACTCCTGGCGGCCTCGTACAATCCGCTTTCCGCGGATGAAATCCTTCCAATCACCACGTTCATCAACATACGGTGTCCTTCTGAGATAGACGCTCGCCCGAGCAGATCCTTCAGCCCCTTCGACCGCGCACCAGAGGGTGCCGGACTAGCCTGACAATCTTTCTGAGGGTCCGGACTTGGAGAAACCCTCCGAGACGACACCTCAGGGTCGCCTGCCTCGTAAGACGGTGCAGCTAGGGGAGGCGTTTCGCTCTCCATCATCTCCGGACGAAGATCCCCTGAAGATGAGCTCTGCTGAGAAGGGTTGAGATCCGAACTGCAAGGTAATATTTCGGTTATCTTCCTCAGAAACAAAACAAGGATGTCACTCATTTTGGAACCCCTCTCTTTACTTACGGCTCGGTGGAGAGCTGATCCCCTTGGGGGCGCAATGCGGCCGGGGCATTCTCCGGCGCCGGATCCTCTGGTGAAGATTTCTTCCCCTATTTTGAGGCCATCCCCTCCGGGTCTTCAGAGGCAGTCCTTTTCTTTCCCTGGTTGGGGCAATTCTCGATTCCTCCCTTCCCGACAGCTTCCTTCGCGGAGGCGGTAGCTCCTTGGTTCCCCTCTTTGCCTTCTGTCGAAAGCGCGATCTCCAGCATCGTGGCTAACACGGGATCCGGCATGGTCTCAGGCAGGGGGGCTGGACAGCTGATAAGCTTTGCTTTCGCTATCCACTCCTGTTCAAAGGATAGCTCTGTTAAGGGCAATTTTATGGTGAAAATACGGATGGCATGTCCAAATACGGGGCTACTTACTTGGGCATCCGAGCGATTGCAGCTCAGACATGCGTCCTCGGACAAGTCCGGACACCTTGCTTGTGATCCGAAGAACAATTTCTACATCTCCACGGGCGTCGTGCCCATAAAGTGTTGGAGGACTTGCGGTCCCTCCGGATTAAATTCCCACAGGCGGAGAGGGCGACGTTTGCAGGGCAGCATGCGGCGAATCAGCATAACTTGCGCCACTACGGTCAAGTTGATATCTCTTTCTAGGAGATCTCGAATGCGGCCCTGCAGCAAGGGCACGTCTTTGGACGGCCCCCAGATAAGCCCTTCATTGACCCATGATGCTAGCCGTGGTGGGGGACCCGAGCGAAAAGCAGGTGGTGCCACCCCATGTGGTGCCCCTGGGGGCTGTGATGTAAAACCAGTCACGTTGCCATAACCCGAACTCCTCTTGGAAAGAGCCCTCGGGCCATGGAGCGTTGGCCATCTTGCTTATGATAGCTCCTCCGCACTCAGCATGCTGCCCCTCAATCATCTTCGGTTCGACCTTGAAGGTTCTAAGCCACAATCCGAAGTGAGGAGTAATATGGAGGAAGGCCTCACACACGACAATGAACGATGAGATTTGGAGGATGGACTCCGGAGCTAAGTCGTGAAATTCCAGCCCGTAATAAAACATAAGCCCCCTCACGAAGGGATCAATCGAGAAGCCTAGCCCCCGAAGGAAGTGAGATGCGAACACCACGCTCTCACCGGGCTGGGGAGTGGGGATGGCCTGCCCTTGAGCAGGCAGCCTATGCGAGATTTCACCGGTAAGATACCTGGCATCTCTCAGTTTTCGCACGTCTTCTTCCATAACGGAGGAAGGCATCCACCAGCCTTGAAGGTCGGAGCCGGACATCATCGAAGGTCCGAAGCGCCTAAAACTGGAGCTTTGGGTGTTGGAACTCGAGCGAGAGGCAGATTCAATTGAATTGAAAAGAAAGGAGTCGAGCCTTGGTCTCTTTATAAAGAGGTTGAATACCAAGAGCCCTCCCCGTAACCGTTTGGGACTCGCTTTCAATTAGGGAGTCATACCAAAGGCACGGTTGGGTTACCCACGCTCGTATTGATGAGAATCCCGGAATAAGGGGACACGATCTCTGCTTTGACAAGACGTGCCAAGGGAACCGCCTCGCTAAACATGCTGGGGTGGAACAGTAAAATGATTCGAATAAAGACTTGGCTGTGGCATGATGTCACGCTGCGGAATACGTCAGCAGATTAGATTTGTGCAGATATTATTCTCTCTACGGTGGTATGTGGAACTTATTTTGCAGAGCCGGACACTATCCTTGTGTTCAACATCTTCTATGAAGTATTCGGAGGAGGAACCTGCCTTGCAATGCCGAAGACAATTTGCATGCCGGACTCGTCGTCATTGAAGCCTGGTTCAGGGGCTACTAAGGGAGTCTTGGATTAGGGGGTGTCCGGATGGCCGGACTTGACCTTTGACCGGACTCCCGGACTATGAAGATACAAGATTGAAGACTTCGTCCCATGTCCGGATAGGACTTTCCTTGGCGTGGAAGGAAAGCTTGGCGATGCGATATGAAGATCTCCTCCCATTGTAATCGACTCTGTGTAACCCTAGCCCTTTCCCGTGTCTATATAAACCGGAGAGTTTTAGTCCGTAGGACGAACAACAATCATACCATAGGCTAGCTTCTAGGGTTTAGCCTCTCTGATCTCATGGTAGATCAACTCTTGTACTACCCATATCATCAATATTAATCAAGAAGGAGTAGGGTTTTACCTCCATCGAGAGGGCCCGAACCTGGGTAAAAACACCGTGTCCCTTGTCTCTTGTTACCATCCGCCTAGACGCACAGTTCGGGACCCCCTACCCGAGATCCGCCGGTTTTGACACCGACAATCCTAGTATTGCTTATGAAATTATAGAGGGGATAGTAGGAGTACTTCCCCTACAAAAGGGGGACCACCCCTAACTCAAGAAGGAACCCAAATCTTAGATAAATTATGTGAATTGCAAAAATCTATTGAACCTCTTAAAAATGCTTGTGGGAATCTCAACCGCATGAATACTTTGATTACACTTTGCAATAAGCGGTTGGATGCTCTAGATCTAAAGATCTCCGAGCATGAAGGAAAATGCAAGGAAACTCCCGGATCCGAGCATAACTCCATTAAAAAGACAAATACCAAAGATGGCAATACTTAGATCTATTCTCGCTTTTATGCCTAGCTAGGGGCGATAAACGATAGCGCTTGTTGGGAGGCAACCCAATTTTATTTTTGTTCCTTGATTTTTGTTCCGGTTTAGTAATAAATAATTCATCTAGCCTCTGGTTAGATGTGGTTTTATGTTTTAATCAGTGTTTGTGCAATGTAGAACCTATAGGATCATCTTGGGTGAGAGTTAATTTGATCTTGCTGAAAAACAGAAACTTTTGCATGCACGAGAATAATTTTAATAAATCACAGAAATGTGATTTTTAGTTGATTCTTTTTGCAGAAGATTAATAGAAAAATGCCTAGAACTTACTATTTTGGTAGGGTTTTTAGGGTTCTAGAAGTATTCGAAAGTTACAAATTACTACAAACTGTTCTATTTTTGACAGATTCTGTTTTTCGTGTGTTGTTTGCTTATTTTGATGAATCTATGGCTAGTATCGGGGGGTATGAACCATAGATAAGTTGGAATACCGTAGGTTTAACACCAATATAAATAAAGAATGAGTTCATTACAGTACCTTAAAGTGGTGGTTTGTTTTCTTGCACTAACGGAGCTCATGAGATTTTCTGTTGAGTTTTGTGTTGTGAAGTTTTCAAGTTTTGGGTAAAGATTTGATGGATTATGGAATAAGGAGTGGCAAGAGCTTAAGCTTGGGGATGCCCAAGGCACCCCAAGGTAAAATTCAAGGACAACCAAAAGCCTAAGCTTGGGGATGCCCCGGAAGGCATCCCCTCTTTCGTCTTCGTCCATCGGTAACTTTACTTGAGGCTATATTTTTATTCACCACATGATATGTGTTTTGCTTGGAGCGTCTTGTATGATTTGAGTCTTTTCTTTTTAGTTTACCACATTCATCCATGCTGTACACACCTTTTGGAGAGACACACATGAATCAGAATTTATTAGAATACTCTATGTGCTTCACTTATATCTTTTGAGCTAGATAATTTTGCTCTAGTACTTCACTTATATATTTTTAGAGCACGGCGGTGGTTTTATTTTATAGAAATTATTGATCTCTCATGCTTCACTTATATTATTTTGAGAGCCTTTTAGAACATCATGGTATTTGTTTTGGTTATAAAAATAGTCCTAATATGATGAGCATCCAAGATAGGTATAATAAAAACTATCATAAAGAGTGCATTAAATACTATTATAAAATTGATACTTGATAATTGTTTTGAGATATAAAGGTGGTAATGTCAGAGTCATAATAGTTGGGTAATTATGAAATTGAGAAATACTTGTGTTAAAGTTGGCAAGTCCCATAGCATGCACGTATGGTGAATGTTGTGTGGCAAATTTGAATCATGGGGTGTTCTTTGATTGCCTTCCTTATGAGTGGAGGTCGGGATGACGCGATGGTTAACTCCTACCAACCCTTCCCCTAGGAGCATGCCTAGTAGTACTTTGCTTCGAGGTCTAATAAACTTTTGCAATAAGTATATGAGTTCTTTATGACTAATGTGAGTCCATGGATTATACGCACTCTTGCCCTTCCGCAATTTGCTAGCCTCTACGGTACCGTGCATTGGCCTTTCTCACCTTGAGAGTTGGTCCAAACTTCGCCAGTGCATCCAAACCCCATGATATGATACGCTCTATCACACATAAACCTCCTTGTATCTTCCTCAAAACAGCCACCATACCTACCTATTATGGCATTTCCATAGCCATTCTGAGATATATTGCCCTACAACTTTCCACGGTTCCATTTATTATGACACGCTACATCATTGTCAGATTGCTTTTGCATGATCATGTAGTTGACATCGTATTTGTGGCAAAGCCACCTTCATAATTCTTTCATACATGTCACTCTTGATTCATTGAATATCCCGGTACACCGCCGGAGGCATTCCCATAGAGTCATATTTTGTCCTAAGTATCGACTTGTAATTCTTGAGTTGTAAATAAATAGAACTGTGATGATTTCCATTTATAGAGCATTGTCCCATGTGAGGAAAGGATGATGGAGACTATGATTCCCCCACAAGTCGGGATGAGACTCCGAACTTTATGAAAAATAAAAGAGGCCAAAGAAGCCCAAAAAAAGAGGCCAAAGAAGCCCAAATAAAAAAAGAGAAAAAAGGGAGAAAAAGAAAAAAAAATGAGAGAAAAAGAGAGAAGGGACAATATTACTATCCTTTTTTTCACACTTGTGCTTCAAATTAGCACTATGATCTTCATGATAGCGAGTCTCCTATGTTGTCACTTTCATATACTAGTGGGGATTTTTCATTATAGAACTTGGCTTGTATATTCCAATGATGGGCTTCCTCAAAATGGCCTAGGTCTTCATGAGCAAGCAAGTTGGATGCACACCCACTTAGTCTCTTTTGATGAGCTTTCATACATTTATAGCTCTAGTGCATCCGTTGCATGGCAATCCCTACTCCTCGTATTGACATCAATTGATGGGCATCTCCATAGCCCGCTGATTAGCCGCGTCAATATGAGACTTTCTCCTTTTTTGTTCTCTCACATAATCCCCATCATCATACTCTACTCCACCCATAGTGCTATATCCATGGCTTACGCTCATGTATTGCATGAGGGTTGAAAAGGCTGAAGCACGTTAAAAAGTATGAACCAATTGCTTGGCTGAAACCGGGGTTGTGCTTGATGGGAGAATTGTGTGATGAAAACGAAGCATGGCCAAACTATATGATTTTGTAGGGATAAGCTTTCTTTGGATATGTTATTTTGATAAGACATGATTACTTTGTTAGTATGCTTGAAGTATTACTATTTTTATGTCAATATTAAACTTTTATCTTGAATCTTTTGGATCTGAACATTCATGCCACATAAAGAAAATTACATTGAGAAATTATGCTAGGTAGCATTCCACATCAAAAATTCTGTTCTTATCAATTACCTACTCGAGGACGAGCGAGAATTAAGCTTGGGGATGCTTGATACGTCTCCAACGTATCTATAATTTTTTATTGTTCCATGTTATTATATTATCTGTTTTGGATGTTTAATGGGCTTTGTTATACACTTTTATATTATTTTTGGGACTAACCTATTAACTGGAGGCCCAGCCCAAATTGCTATTTTTTTGCCTATTTCAGCGTTTCGCAGAAAAGGAATATCAAACGGAGTCCAATTGGAATGAAACCTTCGGGAGAGTTATTTTTGGAACAAACGCAATCCAGGAGACTTGGTGTGGACATCAAGAAAGAAATGAGGAAGCCACAAGGCAGGGAGGCGCGCCGAGGGGGTAGGCATGCCCCACCCTCGTGGACCCCTCATGGCTCCCCTGACTGACTTCCTTCGCCAATATATACTCATATACCCTGAAAACATCCAGGAGCACCACGAAACCCTATTTCCACCGCCGCAACCTTCTGTACCCGTGAGATCCCATCTTGGGGCCTTTTCCGGCGCTCCACCGGAGGGGGAATCGATCATGGAGGGCTTCTACATCAACACTATAGCCTCTCCGATGAAGTGTGAGTAGTTTACCGCAAACCTTCGGGTCCATAGTTATTAGCTAGATGGCTTCTTCTCTCTCTTTGGATCTCAATACAAAGTTCTCCTCGATCTTGTTGGAGATCTATTCGATGTAATTCTTTTGCGGTGTGTTTGTCGAGATCCGATGAATTGTGGGTTTATGATCAAGATTATCTATGAACAATATATGAATCTCCTATGAATTCTTTTATGTATGATTTGTTATCTTTGCAAGTATCTTTGAATTATCAGTTTGGTTTGGCTTACTAGATTGATATTTCTTGCAATGGGAGAAGTGCTTAGCTTTGGGTTCAATCTTGCGGTGTCCTTTCCCAGTGACAGCAGGGGCAGCAAGGCACGTATTGTATTGTTGCCGTCGAGGATAAAAAGATGGGGTTTATATCATATTGCTTGAGTTTACCCTCTACATCATGTCATCTTGCCTAATGCGTTACTCTGTTCTTATGAACTTAATACTCTAGATGCATGCTAGATAGCGGTCGATGTGTGGAGTAATAGTAGTAGATGCAGAATCGTTTCGATCTACTTGTCGTGGACATGATTACTATATACATGATCATGCCTAGATATTCTCATAACTATGCACTTTTCTATCAATTGCTCGACAGTAATTTGTTCACCCACCGTAATACTTATGCTATCTTGAGAGAAGCCACTAGTGAAACCTATGGCCCCCGGGTCTATTTTCCATCATATAAGTTTCCGATCTATTTTATTTTGCAATCTTTACTTTCCAATCTATATCATAAAAATACCAAAAAAAATTATCTTATCATCTCTATCAGATCGCACTTTTGCATGTGGTCGTGAAGGAATTGACAACCCCTTTATCGCGTTGGTTGCAAGGTTCTTATTTGTTTGTGCAGGTACGACGGATTTGCGTGTAGCCTCCTACTGCATTGATACCTTGGTTCTCAAAAACTGAGGGAAATACTTACGCTACTTTGCTGCATCACCCTTTCCTCTTCAAGGGAAAACCAACACATGCTCAAGAGGCAGCACTAGACGCCCTGGAAGAGGAGTGCAACACAACTCGGTCCTGCTCTACCTTTTACCAACAGTAGACCTGGTGCTACCAGAGTAGGGAAGTTCGGGCAAAAGCATATAATGTGGGCGAACTCATTTTGCGCCTCCCACAGAAGCAGAAGAATAAGCTATCACCCAAAAGGGAGGGCCCATTCATATTGATCAAGTGCTTGCATGGGGAGTGTATCGTCTCCACAGCCCAACAAACGATTGCCTCGAACGAAACCCATTGAACGCAGCTCAGCTTTGGTGCTTCTACTGCTAGACTGGCGTCATCACCCTCCCTAGTCTTTCCTGCTTTTTTTATAGTCCTTTCTTTCTATTTTTTGTTAGTATTGCTCAGGTTGTGTTCGACTGAGTCGAGCTACATTAAGTTTTTCTCGGCACACATCTTCAAATGTACCACTCAGACATGCCTGGGGGCTTCTTTTACGAAGTTGATAAATACATCTTAAGTGCATTCATTGTCTTGGTCATGTTTGCACCCTTCCAGTATTGTTTTTAAGCCATTATATGCATCAATTTGACTTAAGATTTGGCCAAGTTGGGTTGCCTTGCTCCTATGCTTACCCCCTACATTCCCGATTGTTCGGCTAGGGGTAAAGGGAGCACATCTATCATAGATATGTACAAATTACCCGCGTGCGCACCTCAGACGGGCGAAGCCAAAAGCTAGCGTTCTTAAGAACATAATTGGTCGGCCTCGAGGAAGTGAAAATAATTGGTGGTCATCACCGACGTCCAAGGTTGTTTTCCCGAAGTAGCCACTCCTTGTTCAATATGGTTATTCGGTTAAAGCGTTTGTGGTTAACATGACAACCTGCAGAAAGGAACCCATGAAGGAACTATTTTCTTTGGAAGATGTTTCTTACGTTAAACAATAATATAACGTAACTCCTCGAGTGTGTTTTGTCTGTTCGCACCAAATGGCCTGATTGCCTGGTTCTTTGAAGTGATTTCTCGATAATCTCAGGTCACATAGTAAGAAACACTCCTTGGCCAATGGCGGGGGAGGAAGAAGCTGATGGCCGGTTAAGACAATGTTTAAAGCTCGGTTTGGAGAATATTTGATGTAAAGTACATAGATACATATAATGAAACCCCATGTTCTTAGTCGAGATTATCTATTATGGTATCCAGGGTGCAGTCTTCTTGAGAAATCCAAGCAGTTGGCATCACTTGGTCATGCACCAAGTGAAGTGGCACTTCTGGTCCATGCGGCCCTACTGGCCCAACTAGAGCTAAATGCTTCTTGAGAAATCCAAGCAGTTGGCATCACTTGGTCATGCACCAAGTGAAGTGGCACTTCTGGTCCATGCGGCCCTACCGGCCCAACTAGAGCTAAATGCTCTATGTTGAGCTTGGTAAAGCGGGTCTTGACCATCGCCCATGCCTCCTGTGCTCCCTCTCAATAGGATGATATCTTCCACAACTCGAAACAGCGTCGATCTCCTTTAAATCGGTTAGGCAGCTCGGTCATCCCTTCCAGAGACGTCTCGTTCGGCCATAATGCCTTGACCAGGCTCTTCATAGCTTTCCGAGCTCGCTCATGCACGGCGGACAACTTTAGCAGGTTTCCTCCAAACGAGCTGGCTTCTTCCCCGGGACGCCTGGTTAGGACAACTAACAAAGAGACATGGCATGGTTCTTACATTTGTATAATACATATAATCTATGTATTCACAAGCTAGATTGCACTTACCGAACATGCCCCATTTCAATATCTGGTTCTCCTTATGGGTTTGTGCCAATTGAGTTTCTAAGCTCTCAATTTCCTCGGATTGTCGCTGGTTTTCTGCTTTAAGCTTATTCTTTTCCTTGTGACTTCAAGCCAGTACACGGCGGCCAGCTTCTTGCTGTGATTCTGCATATCTTTGAGATTCTCTGGCCGTGTCCAAATCCTTTTGTAGTTGACTTATCAACTTGGCTGCTATGGGTCAATCTTTCACTAGAAAAGTTGTCTCAAACAATTCTTCATTTGACATATTAAGCCTTCACCGACTCCAACAGTGTCCAGTTTAGCTCGAGGTCCTCGGACAATTTTTTGTTTTGTTCCCTCGCAGCTTACACCATATTGCAGTAGTATACACATTCAGACCCTTAACTCGGTCGTCCTGCCCAAATTAAGGCTTGGGGGCTACTGGGTTAGGATGTGTCTTCGGTTATCAAAACCAATAGCATACCTGCAGGTCGGCCGTCAAAAGGTTGGCGGCTCCTTTGAGCCATGCTCGGGCGGCTCCCAGATATGCGTCTACCAAACTAAGAGCATTACACTCTTGTTCAGAAAATGCATGACGCAGCGACAACTTCCATCGTCTGTGATTCATTACACTTTCGACTTCGGAGTTGGTAACCGAGACGTCCTCAGGGCACTACAAAAAAAAGACACATCCGTGACATTTTGGGCCGAATGAAATTTTTTTCTGTCATACATATGACACTTCTATGATGATAATTGTGGCAAAACCCGGTATCATCATAGATGTGGTGGGCTCCTACTTCTATGACAAAAAATCATGACAGAAAATGGGCTTTTCGTCCTGGGCGGGCCGGGGACGCATCTGCATGACATTCTTTGGGCCGTCCATGACGGAAAAACCCGTGGTAGAAGCGAGGGGAAGGAAAATTTCGGGGAGTTGCCGGTTACGGTGGGAGAGCGATGCGCGTTCCTCTCGTACAGGTACGCGCGTGTGTGCGAGGCGTTGGCTCTAACTGAACCCGAGCGAGGCGTTGGGCTCTAACTGAACCCGAGCGATTGCACTGCAGGCTACGCGTTACTGAACCCGAGCGATTGATCAATGGCTGTTAACTGAACCCGATGGAGCGATTCCTTCGCTACTGCTGCTAACTAAAGCCGA
>NC_041387.1:269546309-269586377 GCF_002162155.2 Triticum dicoccoides
GGTGGCGTTGCCTCTGGATGAATAGGAACCCGTGGTGTGGAGGGTTGGATGAACAGTAGACGTTGGAGGGGTGGTTGAACAGGACCCCGTGGTGTGGAGGGCTGGATGAACAATAGATGGTGGAGGGGTGCCCGTGGAGGGGTGGTTGAACAGTAGCCGGTGGAGTAGCGCGCGGTGGAGGCTGGATGAACAGGAGCCCGTGGAGGCTGGAGGAGGTCGACGGTAGCCCGTGGAGGCTGGAGGAGGTCGACGGTGGAGATGAACAGTATCCCGTGGAGTCCCCTTTTGCGGTACGCCACACCCCTCCCGATGAACAGGACCCCCATTTCGACCGTAGCGCTGCAACACAAGTCCGTTTCGTCCGTTTTGCGGAACGCCACACCCCTCCCGATCAACAGGACCCCCGTTTCGACCATAGGAGGTCCGTTTCCTCCGTTTTGCGGTACGCCACACCCCTCCCGATCAACAGGACCCCCATTTCGACCGTAGGAGGTCCGTTTCCTCCGTTTTGTGGTACTCCACACCCCTCCCGATCAACAGGACCCTGTTCCGAACATAGGAGGTCCGTCCCCTCCATTGTGCGGTATGCCAGGCCTCGTTTCCATTACCTGTTCCGTCCAAGCTGGTTGGCTCCCATGCGTTTTGTTGCCTCCCGATGAACACGACACATTCCGTTGCCTCTGCAAGAACACGATGCATTCCGTTGCCTCCCCATGAACACGACGACGACTCTGTTTCTCCGTTCCGACCCAGCCATGTACGTATGCGCGAGTAGGCGTTCGAGACCCCGCCTGTATGTACGTACGTGGTCGTATTTTCTTTCTTGCACCCTGGCCGTTGTACGTACGTGTACATGCTACATGCGCACCTCTACTACGACACGTGCGCGCCTCTACAACGACTAGTATGTACGTACACGTTCGCGACCAGAATGACAACGCTACGTACGCTTCCACCAGGTGGGTCCCGACTGTCAGGCACTTCCTTGCCTGCGAAGATGTAGCTGGTGGGTCCCAGCAGTCAGGGGGCGAATCATTTTTTTTGCCCGGACGCACTTCCTTGCATGCGAAGGTGTCGCTGGTGGGTCCCAGCGGTCAGGGGGGCGAATCGCTTTTTTTTGCCCGGACGCACTTCCTTGCATGCGAAGATGTAGCTGGTGGGTCCCAGCAGTCAGGGGGAAACATTTTTTTCACGAAATACAGTGGCTCGTCCGGTGGGTCCCAGCTGTCAGGTGGAGGAATCATTATTTTCCGTGTAATAAGGAGGCACTTCCTTTCTGCGGCCGTGGACCCAATTGTCAGCCTCTCCACGTACAGTCCACGTCCGATGGAAGTCGTTCCTTGACCACGTTGACCATGCCATGCCGAGAGCACCAGGGCGGTGGACGACGACGAGGCCTAGGAAGGGGACGACGGGGAGCCGGGGAAGACGCGGCAGTGGAAGCCCGCGCGGAGAGGAGTACGAGGGTTCAGTGGTTCGGCTGCGGTGTGAGGCTGCCGTTGTCGTAGGGCCTGGCCAGCAGTGGGAATAGTAGGGGGCGGTGAGGCCTCCGCGGTAGCACAGCCAGCCACGGGAGGCAGGAGCATGCGGCATGACCGGCGCTGCTTTGGGCGGCTGGAGCAAGAAGACCAGAGGTTAAAGAAGCACTACGGTCGTTGGATGGACATCGTACGGTCACTGGAGCTAGAATCGTTCATAGAGACTAAAGTTGACAAAGGCCCCCATCCCAGTCAACTTAGTAGGCCCACAAGTCATCCTCCCACCATGGTGGGTCCCAGCTAGCAAGAGGAGTATTCATTTTTTTGTGCGTAATAAGGAGGCACTTCCGGTGGGTCCAAGCTGACAGCGCGGGGAACGTTTTTTTCGCGAAATACGCTGGCCCGTCCGGTGGGTCCCAGCAGTCAGGGGGGAAACGTTTTTTCGCGAAATAAGGTGGCCCGTCTGGTGGGCCCCTGCTGTCAGGTGTAGGAATAGTTATTTTCTGCGTAATAAGGAGGCACTTCCTTGCGGCCGCCTGGACCCAGCTGTCAGCCTCTCCACGTATAGTACTCTTCCGATGGAAGTCGGTCATTGACCATGTTGACCACGCCGCGCCGAGAGCACCAGGGCGGTGGTCTGGACGACGGCGAGGCCTAGGAAGGGGACGACGCGGAACCGGGGAAGACGCAGCAGTGGTAGCCCGCGCGGAGAGGAGTACGAGGGTTCACTGGTTCGGCTGCGGCGTGAGGCTGCCGTCGCCGCAGGATAACAGGGGGTGTGGGTGAGTAGAGGGATACCCTGGGCCAGCGATGGGAGTATTAGGGGGCGGTGAGGCCTCCGCAGCATCACAGCCGGCCACGAGAGGCAGGAGCACGCGACACGACCGGCGCTGCTTTGGGCGGCTGGAGCAAGAAGACCAGAGGTTGAAGAAGCACTATGGCCGTTGGATGGACATCGTACGGTCACTGGAGCTAGAATCGTTCATATTGACTAAGTTGACAAAGCCCTCCATCCCCGTCAACTTAGTTGGCCCACAAGTCATCCTCCCACTATGGTGGGTCCCATCTAGCAGGGTGGGTATTCATTTTTTTGTGCGTAATAAGGAGGCACTTCCTTGCGTGCGAAGATATAGCTGGTGGGTCCGACATGTCAGCGGGGGGAACGTTTTTTTCGCGAAATACAGAGGCCCTTCCAGTGGGTCCCAACTGTCAAGTGGAGGAATCATTATTTTGCGCGTACAGTCCACGGCCGATGGATGTCGTTCGTTGACCATGTTGACCAGGCCGCGCCGAGAGCACCATGGCGGTGGACGACGGCGAGGCCTAGGAAGGGAACGACACGGAGCCGGGGAAGACTCGGCAATGGTTGCCCACGCGGTGGGGAGTATGAGGGTTTACTGGTCCGGCTGCCATCGTCGGAAAATAACAGGAGGTGTGGGTGAGTAGAGGAATGGCCTGGCCAGCAATGAAGTAGGGTGGGACGGTGCGGCCTGTACGGCAGCACAGCCGACCATGGGAGGCGGGAGCAGGCAGTCCCACCGGAGCTGGTTTAGGCGGCTAGAGCAAGAATATCAGATATCGAAGAAGCAGCACGGCCGTTGGATTAACATCCAACGGTCACTGCTGCTAGAATCGTTTGTGGACTAAGTTGACAAAGCCAAAGTACACGTCAACCTAGTAGACCCACAAGTCAGCCTCCAAATCTATCCCAAACAGCATACAGCCCGAAATTTCTAGCCGGATTCAAATTAATTTTAAATCTAAATAGACCTTAATTTAAATTCAATGAAATTTTACCCGCACAAAAACAATGAAATTTAAAATATCAAAATCCAAAAGAAAAGAGTATTTGGGAACTAATTGCATGTTTGCTGTATTTTTTCATTTTATAGCCCATTTGTTATTACTTATAGCCCATTTCTTATTATTTATAGCCCATTTCTTATTACTTATAGCCCATTTCTTACTACTTATAGCCCATTTTCTGGGCAAAATGCATCCCTCCTCGTCTTGAAAGATTTCTGGCCCAGCAGGGCGTAGAAAAGCAAGTAGGCCTATGTTGGTTATTCTGCAAAAAACAAAATAGCTGGCTAGCCATTTTTCAGAAAGGAAAAAACAAACTGGGCTGGTCATGTGCTAAACATATGAAATAAAAGCCTGGTCTAGACGGGCCACGGGTCCCGCACAACCCAGTTGATACCCTTCTCCATCCCGAAAAACAAAATTACTGCACGCACTGCTGGGTCCCTACTGTCATCCTCACCATGTACAGTCATCTCCTTATTCCTCTCGGTTGTTGACCATGTTGACAACACCGGAGGGCGGCACCGCGGCGAGCGTGGAGGACGATGGTGAGGCCTCGGACGGGAACGAACAGGAGCCGGGGAAGATCACAGCCAGCCGTGGGAGGCGGGAGCAGGCGGTCCCGCCGGTGCTGGTTTGCCTTTGGCGGCTTGAGGAAGAAGAGACTGAAGAAACGCGACATACGTTGAATGCCAATCGAATGGTCAAGGTTGGCACAATCGTTTTTTGACTAAGCGGACACCAAATAGCATACTTTTTTATATATAGGAAGAAAACTGCGAGGAAAATGCGTTCGTCTGCCGTCCTCCTCACAAGGAACATTCGCCACATAAGTGACTAGCACCCTTGGTTTTCAACCGAGAGGTCTTGGGTTCGAGTCCAAGGAACTCTCAATTTTGTCCTCCTTCCTTCCTTGCAAAAAAAAGGGAAAGAAAATCAAAGACTTGGGAAGGCGTACAGAACAAGCTAGTGTACCAGTAAAGAGACGTTGCCGAGTTTTAGAAAAAAGAAAGACGTGCTCCTGTGGCTAGTTCGAATCCAAACCTAGACTATGACTATATATGGTGCTATGCTACTCTGCAAGTAATGAAACTGACATATCCAACGTTCGCTTCTCCTCTTCTCTACTTACTTTGCCTAGCATCAGAAGCTCTGGCCGCAGCAACCATGTCCGCTGGCTGCCCGTCCACCTGCTCTTCAGCAGGCAACAACCAGATATGCGCCAAGTCACCACCCGTACCATCGCCTATGGGTCTCATCACACCCCCGCCGGCACGCGCACCGCAGCCGATTGCTCATCGCGACCCGCTGCCGTTGGTGTGGTGCCACTGCCGCAAATCACGCAGAGTCATCCGTCGCGTCTCAACCACAATCCGTAACCCTGGCCGAGTCTTCTACAAATGCCCGAATCATGGGGTAATAGTATGTTTAAGTGTTGTTCTGCTGCTTTCAGTTGCTGATTTTTTTAATAGTTTGGTTGATGATCTTCCAATTTGATTCGTGCAGAAAAGGAAGATTCATGTGATTTGTATTTCTGGGAAGTTGCTGATGTGGGGGAATGCAACTATGCTGATTATTTGGTTAGCCGAGGAATCCCAAAACCAGCAGGTTGGGGTGTTGGACAAGTAACTGAAGGAACGGCAGAAGAGGAAGATGCAAAGCAGAAGGTTAAAGATGCAATTCCTCTGATCATGGCCAAGCAACAACTGCTGAACGGCCTTGACAGCAATGAGGAGATGAAAGAGCTTGTGAAGATAATGGGCAAAATCAATGTGCTCTGTAGGATGATTGTCTCTTTATTTGCAGTGTATGTAGCACTCGTGATGTATTCAGTGGCTACGACATGAGGACTTTGCTGAAACTAGTAATGAATGAAACCTGTGTAGCAGGCTGGGCTTAGTGTTGTGAACATCTAATGATTTCTATTAACGGAAATCAGGGGGTATCCCCTTTTGCTCATATAAATAAATAGATAGCAGAGGCCCTGTCGGGTCAGCTTTGTTCTCATTCAAAGACGTCGAGCAAATTGCAGTCCAACAGCAAACTATGTCATCAAATTCAAGTTTCACAGCCAAATATGAGTACAACTAAACAACAATGTCGTCATGTTTTAGTTGTCATACAATCACCAAACACAAATCAGCATACATAACAAGTGATGTTCTCACAGAAAAATACTAAACAACATGTTCATCAGGTTTCAGTTGTCATAGCAAACACAATTTCACATAGTAGATAAAAAAACGTCTTCTAACAGGCAAATATGACAAAAGCAATGTAATCATCATCCGCAGCAGCAGCGTCAACATCTTCGCCATGTGTATCAGTCTGAATCGTAATTCCCCATGGTGTCATCTTCTTCTTCGTCCTCAACGTCCTCGAACGTTGGCTTCTTCTTGATCAACTCTTGTATGTCCACAGCACGACAGGCAATCTTTTCGCCGGCGTCATTGACGTGATTGTTCTCAAAGATATTAGGAACATCTGTGTTATCTTGTACATCAGGAGCAGTGTAAGCATCATCTTGTTGTGCAACTTCATTAAACAAATTCCTCTGCTCAAACCTTTGCAATACTCTCCAGTCATCGCTACGTGCAAATTTATCTTCCAAGAAAAATATTTGTGTTGCTTGATTTGCCAAAATAAAAGGCTCATTGGTCTGGTACGCCGCCTTGACATTGATGGATTTGAAATAATCATCAGCTCTAGGTTTTGCGATCCTGGAAAACAGGTTATACCAACGACAACACAATAGAACCACACACCGATGATCCTCGAAACTGGGGATATACTGCAACTGAACAATGTCTGTTATGTTAGCATACATTTCAGTTGTCTCTTTGCCATACGTATCCGTGCTCATGATGGCACTGTTTTGTGTATTCCTGCCTTCGTCTCGTGCAAGGGTGTTGTAGCGCACATCTCCAACAATGCAAGATTCATAATGTATTACCCGAGTATCAGGACCCATTGCTAGTGAGTAAAGGGCATCATCAACTGCCTGCCCATCCTCCCGCATCTTCTTAACCTATGGTTAGAAAATAGACAAGCCGATCATCTTATGTACTCAATATATTAAAAAAACTGACAGTGCACTTCAAAAGCTTACATGGTTCTTGAACCATTTCGCGAATCCTGCCATAACCAGTTTGTTAATGTTTCTTGGATTTTGCGGCAGTAACTCCTCTTTGTAGATGCTGCACAACATAGTGATCGCGTCAAACATCTAAATATATAAGAATGTGTTGCAAGTTTAGTAGATTACGATGTATAAGCTGCAGTACTGCACTTACTTGATATAAGGTAGTATCTCAGGACAGTTATTCAACACATACCAAACCATTTTGTCCAAATCTTTAGGTTTGTCCTCTTGTTGACTCTTCCTTGTAACTCGAACAGAATAATCGAAAACATTGAGCCCGGGATTGTCTTCACCCACCTCTTTGCTAAGCTGATCAGCTGTTTCAATGTATTTTGAGCAGAATGTCAATGCTTCTGTAGCAATGTAGGCCTTTGCAATGGAACCCTCGGGTCTAGCTCCGTTCCTAACATAGCCCTTGAAAGTGCCTAGCCGCCTTTCAATAGGGTACATCCAGCCATACTGTACTGGACCTCTAAGTAGTGCCTCATCAGGTAGATGAACAGCCAAATGCACCATCACATCAAAGAAGGTTGGAGGATATATCTTCTCAAGGTCGCATAGGATAGTTGGCATCTTGTCTCTAAGACGCTCCAAAGCATCTATC
The DNA here is from genome assembly GCF_002162155.2 of Triticum dicoccoides. NCBI lineage: Eukaryota > Viridiplantae > Streptophyta > Magnoliopsida > Poales > Poaceae > Triticum > Triticum dicoccoides. Next base: position 269,553,337 of record NC_041387.1, read on the forward strand.
CTGATATTTCTACTGCAAAGTTCCCTGAAGAATTGTCCCAACTCTGCAACTACTCTGTATAAGTCAGGGCATGTTGGGGAACGTAGTAATTTCAAAAAAATTCCTATGTACATGAAAGATCATGGTGATGGCATAGCAACGAGAGGGGAGAGTGTCCGTCCACGTACCCTCGTAGACCGTAAGCGGAAGCGTTATGACAACGCGGTTGATGTAGTCGTATGTCTTCACGATCTGACCGATCCAAGCACCGAACGTACGGCACCTCCGAGTTCAGCACACGTTCAACTCGATGACGATCTCCGGGCTCCGATCCAGCAAAGCTTCGGGGATGAGTTCCGTCAGCACGACGGCATGGTGACGATGATGATGCTCTACCGGCGCAGGGCTTCGCCTAAACTCCGCGAGGATATGACCGAGGTGGAATATGGTGGAGGGGGGCACAACACACGGCTAAGGAACGATCCGTAGATCAACTTGTGTGTTATGGGGTGCCCCCCTGCCCCCATATATAAAGGATGGAGGGGGAGGTGCGGCCGGCCCCCTTGGGGTGCGCCTGGAGGAGTCCTACTCCCACCGGGAGTAGGACTCCCCCCTCTTGCCTTGGTGGAGAAGGAAAGGGGGGAGGGGAAAGAGGAGAGGGGGGCACCCCCCCCCCTTCCTTGTCCTATTCGTACTAGGGGGGAGGGGGCGCGCGGCCTGCCCTGGCCGGCCCTCCTCTTCTTCCTCATGGCCCACTAAGGCCCATTAACCCCCGGGAGGGTTCCGGTAACCCCCCGGTGTTCCGGTAAAATCCCGATTTCACCCGGAACGTTTCCGATGTCCAAACATAGGCTTCCAATATATCAATCTTTATGTCTCGACCATTTCGAGACTCCTCGTCATGTCCGTGATCAAATCCGGGACTCCGAACAAACTTCGGTACATCAAAACTTATAAACTCATAATAAAACTGTCATCGTAATGTTAAGCGTGCGGACCCTACGGGTTCGAGAACTATGTACACATGACCTAGAACCATTCTCGGTCAATAACCAATAGCGGGACCTGGATGCCCATATTGGTTCCTACATATTCTACGAAGATCTTTATCGGTCAAACCGCATAACAACATACGGTGTTCCCTTTGTCATCGGTATGTTACTTGCCCGAGATTTGATCGTCGGTATCCAATACCTAGTTCAATCTCGTTACCGGCAAGTCTCTTTACTCATTTCTTAATGCATCATCCCGTAACCAACTCATTTGGTCACATTGCTTGCAAGGCTTATAATGATGTGCATTACCGAGAGGGCCCAGAGATACCTCTCCGACAATCGGAGTGACAAAACCTAATCTCGAAATACGCCAACTCAACATGTACCTTTGGAGACACCTGTAGTACTCCTTTATAATCACCCAGTTACGTTGTGATGTTTGGTAGTACCCAAAGTGTTCCTCCGGTAAACGGGATTTGCATATTTCTCATAGTTACAGGAACATGTATAAGTCATGAAGAAAGCAATAGCAGTATACTAAACGATCAAGTGCTAGGCTAACGGAATGGGTCATGTCAATCACATCATTCTTCTAATGATGTGATCCCATTAATCAAATGACAACACATGTCTATGGTTAGGAAACATAACCATCTTTGATTAATGAGCTAGTCAAGTAGAGGCATACTAGTGACTATATGTTTGTCTATGTATTCACACATGTATCATGTTTCCGGTTAATACAATTCTAGCATGAATAATAAACATTTATCATGATATGAGGAAATAAATAATAACTTTATTATTGCCTCTAGGGCATATTTCCTTCAGTCTCCCACTTGCACTAGAGTCAATAATCTAGATTACATAGTAATGATTCTAACACCCATGGAGTCTTGGTGTTGATCATGTTTTGCTCGTGAGAGAGGCTTAGTCAATGGGTCTGCAACATTCAGATCTGTATGTATTTTGCAAATCTCTATGTCTCCCACTTGGACTTGGTCCCGAATGGAATTGAAGCGTCTCTTGATGTGCTTGGTCCTCTTGTGAAATCTGGATTCCTTTGCCAAAGCAATTGCACCAGTATTGTCACAGAAGATCTTCATTGGTCCCGATGCACTAGGTATGACACCTAGATCGGTAATGAACTCCTTCATCCAGACTCCTTCATTTGCTGCTTCAGAAGCAGCTATGTACTCCGCTTCATATGTAGATCCTGCCACGACGCTTTGTTTAGAACTGCACCAACTTACAGTTCCACCATTTAATAAAAACACGTATCCGGTTTGCGATTTAGAATCGTCCGGATCAGTGTCAAAGCTTGCATCAACGTAACCATTTACGACTAGCTCTTTGTCACCTCCATATACGAGAAACATATCCTTAGTCCTTTTCAGGTATTTCAGGATGTTCTTGACCGCTGTCCAGTGATCCACTCCTGGATTACTTTGGTACCTTCCTGCCAAGCTTATTGCTAAGCATACGTCAGGTCTGGTACACAACATTGCATACATGATAGAGCCTATGGCTGAAGCATAGGGAACATCTTTCATTTTCTCTCTATCTTCTGCTGTGGTCGGGCATTGAGTTTGACTCAACTTCACACCTTGTAGCACAGGCAAGAAACCTTTCTTTGCCTGATCCATTTTGAACTTTTTCAAAATTTTGTCAAGGTATGTGCTTTGTGAAAGTCCTATTAAGCGTCTTGATCTATCTTGATGCCCAATATGTAAGCAGCTTCACCGAGGTCTTTCATTGAAAAACTTTTATTCAAGTATCCCTTTATGCTATCCAGAAATTCTATATCATTTCCAATTAATAATATGTCATCTACATATAAAATCAGAAATGCTACAGAGCTCCCACTCACTTTCTTGTAAATACAGGCTTCTCCAAAAGTCTGTATAAAACCATATGCCTTGATCACACTATCAAAACATTTATTCCAACTCCGAGATGCTTACACCAGTCCATAAATGGATCGCTGGAGCTTGCACACTTTGTTAGCACCTTTTGGATCAACAAAACCTTCTGGTTGCATCATATCCAACTCTTCTTCCAGAAATCCATTCAAGAATGCAGTTTTGACATCCATTTGCCAAATTTCATAATCATGAAATGCAGCAATAGCTAACATGATTCGGACAGACTTAAGCATCGCTACGGGTGAGAAAGTCTCATCGTAGTCAATCCCTTGAACTTGTCGAAAACCTTTCGCAACAAGTCGAGCTTTATAGACAGTTATATTACCATCAGCGTCAGTCTTCTTCTTAAAGATCCATTTATTCTCAATGGCTTGCCGATCATCGGGCAAGTCAACCAAAGTCCATACTTTGTTTTCGTACATGGATCCCATCTCAGATTTCATGGCCTCTAGCCATTTTGCAGAATCTGGGCTCATCATCGCTTCCTCATAGTTCGTAGGTTCATCATGGTCAAGTAACATGACTTCCAGAATAGGATTACCGTACCACTCTGGTGCGGATCTTACTCTGGTAGACCTACGAGGTTCAGTAGAAACTTGATCTGAAGTTTCATGATCAATATCATCAGCTTCCTCACTAGTTGGTGTACTTGTCACAGGAACCGGTTCTTGTGATGAACTACTTTCCAACAAGGGAGTAGATATAGTTATCTCATCAAGTTCTACTTTCCTCCCACTCACTTCTTTCGAGAGAAACTCCTTCTCTAGAAAGGATCCGATTTTAGCAACGAAAATCTTGCCCTCAGATCTGTGATAGAAGGTGTACCCAATAGTCTTTTTTGGGTATCCTATGAAGACACATTTCTCCGATTTGGGTTCGAGCTTATCTGGTTGAAGTTTCTTCACATAAGCATCGCAGCCCCAAACTTTAAGAAACAACAACTTTGGTTTCTTGCCAAACCATAGTTCATAAGGTGTTGTCTCAACGGATTTTGATGGTGCCCTATTTAACGTGAATGCGGCCGTCTCTAAAGCATAACCCCAAAACGATAGCGGTAAATCAGTAAGAGACATCACAGATCGCACCATATCTAGTAAAGTACGATTACGACGTTCGGACACACCATTTCGTTGTGGTGTTCCGGGTGGTGTGAGTTGCGAAACTATTCCGCATTGTTTCAAGTGTAGACCAAACTCGTAACTCAAATATTCTCCTCCACGATCAGATCGTAGAAACTTTATTTTCTTGTTACGATGATTTTCCACTTCACTCTGAAATTCTTTGAACTTTTCAAATGTTTCAGACTTGTGTTTCATTAAGTAGATATACCCATATCTGCTCAAATCATCTGTGAAGGTGAGAAAATAACGATACCCGCCGCGAGCCTCAACATTCATTGGACCACAAACATTAGTATGTATGATCTCCAACAAATCAGTTGCTTGCTCCATAGTTCCGGAGAACGGCGTTTTAGTCATCTTGCCCATGAGGCACGGTTCGCAAGTACCAAGTGATTCATAATAAAGTGATTCCAAAAGCCCATCAGTATGGAGTTTCTTCATGCGCTTTACACCGATATGACCTAAACGGCAGTGCCACAAATAAGTTGCACTATTGTTATCAACTCTGCATCTTTTGGTTTCAACACTATGAATATGTGTATTACTACTATCGAGATCCAATAAAAATAGACCACTCTTCAAGGGTGCATGACCATAAAAGATATTACTCATATAAATAGAACAACCATTATTCTCTGATTTAAATGAATAACCCTCTCGCATCAAACAAGATCCATATATAATGTTCATGCTCAACGCTGGCACCAAATAACAATTATTTAGGTCTAAAACTAATCCCGATGGTAGATGTAGAGGTAGCGTGCCGACCGCGATCACATCGACTTTGGAACCATTTCCCACGCGCATCGTCACCTCGTCCTTAGCCAATCTTCGCTTAATTCATAGTCCCTGTTTCAAGTTGCAAATATTAGCAACAGAACCAGTATCAAATACCCAGGTGCTACTGCGAGCATTAGTAAGGTACACATCAATAACATGTATATCACATATACCTTTGTTCACTTTGCCATCCTTCTTATCCGCCAAATACTTGGGGCAGTTCCGCTTCCAGTGTCCAGTCTGCTTGCAGTAGAAGCACTCAGTTTTAGGCTTAGGTCCAGACTTGGGTTTCTTCTCTTGAGCAGCAACTTGCTTGCTGTTCTTTTTGAAGTTCCCCTTCTTCTTCCCTTTGCCCTTTTTCTTGAAACTGGTGGTCTTGTTAACCATCAACACTTGATGCTCCTTCTTGATTTCTACCTCCGCGGCTTTTAGCATCGCGAAGAGCTCGGGAATAGTCTTGTTCATCCCTTGCATATTATAGTTCATCACGAAGCTCTTGTAGCTTGGTGGCAGTGATTGAAGAATTCTGTCAATGACACTATCATCAGGAAGATTAACTCCCAGTTGAATCAAGTGATTATTATACCCAGACATTTTGAGTATGTGTTCACTGACAGAACTATTCTCCTCCATCTTGCAGCTATAGAACTTATTGGATACTTCATATCTCTCAATCCGGGCATTTGCTTGAAATATTAACTTCAATTCCTGAAACATCTCATATGCTCCATGACGATCAAAACATCGTTGAAGACCCGATTCTAAGCCGTAAAGCATGGCACACTGAACTATCGAGTAGTCATCAGCTTTGCTCTGCCAGACATTCTTAATGTCGTCAGTTGCATCAGCAGCAGGCCTGGCACCCAGCGGTGCTTCCAAGACGTAACTTTTCTGTGCAGCAATGAGGATAATCCTCAGGTTACGGACCCAGTCCGTGTAATTGCTACCATCATCTTTCAACTTTGCTTTCTCAAGGAACGCATTAAAATTTAACGGAACAACAGCACGAGCCATCTACCTACAAACAAACATAGACAAGCAAAATACTATCAGGTACTAAGTTCATGATAAATTTAAGTTCAATTAATCATATTACTAAAGAACTCCCACTTAGACAGACATCTCTCTAGTCATCTAAGTGATCACGTGATCCAAATCAACTAAACCATGTCCGATCATCACGTGAGATGGAGTAGTTTCAATGGTGAACATCACTATGTTGATCATATCTACTATATGATTCACGTTCGACCTTTCGGTCTCCGTGTTCCGAGGCCATATCTGTATATGCTAGGCTCGTAAAGTATGACCTGAGTATTCCGCGTGTGCAACTGTTTTGCACCCGTTGTATTTGAACGTAGAGCCTATCACACCCGATCATCACGTCGTGTCTCAGCACGAAGAACTTTCGCAACGGTGCATACTCAGGGAGAACACTTCTTGATTATTAAGTGAGAGATCATCTTAAAATGCTACCATCAATCAAAGCAAGATAAGATGCATAAAGGATAAACATCACATGCAATCAATATAAGTGATATGATATGGCCATCATCATCTCGTGCTTGTGATCTCCATCTTCGAAGCACCGTCGTGATCACCATCGTCACCGGCGCGACACCTTGATCTCCATCGTAGCATCGTTGTCGTTACGCCATCTATTGCTTCTACGACTATCGCTACCGCTTAGTGATAAAGTAAAGCAATTACAGGGCGTTTGCGTTTCATACAATAAAGCGACAACCATATGGCTCCTGCCAGTTGCCGATAACTTCGGTTACAAAACATGATCATCTCATACAATAAAATATAGCATCACGTCTTGACCATATCACATCACAACATGCCCTGCAAAAACAAGTTAGACGTCCTCTACTTTGTTGTTGCAATTTTTACATGGCTGCTACGGGCTTAGCAAGAACCGTTCTTACCTACGCATCAAAACCACAACGATAGTTTGTCAAGTTGGTGCTATTTTAACCTTCGCAAGGACCGGGCGTAGCCACACTCGGTTCAACTAAAGTGAGAGAGACAGACACCCGCTGGTCACCTTTAAGCAACGAGTGCTCGTAGCGGTGAAACCAGTCTCGCGTAAGTGTACGCGTAATGTCGGTCCGGGCCGCTTCATCTCACAATGCCGCTGAACCAAAGTATGACATGCTAGTAAGCAGTATGACTTATATCGCCCACAACTCACTTGTGTTCTACTCGTGCATATAACATCAACGCATAAAACCTGGCTCTGATGCCACTGTTGGGGAACGTGGTAATTTCAAAAAAATTCCTACGTACATGCAAGATCATGGTGATGGCATAGCAACGAGAGGGGAGAGTGTCCATCCACGTACCCTCGTAGACCATAAGCGGAAGCGTTATGACAACGCGGTTGATGTAGTCGTACGTCTTCACGATCCGACCGATCCAAGCACCGAACGTACGGCACCTTCGAGTTCAGCACACGTTCAGCTCGATGACGATCTCCGGGCTCCGATCCAGCAAAGCTTCGGGGATGAGTTCCGTCAGCACGACGGTGTGGTGACGATGATGATGCTCTACCGGCGCAGGGCTTCGCCTAAACTCCGCGACGATATGACCGAGGTGGAATATGGTGGAGGGGGGCACAGCACACGGCTAAGGAATGATCCATAGATCAACTTGTGTGTTATGGGGTGCCCCTGCCCCCGTATATAAAGGAGGGAGGGGAGGTGCGGCCGGCCCCCTTGGGGTGCGCCTGGAGGAGTCCTACTCCCACCGGGAGTAGGACTCCCCCCTCTTGCCTTGGTGGAGAAGGAAAGGGGGGAGGGGAAAGAGGAGAGGGGGGCGCCCCCCCCCCTTCCTTGTCCTATTCGGACTAGGGGGGAGGGGGCATGCGGCCTGCCCTGGCTGGCCCTCCTCTTCTTCCTCATGGCCCACTAAGTCCCATTAACCCCCGGGAGGGTTCCGGTAACCCCCCGGTGTTCCCGTAAAATCCCGATTTCACCCGGAACCTTTCCGATGTCCAAACATAGGCTTCCAATATATCAATCTTTATGTCTCGACCATTTCGAGACTCCTCATCATGTCCGTGATCACATCCGGGACTCCAAACAAACTTCGGTACATCAAAACTTATAAACTCATAATAAAATTGTCATCGTAACGTTAAGCGTGCGGACCCTACGGGTTCGAGAACTATGTAGACATGACCTAGAACCATTCTCGGTCAATAACCAATAGCGGGACCTGGATGCCCATATTGGTTCCTACATATTCTACGAAGATCTTTATCGGTCAAACCGCATAACAACATACGTTGTTCCCTTTGTCATCGGTATGTTACTTGCCCGAGATTTGATCGTCGGTATCCAATACCTAGTTCAATCTCGTTACCGGCAAGTTTCTTTACTCGTTCCGTAATGCATCATCCTGTAACCAACTCATTTGGTCACATTGCTTGCAAGGCTTATAATGATGTGCATTACCGAGAGGGCCCAGAGATACCTCTCCGACAATCGGAGTGACAAAACCTAATCTCGAAATATGCCAACTCAACATGTACCTTCGGAGACACCTGTAGTACTCCTTTATAATCACCCAATTATGTTGTGACGTTTGGTAGTACCCAAAGTGTTCCTCCGGTAAACGGGAGTTGCATATTTCTCATAGTTACAGGAACATGTATAAGTCATGAAGAAAGCAATAGCAGTATACTAAACGATCAAGTGCTAGGCTAATGGAATGGGTCATGTCAATCACATCATTATTCTAATGATGTGATCCCATTAATAAAATGACAACACATGTCTATGGTTAGGAAACATAACCATCTTTGATTAATGAGCTAGTCAAGTAGAGGCATACTAGTGACTATATGTTTGTCTATGTATTCACACATGTATCATGTTTCCGGTTAATACAATTCTAGCATGAATAATAAACATTTATCATGATATGAGGAAATAAATAATAACTTTATTATTGCCTCTAGGGCATATTTCCTTCAGGGCGGCCCAATCCTCTAAGGATAACAGGTAAAACCCTTTGAAGTAGGACGTGGCAGTCATGAGTTTTCAACCCTTGTACCTTGTTTCCATCTGCACTGACTCTCCTTTCAGGGTTGGAAGCAAATCCATGTGGGAATCTCACACGTGACAGGACCTCACAGAATTATTTTCTTTTTACCTTGTCCAAGACGTACACAGCTGGTGCCATATCCCGCGGTTTACCTTCATCTTGCACCTGCAAATCCTTACCCAGGTGTGTCAAATCAATCCTAGATTTTAAGGTATCTTTCGTCTTGCCTTCAATGTTAAGAAGTGTGCCGATAATGTTGTCACATATATTTTTCTCGATGTGCATCACATCAAGATTATGCCATAGATCCAAATCTTTCCAATACTCCAAGTCCCACAAAGTGGACCTGCGGGTAAACAATAATCTCTCTTCTACCGTGCCATGCTTCCTTTTCCCGCTACCATTACCAGGATGGTTTCCTGGTGTAATATGCCTGACCTTCTCTAATTCCACTTGCAACTCATCGACGGTGAGCCTCTTTGGCGCATCACGGTTTTGATGCTTTGCATTGAACACATGTCTTTGGTATTTTCTAGGATGCGGCTTGTCCTTGGCAAGGAAACGGCGGTGTCCAATGTAACAGATCTTGCTAAGTATTGCGTATGATAGCGGATTCCTGTCACAGCGAACACATGCATTGTAACCATGTGTCGTTCGCCCTGACATAGTGCCCAAAGCCGGATAATCATGGATGCACCAAATTACAACAGCACGCAAAAAGAAATCAGCTAGTGGGCTTCTATATAGGTCTCGAGTGAGAACACCCTTCCATAGTTGTTGAAGTTCCTCCACAAGAGGCTCCATGAACAAATCAAAATCCTTTCCAGGACTTTTTGGACCTGGGATGAGCAAGGCCATCATGTAGTTTGATTCTTTGGTGCAAACATTTGGAGGCATGTTGTAAGGGATAACAAGCACTGGCCACATGCTATATGTGGCGCTCTGGTGGCCAAATGGGTTAAATCCATCTGAAGCTAAGCCAAGTCTAATGTTTCTCGGGTCAGCAGCAAACTCTTTGTGTTTATCATTGAAGCTTTTCCACTCACTACCATGAGATGGATGGCTCATTACATTCTGATCTCTGTACTCCTGGTTCCTAGAATGCCACAGTACATCCTCTCTTGTTTTAGCATCATGAAACAACCTATGCAATCTTGGTGTAATTGGAAAATGCCTCAGAACATTATGAGGAACCCTCTTCACAGCATCGCCATCTTTCCATCTTGATGATTTGCATTTCGGGCATTCACTTAAGTTGGCATAATCCTTCCGGAACAGAACACAATTATTCTTACAAACATGGATCATATCATATCCAATTCCAACTGCACGAAGGAAATTCATCATTTTACTGTAGGTGTGTGGCAGCTCAGACATATCTGGGAAAGATTTGCGGAAAGCAGCCAACATCGCATCGAATGATTTGTTGGTCATCCGCTCAGATGTCTTCACCTAAAGAAAGGTGACCATAGCTGAGAATACTGACAGCTTATTTCCTGGGGTGACAGCAATGTTGCATTGTTCCAACATGCGGGTCCACCGTTTTTCTTCTGCAGGTGAAAGTTCACGGAATGCACGAGCATTTCGTAGCATTGTTTCGATGTTGGTCAAACTCACTGGCTCCGCCACCACCACCTCCTCCTCCTCTTCCACCTGAGCATCAGGCAGATCAAGATGGTGATCTGCTGCTTCCACGTAGTCAATAACATTGACGTTCACAGCTTCACCATGATGAACCCACCTAGTATATGTGACCGACATCCCATACAAGTGTAGATGATTTTGCACAGTTGACTGGGTCTTGTAACTGAATTCATACAACTGCTACACGGGCAGAGCACATCTGATTTCGGACCACCGTACTCAGCTCTGATAAAGTTCATGAAGTTTTCAACCCCCTCGACATATGCAGCAGAGAATCTTTGAGCAGAAGTTATCCAAGTCCTATCCATCTGTTAGACATACAAATTAGTTCTTCTACTAGATATTACAGGAAAAACATATATACTTTTTTATGAAGTCCAGAAAAAAATACCTAGGTCGATGTCTAAAGCTATGCCAAGATATTTGGACGACCAGATCTAAGTAACGAAATATATGTAAAGCTAATTCAGCAAACAGATTTGAGTGCTAAATTATGGTAGGTTGTTTCAGCAGTCAATTAGGCCGAGCACACAGCCATCGAACTATCGAAGGCCATCGCAGCAACAAAGATCGAGTATAAAACGGTGTAGAGCTATTTCACCTAACAGATTGGCTACTAGACCATGGCAATCTACGTCACAATAAATATATGGCAGGATATTTTAGCAACTAATCGGCCTTGGCATGCCATCTCAGCTAAGCAGATTGAGTGCAGAACAAGGCAAGGAAGCTTCTTAAGCAGAGCATATTGACAGTAAACTACTTCGGCAAACAGTGAGATTAACAGCGTCTATCAGCTAACATTCGGCGCTACACCGACATGAACAGGGCCTCAGTCTAGAATACGCATACCGTGGGAGAAGCTGACCGCCGTGCGTCTCCACACGAACATCGCCAGCAGTGGCGGCACTGACCGCAGTGCGCCTCCACAAGAACGTAGCCGGAGCTGGCGGTGCAGCTAGAGGAAGGCAGTCTATGAGAGCGTATTGTGGGAACAAGAGGATCACCGTGCGTCCCCTCGACGAACTGCGGCGCCAACGTATCGGCGCGGCGGGGAGGGCGGCTTTGGCGGAGTGAATGGAGTGGAGGGGGACAGGGGGGAGGGGTTTGGGGGAATATTTGGCCGAAGGGCGGTTGAATCGAATTTGGGGGGAATTTTTGTGGGGGGGGAGGAGGATTTTCGCGCGGTGGGCGGGGGGAGTTTGGTGCATGGTCGGTTTCTCCAAGTGCAGTCCCACGTGTCAGTGAAGAGGCAAGCCGAAGCGCGTTCCGTTTGCGTGAGCCGTGTGCAGGACCGAACGTGTGTGGGGTGCAATGCGACCGCGACAGGAGTGCTGTGAGTGTACCGCCTTTTTCCTTTTAAACTAGGTGCTTCGCCCACTCAAAAAATGTTGCTTCGCGCGATCCATCGATACTACTACTAGTAATCTGGTAATCTCGACTAAAACGGCGTGGCTGGGTCTTTTCCCGCGCGATATGCTGGGAGGTTGGCTTAGTTGGGTTTTTTAGATTTGTCTCGGTTCAATAAAAAGCAGAGTTGATGATGATGGTGTGCGTGTCATCCTGCAATATAGACCGTCCGATCTATATCTAACAGATAGGAAGGAAACTATGACAATTTACCCGCACTCCTCTCCACATTTGCAGATAAGGCTTTCCCTCGTTCATCCTTTTCTCCCACAAGATCTTGATCTTCCGTGCAACGCACGGGCATCTTGCTAGTACTCCTACAATATGTATATTATTGTGAAAGTTCATATACACCGACCGAGGTTAATGCAAACATGGCAGATTTTCATTACATTTCAAACTTTTATAAGACAGAAAAATAAAAGAAACCCGACCCTAAACCTATTCTACGGCGGCGACCAACGTCCTCCATCTGCGATCTCTATGTACGGGGGCAGGGTTCAAGACCCGTGAAGTGAAGGTGCAGTCTCCGGCGAGGAAGAGTAGAACACGGGATACGGACTGGCCAGTTGGCACACCATGCCCTGCCGCCTCCCATGCCCTACTCATCCTCAGAGGAGTCCCCGACCTCGGCGCTCCGGACGTTGGACGGCGGCAAGTAGGACGCGTGGCTGACGGTGCTCCCGTCGTCGGTTGTCAGCGTGGCCACTGCTTGTGCGGTCGCGTTCGCGTCTGGCTACGCCGCTATTGCGTCGCGAGAGGCGACTTGAGCGAGGGCGGCAACCTCGAGCTTCATCCCCGAAGACAAGCTCTCTCGCAGAGCGTTCGCCCTTGCGGTCATGGCGGATGTGGTGCCAGGTAGGAGGACGATGCGCTATGGTGTGGAGGTTAGCTGGGCGTTGCCACTTTAAGTAGCGCATTCCGGTGAGGCCAAGCGTCCGGGTGCATCATTAAGTCACCGGAGTTGGTTCCTCGGGCACCGAGCCTCTTAACGACGACATACTAACGGACGGCATGAATGCGCACAGCTGACGCCGACTGGGAACGCACCGCACGAAGGCGCGAGGGACGAGGGCTTTGGTGTGCCAGGGTAGTCAGTTGCGGTCGTTGCAATGTTGGAGATGCCCTTTGCTCAAATGCGATCCCCGCATGTCATTGAAAAAGCAAGACGACCCGGCATGGTCTCAGGTCCAGAGGATGCAGTTGGCCGTGCTACACCACTCCGCGGACGCGTCGCGGCGCCCCGTGCATCCTCGACGAGCCGGGTGTTGGGGTGTGTTTGGATTGTGGCCAAAGTGCACCTTACCAAAATTTTGGTCATGACCCAAAGATTGGTCTTTGTTTGGATGGTTGTCATTTCTTTGGCATGCCAATGAACTCTAGCCAACTCTAGTTCATTTTTCTTGCCAATGTTGGCCAAATCATGGGCAACCAATACCTCGGCCAAAATTTTGGCTACCCAATGCTTTGATGGGGCAACCTTGGGCACAAACCAAACATACCGTTGGTCGTGCCACAGCACAAACGCCACCCTCGGCACACTGAAACCGACCGTGTTTATCGACGATATGAGTGTGTCGCTCACCGTGGTCGCCGTGTCCAGAGGCGGTGCTAGAGCTGCGCCCCGTTGTTGGCCCCAACGACCCACATGAACGGTTGTCGGTGGCGCGGAGGTCGTGGGCCAGCTCCTCCATTGGACTAGTCTGCGCTACGTCGTCCCGACGGGTGTGCCCCACATGTCGGTTTCCCTGTTTTCCCGGCCATATTCGAGCGTCAGTGCTCCGTGTTGCGCATTAGGCCTTTCACTATGTAGGCCAAGCGAGACAACTTATTGTTTATTTGAGCCGTTCAAGTGTAATCATGTGGCGTTTGCTTATTTCTCATTCCTCTCCAACGCTCTTCTCCATCGATCATGTCGCCCTCAAGTCGAGTCCATCCTCCCGCATGCCTCATTTGAACATTCTGCTGAGTATCATTCACATGTACCCACCCTAGTCCTCTTTCAATAGATCTCCGGACCCCGAGATGAAATCGAGAGGGAACGAGTGGGGGCACGTGATACCTAAGGCGGATTCAAAATTTTGAACCGGTGATCACATCATCCGCAAATCATATATAAAGGGTATTCAATGTTCATTTCATTTTTGAACATACAATATACTCCCTCCTATCCTTTCTACTTTACATATAAGTTTTATGTGTAGTCAAAGTATCTCTACTATGATAAAAAGGTATAAACATTCAACAACGCCCAATCAATATTGTTAGATTCGTACGTACTCCTAGATTTGCACTCGAGATGGTTTCCAATTTGACTATTGACAAGATTAATAGTACTCCTTTCACATAGGTGAGTAAGTCATCTTAGGTTGTGCACCGTGACCAAGGAGGAGGGGAAAACGAGAGATATTAATGTTTATTTGCTAATTAATAGTATTGCATGCAATGAACTAACCACTGCATGTCATGTTTGATAGTCTCAGGTCATTAAAAGCATGCACACCCTCATCTCTTATTGGTTCATATGTCAAGAAACAAGAAACGAGGTAGAAGTTAATGCACCGCGCCTACGTGTTTTGGGATTATTTGGTTTTCGTAAGATGACTTACACGCCTAGACGGAGGGAGTACATGAGATGTATAATGTGAAAATTATATCATTTGAAACTCCTTTCACATACGAAATTGACCATATGCTTTGTGTAAGTTGCATGTCATATATTATTACTCTAACATTTGGTCAAAGTTAGCCTCGAAAAATGCATTAGACCCTGTATGCTTTGTGTAAGTTGCATGTCATATATTATTATCTAACATTTGTGTAAGTTGCATGTCATATATTATTACTCTAACATTTGGTCAAAGTAGTATAGTGGAAGTGGATCCTCTAACGTAGGTATCCCTGCCTTACCCTCCCTTTCGGTCACTTACTGGCGGACCCCATGCTTACTAGGCCCCGCATGTTAGTTACTCAATGGGTTCGGCCACATCAGGGGATCCTCATCCGTAGTATACTCCCTCTGTTTTTATTTACTCCGCATAAAACGGAGGGAGTGGTGGTATAATAAATGACGCGGGCGGTGGAGGGGGAGGGACGTCGGTTTGCTCTCAACTGCGGTCCCACAAGCGAGCAAAAACGCAAGACGAAGCGCGTTCCATTCGGTGAGCGATGTGGAGGGTCTAGCGTGCCGGGCTGCAACACGAACGCGACAAGAGCGATGTACAGTCAAAACCGATTGACCGGTCGTCACCGGAACCACTATTCACACCAGAACCTTCGCTGCTTGGCCTACGCCAGCCACTGCCCTAAAACCACACCAAATCTCCAGCCCATTCCCCCACCTTTTGATCCCCTAGCCCGCATCAAGCGTCCCCTAGTTCGCCGGAAAGCCATGGTGCTGTCAGGACCCCGACTCGATGCCACATAGGTCTAGCATGTAACACCTCATATCACTTTGCGGCCTCACGCACGGTATTCCCACGGATGTCGCCTTACCTTTGCCCGGGACCGTTTGCGCCTTTTGGCACACGTATATGATAGTGTCGCTAGCACCCATATGATAAGGAGCCCGGGCTGACATGGCTAGTCGTAAACCCAAAGTGGCACAGACTTACAGGGCCAGGCATCCATGACCCAGCAACGAACGTGTCGGTCATCAGCAAGTGGGTCCGGGCTGTAGCACTGGGCTAGCAGGACTCCGGTAAACCGGGTTGTAGCGGGCTAACAGGACTCCGGTACTCAATGCGTGACATTTTCCTGAAGGGACAGACACAGGAACGAAGAAGGACACATGCCGGCCAGCCTAAGTGTTCCAGAGCAGTAGCAAGCTACCATGGCTCAGTGGTAACACTAGGAGACATTTCCCGGTAAGAGAGGCTACTAAAGATAAACAACTAGATAGTCAGATCCCACACATACCAAGCATTTCAATCATACACACAATATGCTCGATATGTGCAAATACAACAAGGCATCACAACATGACTCTACGACACAAGTACTTTATTTAAGGCTCAGAGAGCCATACATAACATACACATAGGTACGGGTCACACGACCCAGCATTCAAGTCATACAGTCATACAGACCAGCAGCGGAAGTAACTTGTCTGAGTACAGACAACTAGTAAAATAAAAGAGGCTTGGAAAGCCTAGCTATACTACGTGGTCCTTCACAAGCTCAGGATCACCACCTGGGCCTTAGCCTACTCATTGATGTCAACGTCTACGAAGAACCCATCAGAAGGGGTTGCAGCGTCTTCTGTAAAAATGTAGATTATAGCAACATGAGTACAAAGGTACTCAACAAGACTTACATCAGATCCTACATACATGCACATTATCAAGAAGGGTTGGTGGAGTTGTTGCAGCAAGCCATCTTTGACTCTTGGCTAGGCTATCCTACGAGACTCCAACTTGAAATGGTTTTGCGTACACGAGTCCACTACTCACCACTTCAATACACTACCGAGGATCCACCTCCGTCTTCCTACGGAAGAGCCATCCTCGGCACTCACACTTATCTTGAGGCTTTTAGTAGTTTCCATTTACTTGTCTATGAACTGTATAGGCAACCAAGTAGTCCTTCACCGCGGACGCGGCTATTCGAATAGATCATGTTAACCCTGCAGGGGTGTACTTCTTCATACATGTTTCCACCCCTTAGCGTCTGCACACGACATGTGCTCGGCAGACTTCAAGCGAAAGCCAACGTGGGTGTAGACCACGACCTACCTAAACACCTAAGTCTCTAGTCCAGGTTTATCGCCTATTCGGGTTCCATCCATGAGGAGATCCGGCCGGAGTTTCGCTCACAGCCCCAAACGATGTGAACAGGGTTCCGTGACACCAAACGGGTGCCCGGTTTACCCGGCCACGTACCTACCGCATCACAGCCCACCCCTACGGTCAGCGCTGTCCACGGCCTCCAGTAGGCTACAAACACCAGAAACTACTTGCAACTCCTGGACAGAGGACTAGGGTGAATAAGAAGTCGAGCGGGGTCATATTTCAGGGCCCAATGCATGGTAGTAGCTGTATCTTAAATCACACATACAGATCTCAGTGCTTAAGGTCGGCTTCAATGAAACAACCCACCATGTACTCCTACATGGCCTTTCATCGATACCTTTACCAAATCGTGTTCACCACACCACTCTCATTACCGACATAATCATTTCACTCTAGCCCATCACCCAGATGAACCAGACCTGACACGACTCTAAGCATAGCAGGCATAGCAAGGTAGGAACAACACATACATATGGCTCAATCAACTCCTACACATGCTAGTGGGTTTCATCTAGTTACTGTGGCAATGACAGGTCATGCAGAGGAAGTGGGTTCAACTACCGTAGCACACAGCAGTTTGAAATGCGTTGTCTTAATGCAGTAAAAGAGAGCAGGAGCGAGAACATGGGATTGTATCGATATGATCAAATGGTTGGTTGCTTGCCTGATGGTTCGATGCACTGATACGGTTCTTTGTTAGGGTAATCACGGTACTCCTCGGAGACAGAACCTGCCGTAAAGAACACCGATACACAACCATCACCAAACAATGTGCAACAATATGATGCATGCATGAAACATGGCAATATGAGTGTGTTGGGCTAATGCAACTAAGACCAGAAGGGTTTGAACCAATTTGAACCAAAGATTCAAATTTCAAACTCAAACATGGCCCTTTAAAGTGTTTTATCTTGTTCTGCATTACACATCAAGTTAACTTGTTTAATCATGCATGAAAATAGTACAGATGGATAGATTGGATTTTTCTGATCATTTTTCATATATAACTTGTCTGATTTGGAGTTACAGATTAAAAGTTATGAATCTTTGAAGTTTAAACTATATTCTGGAATTTCCTATATTAAAATAAATCCAGAAAATCAATTACTGCATCAGCCTGATGTCAGTGTGACATCAGCAGGTCAACGGGACACGGTCCGGGTCAAACCTGACAGTGGGTCCCGCGTGTCAGGGTGATTAGCTAAACTAAAATTAATTAAAACTAATCCTAATTAGTTAACAGGGTTGGGCCCCACCTGTCATTGACTCAGGAGAGTCAACCAGGGCCCACCCGTGGTCAAGCCCGAGTCGGCTGCACCGGCGTTTAGCCGCCGGCGAGCCCGACGCGGCGGCGGAAGTGGTTTTTGCCGTTCCGGCAACCAAACGAGCCGCGGAGGCCACCGGAGAGGAGCTGAGGACGAACCGCAGCTCTTGGTGGAGTCCGTTGGGGTCGAGGTGGCCGGAGTTGGCACCGGCGACGACTTTGGCGGCCACCGGAGTTCGGCCGAAGTCGAACTTGACGCAAGAGGGGTCGGTGAGGAGCGGGGAGTAGCTAGTTAGGTGCTACGTGACGCGGTGAGCATGATGGACACCGTGGGGTGGCCGGAAGATGACCGGGAGCACGTCGGCAATGAGCTCCGCGGCGGTGGGTGCGGTTGAGCTCCGGGAGGTCGCTACACGGCTCGGGAGCAAGAAAGAAGGGAGGGGAAGATAGCTAAGCTCACGGGGAGTTCGACGAAGCCCTTGGTGCGGCCGGGGACGGGCCGGAGCGACGTCGGCGTTGAAGGGGATCTCCGGCGACGGCGGTTCGGCCGAGGTCGATGCGGTGGGCTCGGGCCTTGCGAGCGCTCGGGGCTCGGCTTGCTCGAAGGAGAGGAGGGTAGCGGAGCTCCTGGACACGGCGGCACGGCGTGGGGTTGACGGAGGGCGTGGCTACGGCGAGGGGGTGGCGGCGATGGCGTCGGCCATGGCGGGGGAGCGAGAGAGAGAGGGGTTGGGGAAGAATGGAGGTGTCCTACGGGTTCACGGCGCTGCGTAGAGCTCATCCATCCAGCCCCGAGGCGAGGAGGTGGAGCAGGGCGGCAGCCAGCTGCGTGGCGCGCGCTGCGGTCGCCGTCGGGCACCTGCCTGCCTGCCTGGCCGGCAAGCAGCTCGCTGGAGCGGCGCTGGGCTGGGCCGGCAGGTGGGCCGGGTGCTGGCGCCAGGTAAGTTTTTCTATTTTTACTGTTTTCTGTTTTTTAATACCTCTGCAACTTTGTTGAATTAATAAAAATACTTAGGCAACTCCTAAAATCACCAAACTACTGCTGGTCCATAGTTGGATTATTTCCAACATGAAACATTTTAGTTTGGAGATATTTGAGCATTTAAATATTTTATATAATTTTAAATGCCCAAATTCAAATATTTATGATTTAATTCAAAAACCCTAAGATGGCCTAGGAAAATGTGCATCACTTTTGGCAGAGGATTTGAACCAAGACAAAAATGATGGGCATTTTAGAAGGGCATTTCAGGTTCATTGAAAAAGTTTTTTAGTAAACCCTAATTGGTTTCAGAGGGGGCTGGGGGTTCTGTCATCCCCATTTCAGGTTTCTGATGAAAGAATAAACATGATGCAACACTCTAATGCATGAACTAGCTAGGGTGTGACAACTCACCCCCACTCAAAAGAATCTCGTCCCGAGATTTGGGTTCCTCCGGAAAAAGGGCGGGATACTCGAGTCGAAGACGATCCTCCCTTTCCCAAGTTGCTTCATCCTCAGAATGGTGCGACCATTCAACTTTGAGAAACTTGATATTATGACGTCGAGTGGTACGCTCGGCCTGATCGAGGATACGAATGGGGTACTCTCGATACGTGAGATTATCTTGGAGATCAAGCGTTTCGTGGTCCACTCCACGGATAGGATCCGAGAAGCAACGCCTGAGTTGAGAAACGTGGAAAACATCGTGGACTCTCGAGAGATGTGGAGGTAGTTCCAACTGGTAGGCAACTTCTCCTCGTTTAGCGAGAATACGGAAAGGTCCAATGTAACGAGGAGCCAATTTGCCTTTGATACCGAAACGATGGGTTCCCTTCAGAGGAGTAACCCGAAGGTAAGCTTTCTCGTCAACCTCGAAAGTCATGGCCTTATGTTTTCGGTCATACTGACTCTTTTGACGAGATTGGGCTGTTTTCAACTTTTCACGAACGATGCGAACTTGCTCTTCTGCTTCCTGAATCATATCCGGGCCAAAGAATTGTCTTTCCCCGGTTTCTGACCAGTTAAGGGGTGTTCGACACCGTCGTCCATAGAGAACTTCAAAAGGGGCTTTACCCAAGCTAGATTGATAGCTGTTGTTGTAAGCGAATTCGGCAAATGGAAGGCATTTCTCCCACTCCATTCCGAATGAGATAACAGAGGCTCGAAGCATGTCTTCTAGGATCTGGTTGACGCGTTCTACTTGACCACTCGATTGAGGGTGAAAAGCGGTGCTAAAGGAAAGGCGGGTTCCCATAGCATTTTGGAAACTTTCCCAAAATCGAGAGGTGAAAAGACTTCCTCGATCCGAGTTAATTTCCAAAGGAACACCATGGAGAGACACGATTCGGGAGATGTATAAGTCTGCCAACTGGCTAGCGGTTATACTCTCACGAACAGGTAAGAAATGGGCCACTTTGGAAAGATGATCGACAACGACGAAGATAGCATTATTCCCTCTCTTGGTCCTGGGAAAACCGGTAATGAAATCCATACCAATTTTATCCCATTTCCACTCAGGAATAGCTAAGGGTTGAAGGGTGCCAGCAGGCCGTTGATGCTCTGCTTTTACACGACGGCAGATGTCGCAATTAGCAATGTACTGAGCAATTTCTCTCTTCATCCTAGTCCACCAGAACCTCTGGCGTAGGTCCTGATACATCTTGGTACTACCGGGATGAATGGTGAGAGGAGATTCATGAGCCTCCTTAAGGATCAACTGCCGTAGATGCTGGTTCTTGGGAACCACTAAACGGTTCTCAAAGTACACAACACCATGATCATTTGTGGAGAAACAACTAGCACCTCCGCTAGCAATGTTCTCCTTGATTTTAGATATTTCCTTATCTCGCTTTTGGGCAGCGATAATTTGATCCGTAAGAGTAGGTTTCGCCACCAAGGTGGAAAGAAATCCTTGAGGAACAATGTGAAGGTTAAGCTTCCGAAATTCCTCATGGAGAAGCGGTTGACTTTGTTGTAACATCAGGTTGTTACAATAAGATTTACGACTTAGCGCATCAGCCATGACGTTGGCTTTCCCTGGGGTGTAAGTTATTCCTAAGTCGAAATCTGTGATCAACTCGACCCAACGTCTTTGCCTGAGATTCAAATCCGGTTGGGTGAAGATGTACTTCAGACTTTGGTGATCAGTGAATATTTCGCAGCGATTACCAAGGAGGTAATGTCGCCAGGTTTTAAGTGCATAGACTACGGCTGCAAGCTCTAGATCATGAGTAGGATAATTCTCCTCATGTGGGTGCAATTGCCGTGAAGCGTAAGCAATTACATGTCGATCTTGCATGAGAATACAGCCTAGTCCTTGTCGCGAGGCGTCGCAGTAGATAACAAAGTCCTTAGAGAAGTCTGGCGGTACCAGTACGGGAGCAGAAGTCAGGCGTCTTTTCAGTTCCTGAAAGCTGTGCTCACATTGTGGAGTCCATTCGAACTTTTTATCCTTCTTGAGGAGTTCGGTTAGAGGTTTAGCAACTTTGGAGAAATTTTCGACAAAGCGACGGCAATAGCTCTCTAAGCCCAGAAAACTCCGAACTTGCTTGACCGATTCAGGTGGAGTCCAATTAAGGACGGCTTGAACTCGCTCAGGGTTAACAGCAATACCTTTACCAGATATTACATGACCCAGATAGGTCACTTCTGACAACCAAAATTCACATTTAGAAAACTTGGCATAAAGGCGATGCTCTCGAAGTTTCTTCAACACTAGCCTTAGATGTTCGGCATGTTCTTCCTCGTTCTTGGAGTAGATGAGTATATCATCGAGGTAAACAACGACGAATTTATCCAAATACTCCATGAAGATTGAGTTCATTAACCGAGAAAAGGTGGCTGGAGCGTTGGTTAAGCCGAAGGACATGACGGTGTACTCGTATTGGCCATAACGAGTAACAAAGGCCGTTTTAGGAATGTCCCCGTTCCTGATTTTGATTTGATGGTAGCCCAACCTCAAATCCATTTCGGAGAAGATTGAGGATCCAGCGAGCTGATCATACAGGACGTTGATCCTGGGGAGCGGATATTTGTTCTTGATTGTGACCAAATTGACAGGTCGATAATCTACAACCATCCGGTCCGTACCATCCTTCTTCTTGACGAAGAGGACGGGGCAAGCCCACGGAGATGAACTAGGTCGGATGAAACCCTTTTTCAAGGACTCATCGAGTTGTTTCTTAAGCTCGGCTAGTTCTAGTGGTGCCATCTTATAGGGTCTTCTAGCAATCGGAACGGTTCCTGGAATGAGGTCTATTACGAACTCAACATCCCTGTCAGGTGGAACACCTGGCAATTCCTCTGGGAAGACATCCGGGAAGTCACGGACTACCGGAACGTCCTCAAGGTCTGGCAAAGGGCTGGCGTTAAAAGAATATAATTGTCGCTTGGCTAATTGGGTCAAGACATTGACTATCTTCCCCGAAGGATGGGTGAGTTGAACAGTCCTAGAGAAGCAATGAATTTTGGCATGATGAGCTGACATCCAGTCCATACCCAAGATGATATTAATATCTGAAGATTTGAGAGCTATCAAAGATGCAAGGAAAACAAGTCTGTCGACTTGGATTTCATTTCCATAACTTACCCTGGAGGTTTGCCATCTAGAACCGGGAGTAGAAATTTCCATAGTGGATGGCATGTCACAGAATGCGGTGTTATGCAAACGAGCATAGTTCTCGGATATAAATGAATGGGATGCTCCTGTATCGAAAAGAATAGATGCCGGGTTGCAATTAACAAGGAGCGTACCGAGAACGACGTTGGGATCCTCTTGAGCTTCTTCGGCAGAGGTACAGTTGACATGGCCACGTGTAGCGGTGGCCGGCTTGGCGTGGAACACTTTACCTGTCGGCTTGCCATGGCCAACAGCTTTAGCAGATTGGTTGGGGTTGGTTTGGGGACACTCACGCATATAGTGACCAGATTCCCCACACTTAAAGCAAGTCACGGAACTGGTACGTGGAGGAGCATTGTTGGTTGGACCACCATAGGGCTTGGCTGGTGCAAACTGTTGAACGGGGCGAGGCGCCTGGAAGGATGGCCTTGGTGTGAACCTGGGTGGCAGGGCAGTGTTGGGCACCCACACGCGGCGCTTCTGAGGACCAGCACCGGATGAGGAACCCACGTCACGGCCATGCTTGCGTGTTGCGTCATAATCAGTCTGACCAGTCTCAGCACTGATGGCCTTGTTAACAAGCTTCTGAAAAGATGTGCACTCATGCAGACGGAGGTCGCGGCGAAGCTCAGGACTAAGTCCCTTACGGAACCTTGCTTGCTTCTTAGCATCAGTAGAAACTTCCTCAGTTGCATATCGTGCGAGGTTACCAAACTCCCTGCTATAAGCATCCACAGAGAGTCGGCCCTGAGTGAAACTGCAAAATTCCTCACGTTTACGGTCCATGAGACCCTCTGGAATGTGATGTTCACGGAAAGCCTCGCTGAATTCAGCCCAAGTAGTGACATGGCCCGCTGGGCGCATAGCTCCATAATTCTCCCACCAGAGACTGGCGGGGCCTTCAAGATGATATGCAGCAAAGGTGACCTTGTCAGCCTCGGCTACTAGCGCGGAGCGCAGTTTGTGAGAAATACTGCGAAGCCAGTCATCAGCGTCGAGAGGCTCGACGGGGTGGTGGAACGTGGGTGGATGTAACTTGATGAAATCACTGAGTGACACCACGTTAGTCCTCTGATGGTGTGTTGTGTTCTGTTCAATACGCTCCAACAAACGGTTGGTCTCCCGCTTGTTTCTTTCGGCTTCCATCATAACCTCGGCTAGGGAAGGAGGATGAGGCAGATTTGCATTCCTGACTTCACTGCCTTCGGCCTGCTCTTGAGGAGCAGGGTTATTGCGCGTGTTGACCATCCTAGGTAAACAAGACAATGATTTAGTCAGAATGATAAGATTCCAACATAGAATACAGAATGTAAGGAGTAACTCGGAATGCAAGATGATCATCCGTATGACATGGTAGATACAGAAACTGCTTCTTTATTCCATCGTCATACACACCATACAAAGTTTAGTACAAGACCAAACAAGGTACTATTACGGTGAAAAGAGGATTACATCTCATCGGAGGCATCCCAAGCTCCTATACATTATTTTTCTACACCTCCGGAAGGCGGTACAAACTAGGTCATATCCCACGAGTCACGCAGGACGATAGACGACACAGCTAGTACGAACTAGTGATACTACCACTAACTCAGACCGATCCGTAGTAGTCCTCGTAGAAGTCACCTCCATAGCCTGGAAGCTCAACATGATCATCCGGGAACAGACGATCCCGCGGAGCTTGAGGACCATAGGGGCTAGGATGAGGTCTTGGACCAACAGACGGTGGCCTGCGGGGACCGCGAGGTGGGGTGATGCCTCCTACATCACGCCAACCCATCACGTCTGGCAGAGCAGATCTCACAGGATAGAGATCGCGCATATCCGAATATCCAGCTTGCACAACCGGTGCAAACCGAGTCAACGTGGCCCAATGGTCAGCACGGGTATTGAAAAGCTCTAGCCTCAAGGCCCGATTTTCACGGTCCTTATCTTCGAGCATCTCAGCAGTGGTGCGAGTCCATGAATCCTCCTGAGTGGGGTCAGCATAGATAGCCTGGAGATACCCTTGTGCTCCCGGAAGTGATCCTGGCATATACCGGAAATCAGAATCCCGAAATAGGCCAGTCCTGACTCGCATGATGGTCATCATAGAGTAGGCGGCATCCTGCACAGCCATCTCAATAGTAACCCCGAGTCCATAGGAGCAGTGAAGGGGCTCGGTGGATCCAGGATAAGATGGAAATATCCTGACAGTGCAGAGATACTGGCTTTGATTAAAGTCTCGAAATTGCTCTTCGACCGTGTACTCAGGATACCAACGGTATCCAGCCTCAGTCATTACCCTGACCAACATGGCGGTATGACCGGGTACATCTAGGCATCGAGTCAGGCGAACCACTTGATTGAGGTCGCGAGTGGCCATCTGAAAGCACAATCATAATGCAAAGGCATTAGAATTCCTAGCAAAATTTCGGCAGCATAACAGCTGTAAATGCTCAAGAAGGATTTGAGACATTTGACAAAGGATTTCATACACCCTCAACATCATCATATCAAAGTTCTGAGTCCATCCTAACAACATAATGTGGTAGTAGAACTGAACTAGGCTTGTATCCATCAAACCTATAAGGTACTACTGATTAGTAACACGTGATCCTGATAGAGAGAATAGATCCTAATTCCTTAACCCCCGGTGGAAGAATAGACTGACTCAGATTAGAATGTCATAAGATAAAGGAGTAAAAAGAGCCTTACGTTCCAACCCACAAACAATTCCCCTACATATAACTAAAGAATTTCTAGACTCAACATCGACCAGTTTGGCTTGGAGAACCTACAGGCAGTCCAGCTCTGATGCCAACGCTGTCAGGACACCGACTCGATGCCACATAGGTCTAGCATGTAACACCTCATATCACTTTCCGGCCTCACGCACGGTATTCCCACGGATGTCGCCTTACCTTTGCCCGGGACCGTTTGCGCCTTTTGGCACACGTATATGATAGTGTCGCTAGCACCCATATGATAAGGAGCCCGGGCTGACATGGCTAGTCGTAAACCCAAAGTGGCACAGACTTACAGGGACAGGCATCCATGACCCAGCAACGAACGTGTCGGTCATCAGCAAGTGGGTCCGGGCTGTAGCACTGGGCTAGCAGGACTCCGGTAAACCGGGCTGTAGCGGGCTAACAGGACTCCGATACTCAATGCATGACATTTCCCCGAAGGGACAGACACAGGAACGAAGAAGGACACATGCCGGCCAGCCTAAGTGTTCCAGAGCAGTAGCAAGCTACCATGGCTCAGTGGTAACACTAGGAGACATTTCCCGGTAAGAGAGGCTACTAAAGATAAACAACTAGATAGTCAGATCCCACACATACCAAGCATTTCAATCATACACACAATATGCTCGATATGTGCAAATACAACAAGGCATCACAACATGACTCTACGACACAAGTACTTTATTTAAGGCTCAGAGAGCCATACATAACATACACATAGGTACGGGTCACACGACCCAGCATTCAAGTCATACAGTCATACAGACCAGCAGCGGAAGTAACTTGTCTGAGTACAGACAACTAGTAAAATAAAAGAGGCTTGGAAAGCCTAGCTATACTACGTGGTCCTTCACAAGCTCAGGATCACCACCTGGGCCTTAGCCTACTCATTGATGTCAACGTCTACGAAGAACCCATCAGAAGGGGTTGCAGTGTCTTCTGTAAAAATGTAGATTATAGCAACATGAGTACAAAGGTACTCAGCAAGACTTACATCAGATCCTACATACATGCACATTATCAAGAAGGGTTGGTGGAGTTGTTGCAGCAAGCCATCTTTGACTCTTGGCTAGGCTATCCTACGAGACTCCAACTTGAAATGGTTTTGCGTACACGATTCCACTACTCACCACTTCAATACACTACCGAGGATCCACCTCCGTCTTCCTACGGAATAGCCATCCTCGGCACTCACACTTATCTTGAGGCTTTTAGTAGTTTCCATTT
Source organism: Triticum dicoccoides (assembly GCF_002162155.2). Classification (NCBI taxonomy): domain Eukaryota; kingdom Viridiplantae; phylum Streptophyta; class Magnoliopsida; order Poales; family Poaceae; genus Triticum; species Triticum dicoccoides. The sequence continues at coordinate 269,579,855 of NC_041387.1, forward strand.
ACTTGTCTATGAACTGTATAGGCAACCAAGTAGTCCTTCACCGCGGACGCGGCTATTCGAATAGATCATGTTAACCCTGCAGGGGTGTACTCCTTCATACATGTTTCCACCACTTAGCGTCTGCACACGACATGTGCTCGGCAGACTTCAAGCGAAAGCCAACGTAGGTGTAGACCACGACCTACCTAAACACCTAAGTCTCTAGTCCAGGTTTATCGCCTATTCGGGTTCCATCCATGAGGAGATCCGGCCGGAGTTTCGCTCACAGCCCCAAATGATGTGAACAGGGTTCCGTGACACCAAACGGGTGCCCGGTTTACCCGGCCACGTACCTACCGCATCACAGCCCACCCCTACGGTCAGCGCTGTCCACGGCCTCCAGTAGGCTACAAACACCAGAAACTACTTGCAACTCCTGGACAAAGGACTAGGGTGAATAAGAAGTCGAGCGGGGTCATATTTCAGGGCCCAATGCATGGTAGTAGCTGTATCTTAAATCACACATACAGATCTCAGTGCTTAAGGTCGGCTTCAATGAAACAACCCACCATGTACTCCTACATGGCCTTTCATCGATACCTTTACCAAATCGTGTTCACCACACCACTCTCATTACCGACATAATCATTTCACTCTAGCCCATCACCCAGATGAACCAGACCTGACACGACTCTAAGCATAGCAGGCATAGCAAGGTAGGAACAACACATACATATGGCTCAATCAACTCCTACACATGCTAGTGGGTTTCATCTAGTTACTGTGGCAATGACAGGTCATGCAGAGGAAGTGGGTTCAACTACCGTAGCACACAGCAGTTTGAAAAGCGGTGTCTTAATGCAGTAAAAGAGAGCAGGAGCGAGAACATGGGATTGTATCGATATGATCAAATGGTTGGTTGCTTGCCTGATGGTTCGATGCACTGATACGGTTCTTCGTTAGGGTAATCACGGTACTCCTCGTAGACAGAACCTGCCGTAAAGAACACCGATACACAACCATCACCAAACAATGTGCAACAATATGATGCATGCATGAAACATGGCAATATGAGTGTGTTGGGCTAATGCAACTAAGACCAGAAGGGTTTGAACCAATTTGAACCAAAGATTCAAATTTCAAACTCAAACATGGCCCTTTAAAGTGTTTTATCTTGTTCTGCATTAAACATCAAGTTAACTTGTTTAATCATGCATGAAAATAGTACAGATGGATAGATTGGATTTTTCTGATCATTTTTCATATATAACTTGTCTGATTTGGAGTTACAGATTAAAAGTTATGAATCTTTGAAGTTTAAACTATATTCTGGAATTTCCTATATTAAAATAAATCCAGAAAATCAATTACTGCATCAGCCTGACGTCAGTGTGACATCAGCAGGTCAACGGGACACGGTCCGGGTCAAACCTGACAGTGGGTCCCGTGTGTCAGGGTGATTAGCTAAACTACAATTAATTAAAACTAATCCTAATTAGTTAACAGGGCTGGGCCCCACCTGTCATTGACTCAGGAGAGTCAACCAGGGCCCACCCATGGTCAAACCCGGGTCGGCTGCACCGGCGTTAAGCCGCCGGCGAGCCCGATGCGGCGGCGGAAGTGGTTTTTGCCGTTCCGGCAACCAAACGAGTCGCGGAGGCCACCGGAGAGGAGCTGAGGACGAACCGCAGCTCTTGGTGGAGTCCGTTGGGGTCGGGGTGGCCGGAGTTGGCGCCGGCGACGACTTTGGCGGCCACCGGAGTTCGGCCAAAGTCGAACTTGACGCAAGAGGGGTCGGTGAGGAGCGGGGAGTAGCTAGTTAGGTGCTACGTGACGCGGTGAGCATGATGGACACCGTGGGGTGGCCGGAAGATGACCGGGAGCACGTCGGCGACGAGCTCCGCGGCGGTGGGTGCGGTTGAGCTCCGGGAGGTCGCTACACGGCTCGGGAGCAAGAAAGAAGGGAGGGGAAGATAGCTAAGCTCACGGGGAGTTCGACGAAGCCCTTGGTGCGGCCGGGGACGGGCCGGAGCGACGTCGGCGTTGAAGGGGATCTCCGGCGACGGCAGTTCGGTCGAGGTCGATGCGGTGGGCTCGGGCCTTGCGAGCGCTCGGGGCTCGGCTTGCTCGAAGGAGAGGAGGGTAGTGGAGCTCCTGGACACGGCGGCACGGCGTGGGGTTGACGGAGGGCGTGGCTACGGCGAGGGGGTGGCGGCGATGGCGTCGGCCATGGCGGGGGAGCGCGAGAGAGAGGGGTTGGGGAAGAATGGAGGTGTCCTACGGGTTCACGGCGCTGCGTAGAGCTCATCCATCCAGCCCCGAGGCGAGGAGGTGGAGCAGGGCGGCAGCCAGCTGCGTGGCGCGCGCTGCGGTCGCCGTCGGGCACCTGCCTGCCTGCCTGGCCGGCAAGCAGCTCGCTGGAGCGGCGCTGGGCTGGGCCGGCAGGTGGGCCGGGTGCTGGCGCCAGGTAAGTTTTTCTATTTTTACTGTTTTCTGTTTTTTAATACCTCTGCAACTTTGTTGAATTAATAAAAATACTTAGGCAACTCCTAAAATCACCAAACTACTCCTGGTCCATAGTTGGATTATTTCCAACATGAAACATTTTAGTTTGGAGATATTTGAGCATTTAAATATTTTATATAATTTTAAATGCCCAAATTCAAATATTTATGATTTAATTCAAAAACCCTAAGATGGCCTAGGAAAATGTGCATCACTTTTGGCAAAGGATCTGAACCAAGACAAAAATGATGGGCATTTTAGAAGGGCATTTCAGGTTCATTGAAAAAGTTTTTTAGTAAACCCTAATTGGTTTCAGAGGGGGCTGGGGGTTCTGTCATCCCCATTTCAGGTTTCTGATGAAAGAATAAACATGATGCAACACTCTAATGCATGAACTAGCTAGGGTGTGACAGGTGCGCCGCAAGATCACTTAATACAAGATGCTGACGCCGGAGCGCCGCGCGGAAATTGCGGCGGCGGTTGGCGCCACAGACCTCCGTTCCCAAGCTCGCTTTGCGGCGGGCCAATCCCCGAGTTCTCTGGAGCCAAGCTACAAGGAGGAGGAAGCCGATCCAATGTTCACTGTGGAGGTCGCGGCGCAGAAGGCCCCCGATGGGTATGAGACGATGGACGTCGACTTCGTGCCGGCGTCCGAGTCCCCCATGGTGCAGGCGGACCAGCGGTTCAACATGGCGATACTAAAGGAGGACCGGGAGGCCGAGGCTCAACTCGACGCGGAGCGCACGCATGCCACTGCCATCGAGGCAATCCTGCAGGTGGAACCGGATGTCGGGGATGTGAACCGGGCGGCGGAGGCTCAACTTGAGGCAGAGCGCGCGGATGCCGCTGCCATCGAGGCCCTCCTGCAGGCGGAACCGGACGTCCTGGACTTGAACCGGGCGGCAGAGGGTCGACTCAACGCGGAGCGCGTGGATGCCGCTCTCATCGACGCCCTCCTGCAGGCGGAACCGGAAGTCCCGGACTTGAACTGGGCGGCGGAGGCTCGACTCGACGTGGAGCACGCGGATGCCACTGCCATCGAGGCCCTCCTGCAAGCGGAACCGGACGTCCTCGACTTGAACCAGGCTGTGCTCTCGTCCGTGCAGAGCGCCCGCACGCTCCGCTTGAACGAGTAGCTGGAGGCCGAGGACAACCACGGTGCGGAGACACACGTCGGCAGCGACGGCTGGTTCGCACCGGCAGCCAAAGACGACGAGGCCGTCTCTTTCCGCGAGCAGTGATAGTTTTTCTTTATGTTATTGTTTTTATTATTATGGATCTTTTGCTGTGTAAAAACATACTATTTTTTATGCAAGTCGCCTGACTTCGGTCAGTCTACCATTTCAGGCGGTTGGATGAATATCCTACGTCTCCTAACCCTTTTTTCCTTCTTCCTCACCTCTTCTTCTTCCCCAACAGACCACCGCACGGGCCGTACGGATACTCCAGTTGGATAAACATACTCTATGAACGAAAATTATGTGTTAGCGATAGGATGGCTGAGTTTGGTTTGTTCACATGCGACAGCACGTGTCAGTGAGGGTGCGTTCCCTTGGTTGGGTTTGCGGCGTTTTCTTACTCTACTTGCGCTAACCATCAGAGTTGTGAGCTCCTCGCCGCCGGCCATGGCGTAGCCGTGGCCACAGGCGCTGCATCTCGCAGCCGAGCACACACTTGAGCTGAGGGAACTCCCAGGGAGCCTCCTAGCCCCTCAGTTGACCTCCTAGCGCACCGCAGCCTAATCCCACACCCAACCGAGCTCCGGCCGCCACCGCGAGCTCGTCTCCGGCGAGTACAGCGCACCCCATCCGCTCCTCCCTACTCCGTTGGATGTGGACGAGGATGGGATCCCTCCTGGTAGTCTCACCGCACCTAACTGCACCCCTAGCGCCGCCCAGCAGCAGCTCCGCCGTGCGGAATGGTCGCTGCCGGCCAGAGTCCGATGATGATGGCGTGGCTCCGTCATTAGTGGCTAATTCCCCTTAATTGGCCACCTCACAACCACTGACAGTGGGCCCTACCGCATGGTCAAACCCAGTCACCGCTGGTTTTGACCGGGATTAGTCCCTGTGTCAATGACACGCGGGTCCCATCGGTCAGATTTGACGTGGACCGGCTCTGTTGACTAGATGAAGTCAGCATGATGCAAGGTTGATGCAGTAAATGCCTTTTTGTATTTTAAATAAATCAGAAATGATTTATTTATTTTAGAAAATATCCAAAACTTCTAAAATTCATAGAAAATAATTAGTAACTCCAAATGAAATAAATTATATATGAAAAATGATCAAAAAAATCCAACCTTTCCATCTGTACCATTTTCATGCATGTTTGAACAACCTAAGGTTGTTGTATATGACAATTTACTTAATTGGCATTTAAATAATCACATATGGAGTTTGAATTTGAACCTTTGGTTCAAACCAACTTCATTTAATTGTGTTGCTAGTTGCATTAGCTCAAACAACAACATATTGACATGACATGATCATGCATCATATTGTGCATTGCATTGATTTATGTTCCTCTTGTTTGCCGGTGCTTGTCCCCTCTCAGTAGACGTGGTTCTAACGATGAGTCCGTTGACACCGATGAAGAGCTATACTATCTTCAGAAGTGCCAGGCAAGCAAGACCCCCTTATTCATTCTGATACAATCCCACACTACTAGGAAAATGCCTATACACAGGATCTTAGTAGTAGCATTGGAAAAAAGAAAACGATGCTGCTAATTAGCAGTAGTGTTGATCCTGTTAAGCACTACTACTAACACCTTAGCAGTAGCGCTGCTTATCAAAAACCCACTACTGTTAAGGGGGACCAGACGATGCCACCGACGGTAGCCGTAGTAGCAGTGTTGCCCAAAAAAATCCAGCGCTACTGCTAAGTATTTAGCGGTACGCTTTGTTTTGCAACACCGCTGCTGCTAGTGGGCCCCACTTAGTAGTAGCGCTTGCATGTGACAAGTGCTACTCCTAATAGCATAGCAGCAGCGCTTTCTGGTATGCAGTGCTACTTCTAGTTGTGGTTGGTGCCACCTTTTCACCCCCCTCCTCTCCCCCACTTTGCCCTCTCTCCCCATTCTTTCCCCTCTCCACTCTCCACCATTGTTGCTCTTCTTCTCTCTTCCTCCTACCTCTGTTCTCTCCTCATTAATGTCCCCCTCCACCATAACTCTCCTTCATAAATGGCCTCTCTCACATCTCTCTTTGGACAGTGATTACCAGAACTCCAGGGTGACAATTCAATGCGTGACCGATGCCAACGGCACAACTGAAAGATTCTACAGAAGGTTCGAAGAGATCTGGGAGCTTGACTATGCTGGAATGCACGATGCGACGATGTTCCGGGTCAGATGGGCAAAGGACGTCGTAAGAGAAAACAAGTATTTCACCACCATGTCTATACCCGACGCGAAGAGCACTCCCGTGAACGTTAACATCATCGCCAAAAATGAGCCATGGGTACACGCTAAGCATGTGACACAATCCTTCTTCATAACCGACCCGGCCAATCCCAGTCATGCTGTCGTGAGGAGATCCAAAAGCAGCATCGTCGGAATGGATGGAGTCGCCAACGAGGAAGACTACGACCAATTCGGCAACCCGATGAGGGAAGATGACGATGGCGATGAAGCATACGTGAAAAGAAGAATCAAGACTACATTACCTAAGAAAGATCATACTCTATTGCTCTGGAAAAGTCACAAGGAGGGGCTCAATTACTCGGCAACAAGAAAGGAAAGAAGCTCAATGTGAAACGTCGTCGACGCAGCTGATCAGAAGCCTACATTTATATATATATATATATATATATATATATATATATATATATATATATATATATATATATATATATATATATATATATATATATGTATGTATCTATTTTGTGTACGCACTTAAGTAACCGTTATCGATCAACTGATATGTTACCACCACATGTATGGTTCCGGTGATATTCGCGCATTGGGGGAGAGGGAGACGTCGTCGTCGGGAGAAAAACAAAAAAACAAAACAAAAGGGAGAAAGAAGTACAAA
>NC_041387.1:269586829-269631800 GCF_002162155.2 Triticum dicoccoides
GGTCTCAAAATTTCACCAAGCCTCATTTCCCCCCATCTCCACCTCGCCCCTGCGCGCGCTATCGACGCCCTCGCCGCCGCTGAGCGTCTCCCCTGCACCCGCCCTCAACCTCGCTCGTTGTCGCCCCTGCACCCGCCGCCCTCGACCTCGACGTCGCCGCCCCTCTCCACCACCTAGCCCATAAGCCTCTCCCTCTCCTCTCCCCTGCCCTCCTCTCTCTCTCTCTGCTCTCTCTCTCTAATTTGAATTTATCCTAGCTAAGTGTTGGATGTATGAACCCTAGCTAGGAGATGTAGTAGAGAGAGAGCAATTTAGTTTAGGTGCATTTAGCAAATTTAGTTTAGTGCAATTTAGTTTAGGGCAATTTAGTTTAGAAAATTTAGGAAATTCAGTTTAGTATAATTTAGTTTAGGTATAGAAAACAGTAGCTAGAATTTATAAAAAACATGAGCTAATTAGTTTTTGTAGGTATATAAATTAGCTATAAAAAACAGTCATATGTTATATGAACTTGGTTAATTTGTCATATGATGTTGCCATATTCTCTTGAGATAGCCTATGTCATATTTGGTTAATTTGTCATATGATGTTGCCGTGTCATATCTGAGTGGCCTATGTTTTGCCGGAATGTTGATTCATTTCCGTTCCGGCAAATTTCAGGCGCTCCATATGTCCACTTTTTAGCAAAGGTCATGCCGAAATTTTCGGCATGACTTGTGCTAGAAACTAGGACATATGGAGTACCCGGGATTTGCCGGAAGGGGAATGAATCAACATTCCGACCAAATATAGGCCCCCTTTTTCTCTTCATTATATCTTTTATTTACAATTGTTGCATAGGAAACATGTCTACCGACGCCGAAGTCATGGGTGGTTCTGCTCGCCTCGCAAACCCCATGGAGGCAACAAATCACTATTTTGATTACCTGGACAAACACCAGATGGGGTTGCGTGGTGGCGGCAGTGGCCCCAACCCCGACACCGATGCCGACACCAGTAGCGGCACTGCCACCACCCCCGAGATCGGCAACGCTGTTGTGGTAGCCGGTAAAGCACCAAAGAAGAAGAGGACACGAAGACCAAACGAGCTTGACATCAGACAAATTGTGGTCACAGAGATGCATGATATGTCTCCAACGTATCTATAATTTTTGATTGTTCCATGCTATTATATTACCCCTTTTGGATGTTTATGGGCTTTATTTTACACATTTATATCATTTTTGGGACTAACCTACTAACTGGAGGCCCAACCCGTATTGGTGTTTTTTTGCCTATTTCAGTATTTCGAAGAAAAGGAATATCAAACGGAGTCCAAATGGAATGAAACCTTCGGGAGCATGATTTTTGGAACGAACGTGATCCAGAGAACTTGGAGTGCAAGTCAAGAAGCTTGCGAGGCAGCCAAGAGACAGGAGGGCGCGCCCACCCCCTCTGGGCGCGCCCCTATCTCCTGGGCCCCACAGGCGGCCACCGACGTACTTCTTCCTCCTATATATACCTACGTACCCCGAAAACATCCAGGGAGCCAACGAAACACAATTTCCACCACAGTAACCTTCTGTATCTGCGAGATCCCATCTTGGAGCCTTCGCCGGCGCTCCGCCGGAGGGGGGATCGACCATGGAGGGCTTCTACATCAACACCATAGCCCCTCCGATGAGTTGTGAGTAGTTTACCACAGACCTTCGGGTCCATAGTTACTAGCTAGATGGCTTCTTCTCTCTTTTTGGATCTCAATACAATGTTCTCCCCCTCTCTTGTGGAGATCTATTCGATGTAAACTCTTTTTGTGGTGTGTTTGTCGAGATCCGATGAATTGTGGGTTTATGATCAAGTTTATCTATGAGAAATATTTGAATCTCCTCTGAATTCTTTTATGTATGATTGAGTTATCTTTGCAAGTCTCTTCGAATTATCAGTTTGGTTTGGCCTAGTAGATTGATATTTCTTGCCATGGGAGAAGTGCTTAGCTTTGGGTTCAATCTTGCGGTGTCCTTTCCCAGCGACAGTAGGGGCAGCAAGGCACGTATTGTATTGTTGTCATCGAGGATAAAAAGATGGGGTTTATATCATATTGCTTGAGTTTATCCCTCTACATCATGTCATCTTTCTTAATGTGTTACTCTGTTCTTTATGAACTTAATGTTGGGGAACGTTGCAGAAAATTAAAAATTTTCCTACGGTTTCACCAAGATCCATCTATGAGTTCATCTAAGCAACGAGTCAAGGGAGAGCTACATACCACTTGTAGATCACGAGCGGAAGCTAGCCAAGGGGATGGTGATGATGGAGTCGTACTCGAACGTGATTCGGATCACCGATGTCCAAGTGCTGAACGGACAGCACCTCCGCGTTCAACACACGTACGGGACGGGAGACGTATCCTCCTTCTTGATCCAGCAAGGGGGAAGGAGAGGTTGAGGAAGATTGCTCCAACGGCAGCACGACGGCGTGGTGTAGTTGGTGCAGCAGTACTCCGATAGGGCTTCGCCAAGCATATACGGAGGAGGAGAGGTGTTGGGGAGGGGAGGGGCTGCGCCTTGGCTTGTGTTGAGCTCCCATGCGCCTCCCCACTATATATAGGGGTGGAGGGGCTGGTTTCTTGCCCTCCAAGTCCATTGGGGCGTTGGCCAAGGTGGGAGGAAAGAAATCCCATCATTTCCTTCCCCACCGATTGTTATCCCCCCTTTTTAGGGATCTTGATCTTATCCCTTCGGGATATGATCTTATTCCTTCTAAGGGGGGATCTTGGTGCGCCTTGACCAGGGGTGTGGGGCCTTTCCCCCACTACTCACGTTCATGTGGGTCCCCCCATGCAGGTGGGCCCCACTCCGGAACCTTCTAGAACCTTCCCGGTACAATACCGAAAAATCCCGAACATTTTCCGGTGGCCAAAATAGGACTTCCCATATATAAATCTTTACCTCCGGACCATTCCGGAACTCCTCGTGACGTCCGGGATCTCATCCGAGACTCCGAACAACATTCGGTAACCACATACAAACTTCCTTTATAACCCTAGCGTCATCGAACCTTAAGTGTGTAGACCCTACGGGTTCGGGAGACATGTAGACATGACCGAGACGTTCTCCGGTCAATAACCAACAGCGGGATCTGGATACCCATGTTGGCTCCCACATGCTTCTCGATGTTGTCATCAGATGAACCACGATGTCGAGGATTCGATCAAACCCTGTATACAATTCCCTTTGTCAATCGGTACATTACTTGCCCGAGACTCGATCGTCGGTATCCCAATACCTTGTTCAGTCTCGTTACCGGCAAGTCACTTTACTCGTACCGTAATGCATGATCTCGTGGCCAACACTTTGGTCACCTTGAGCTCATTATGATGATGCATTACCGAGTGGGCCCAGAGATACCTCTCCGTCATACGGAGTGACAAATCCCAGTCTCGATCCGTGTCAACCCAACAGCTACTTTCGGAGATACCTGTAATGCACCTTTATAGTCACCCAGTTACGTTGTGACGTTTGATACACCCAAGGCACTCCTACGGTATCCGGGAGTTACACGATCTCATGGTCTAAGGAAGAGATACTTGACATTGGCAAAGCTCTAGCAAACGAACTAAACGACCTTTGTGCTATGCTTAGGATTGGGTCTTGTCCATCACATCATTCTCCTAATGATGTGATCCCGTTATCAACGACATCCAATGTCCATAGCCAGGAAATCATGACTATATGTTGATCACAATGAGCTAGTCAACTAGAGGCTCACTAGGGACATATTGAGGTCTATGTATTCACACGTGTATTACGATTTCCGGATAATACAGTTATAGCATGAATAAAAGACAATTATCATGAACAATGAAATATAATAATACTTTTATTATTGCCTCTAGGGCATATTTCCAACAGTCTCCCACTTGCACTAGAGTCACCAATCTAGTTACATTGTGATGAATCGAACACCCATAGAGTTCTGGTGTTGATCATGTTTAGCTCGCGAGAGAGGTTTAGTCAACGGATCTGCGACATTCAGATCCGTATGTACTTTGCAAATTTCTATGTCTCCATCTTGAACATTTTCACGGATGGAGTTGAAACGACGCTTGATGTGCCTGGTCTTCTTGTGAAACCTGGGCTCCTTGGCAAGGGCAATAGCTCCAGTGTTGTCACAGAAGAGTTTGATTGGCCCCGACGCATTGGGTATGACTCCTAGGTCGGTGATGAACTCCTTCACCCAAATCGCTTCATGCGCTGCCTACGAGGCTGCCATGTACTCCGCTTCACACGTAGATCCCGCCACGACGCTCTGCTTGAAGCTGCACCAGCTTACTGCTCCACCATTCAACATATACACGTATCCGGTTTGTGACTTAGAGTCATCCGGATCTGAGTCGAAGCTAGCGTCGACGTAACCCTTTACGACAAGCTCTTCGTCTCCTCCATAAACGAGAAACATGTCATTTGTCCTTTTCAGGTACTTCAGGATATTCTTGACTGCTGTCCAGTGTTCCTTGCCGGGATTACTTTGGTATCTAGCTACCAAACTCACGGCAAGGTTTACATCAGGTCTGGTACACAGCATGGCATACATAATAGATCCTATGGTTGAAGCATAGGGGATGACACTCATCTCTTCTTTATCTTTTGTCGTGGTCGGTGACTGAGCCGAGCTCAATCTCACACCTTGTAACATAGGCAAGAACCCCTTCTTGGACTGATCCATTTTGAACCTCTTCAAAATCTTATCAAGGTATGTGCTTTGTGAAAGACCTATGAGGCGTCTCGATCTATCTCTATAGATCTTGATGCCTAATATGTAAGCAGCTTCTCCAAGGTCCTTCATTGAAAAACACTTATTCAAGTAGGCCTTAATGCTGTCCAGAAATTCTATATTATTTCCCATCAAGAGTATGTCATCTACATATAATATGAGAAATGCTACAGAGCTCCCACTCACTTTCTTGTAAACGCAGGCTTCTCCATAAGTCTGCATAAACCCAAACGCTTTGATCATCTCATCAAAGCGAATATTCCAACTCCGAGATGCTTGCACCAGCCCATAAATGGATCGCTGGAGCTTGCATACTTTGTTAGCGTTCTTAGGATCGACAAAACCTTCCGGCTGCATCATATATAGTTCTTCCTTAAGATGCCCGTTAAGGAATGCTGTTTTGACGTCCATCTGCCATATCTCATAATCATAGTATGCGGCAATTGCTAACATGATTCGGACGGACTTTAGCTTCGCTACGGGAGAGAATGTCTTGTCGTAGTCAATCCCTTGAACCTGTCGATAACCCTTAGCGACAAGTCGAGCTTTATAGATGGTGACATTACCATCCGCGTCTGTCTTCTTCTTAAAGATCCATTTGTTTTCTATCGCTCGCCGATCATCGGGCAAGTCTGTCAAAGTCCATACTTTGTTTTCATACATGGATTCTATCTCGTATTTCATGGCTTCAAGCCATTTGTTGGAATCTGGGCCCGCCATCGCTTCTTCATAGTTCGAAGGTTCACCGTTGTCTAACAACATGATTTCCAGGACGGGGTTGCCGTACCACTCTGGTGCGGAACGTGTCCTTGTGGACCTACGAAGTTCAGTAGCAACTTGATCCGAAGTACCTTGATCATCATCATTGGTTTCCTCTTCAGTTGGTGTGGGCATCACAGGAACATTTTCCTGAGCTGCACCACTTTCCCGTTCGAGAGGTAGTACTTCATCGAGTTCTACTTTCCTCCCACTTACTTCTTTCGAGAGAAACTCTTTTTCCAGAAAGCATCCGTTCTTGGCAACAAAGATTTTGCCCTCGGATCTTAAGTAGAAGGTATACCCGACAGTTTCCTTAGGGTATCCTATGAAGACGCATTTTTCCGACTTGGGTTCGAGCTTTTCAGGTTGAAGTTTCTTGACATAAGCATCGCATCCCCAAACTTTTAGAAACGACAGCTTAGGTTTCTTCCCAAACCATAATTCATATGGTGTCGTCTCAACGGATTTAGACGGTGCCCTATTTAAAGTGAATGTAGCTGTCTCTAGAGCGTATCCCCAAAATGATAGCGGTAAATCAGTAAGAGACATCATAGACCGCACCATATCCAATAGAGTGCGATTACGACGTTCGGACACACCATTTCTGAGGTGTTCCAGGCGGCGTGAGTTGTGAAACGATTCCACATTTCCTTAAGTGTGTGCCAAATTCGTGACTTAAATATTCTCCTCCACGATCTGATCGCAGGCACTTTATCTTTCGGTCACGTTGATTCTCCACCTCATTCTGAAATTCCTTGAACTTTTCAAAGGTCTCAGACTTGTGTTTCATTAAGTAGACATACCCATATCTACTTAAGTCATCAGTGAGAGTGAGAACATAACGATATCCTCCGTGAGCCTCAACGCTCATTGGACCGCACACATCGGTATGTATGATTTCCAATAAGTTGGTTGCTCGCTCCATTGTTCCGGAGAACGGAGTCTTGGTCATCTTGCCCATGAGGCATGGTTCGCACGTGTCAAACGATTCATAATCAAGAGACTCTAAAAGTCCATCGGCATGGAGCTTCTTCATGCGCTTGACACCAATGTGACCAAGGCGGCAGTGCCACAAGTATGTGGGACTATCATTATCAACTTTACATCTTTTGGCATCTACACTATGAACATGTGTAATATTACGCTCGAGATTCATTAAGAATAAACCATTGACCATCGGAGCATGACCATAAAACATATCTCTCATATAAATCGAACAACCATTATTCTCAGACTTAAATGAGTAGCCATCTCGTATTAAACGAGATCCAGATACAATGTTCATGCTCAAACTTGGCACTAAATAACAATTATTAAGGTTCAAAACTAATCCCGTAGGTAAATGTAGAGGCAGCGTGCCGACGGCGATCACATCAACTCTGGAACCATTCCCGACGCGCATCGTCACCTCGTCCTTTGCCAGTCTCCGTTTATTCCGCAGCTCCTGCTGTGAGTTACAAATATGAGCAACGGCACCGGTATCAAATACCCAGGAGTTACTACGAGTACTGGTAAGGTACACATCAATTACATGTATATCAAATATACATATACCTTTGGTTTTGCCGGCCTTCTTATCTGCTAAGTATTTGGGGCAGTTCCGCTTCCAGTGACCCTTCCCCTTGCAATAAAAGCACTCAGTCTTAGGCTTAGGTCCATTCTTTGACTTCTTCCCGGTAACTGGCTTACCAGGCGCGGCAACCTCCTTGCCGTCCTTCTTGAAGTTCTTCTTACCCTTGCCCTTCTTGAACTTAGTGGTCTTATTGACCATCAACACTTGATGTTCTTTCTTGATTTCAGCCTCTACTGACTTCAGCATCGAGAACACTTCAGGAATGGTCTTTTCCATCCCCTGCATGTTGTAGTTCATCACAAAGCTCTTGTAGCTTGGTGGGAGCGACTGGAGGATTCTGTCAATGACCGCCTCATCTGGGAGGTTAATGTTCAGCTGGGTCATACGGTTGTGCAACCCAGACATCTTCAGGATGTGCTCACTGACAGAACTGTTTTCCTCCATCTTACAACTGTAGAACTTGTCGGAGACATCATATCTCTCGACCTGGGCATGAGCTTGGAAAACTAGTTTCAGCTCTTCGAACATCTCATATGCTCCGTGATGCTCAAAACGCTTTTGGAGCCCCGGTTCTAAGCTGTAAAGCATGCCGCACTGAACGAGGGAGTAATCATCAGCGCGAGTTTGCCAAGCATTCATAATGTCTTGGTTCTCTGGGACGGGAGCGTCACCTAGCGGTCCTTCTAGGACATATTGTTTCCTGGCAGCTATGAGGATGATCCTCAGGTTCCGGACCCAGTCCGTATAGTTGCTGCCATCATCTTTCAGCTTGGTTTTCTCTAGGAACGCGTTGAAGTTCATGTTGACATGAGCGTTGGCCATTTGATCTACAAGACATATTTGCAAAGGTTTTAGACTAAGTTCATGATAATTAAGTTCTAATCAAATTATGAACTCCCACTCAGATTAGACATCCCTTTAGTCATCTAAGTGTTACACGATCCGAGTCGACTAGGCCGTGTCCGATCATCACGTGAGACGGACTAGTCATCGTCGGTGCACATTCTCATGTTGATCGTATCTTCCATACGACTCGTGTTCGACCTTTCGGTCTCCGTGTTCCGAGGCCATGTCTGCACATGCTAGGCTCGTCAAGTTAACCCTAAGTGTTTTCGCTGTGTAAAACTGTCTTACACCCGTTGTATGTGAACGTAAGAATCCATCACACCCGATCATCACGTGGTGCTTAGAAGCGACGAACTGTAGCAACGGTGCACAGTTAGGGGAGAACACTTCTTGAAATTTTTGTAAGGTATCATATTATTTACTACCGTCGTCCTAAGTAAACAAGATGCATAAACATAATAAACATCACATGCAATTATATAGTTGTGACATGATATGGCCAATATCATATAGCTCCATTGATCTTCATCTTCGGGGCTCCATGATCATCTTGTCACCGGCTTGACACCATGATCTCCATCATCATGATCTCCATCATCATGATCTCCATCATCGTGTCTTCATGAAGTTGTCACGCCAACGACTACTTCTACTTCTATGGCTAACGCGTTTAGCAATAAAGTAAAGTGAGTTACATGGTGTTCTTCAATGACACGCAGGTCATACAAAAAATAAAGACAACTCCTATGGCTCCTGCCGGTTGTCATACTCATCGACATGCAAGTCGTGAATCCTATTACAAAGAACATGATCTCATACATCACAATTCATCATTCATCACAACTTCTGGCCATATCACATCACATGATCAATCGCTGCAAAAACAAGTTAGACGTCCTCTAATTGTTGTTGCATCTTTTACGTGGCTGCAATTGGGTTCTAGCAAGAACGTTTTCTTACCTACGAATAACCACAACGTGATTTTATCAACTTCTATTTACCCTTCATAAGGGCCCTTTTCATCAAATCTGCTCCAACTAAAGTGGGAGAGACAGACACCCGCCAGCCACCTTATGCAACTAGTGCATGTCAGTCGGTGGAACCGGTCTCACGTAAGCATACGTGTAAGGTTGGTCCGGGCCGCTTCATCCCACAATACCGCCGAAGCAAGAAAAGACTAGTAGAGGCAAGTAAGATGACAAAATCCACGCCCACAACAAAATTGTGTTCTACTCGTGCAAAGAGAACTACGCATAGACCTAGCTCATGATGCCACTGTTGGGGAACGTTGCAGAAAATTAAAAATTTTCCTACGGTTTCACCAAGATCCATCTATTAGTTCATCTAAGCAATGAGTCAAGGGAGAGAGTTTGCATCTACATACCACTTGTAGATCACGAGCGGAAGCTAGCCAAGGGGATGGTGATGATGGAGTCGTACTCGAACGTGATTCGGATCACCGATGTTCAAGTGCTGAACGGACAGCACCTCCGCGTTCAACACACGTACGGGACGGGAGACGTCTCCTCCTTCTTGATCCAGCAAGGGGGAAGGAGAGGTTGAGGAAGATTGCTCCAACGGCAGCACGACGGCGTGGTGTAGTTGGTGCAGCAGTACTCCGACAGGGCTTCGCCAAGCATATACGGAGGAGGAGAGGTGTTGGGGAGGGGAGGGGCTGCGCCTTGGCTTGTGTTGAGCTCCCATGCGCCTCCCCACTATATATAGGGGTGGAGGGGCTGGTTTCTTGCCCTCCAAGTCCATTGGGGCGTTGGCCAAGGTGGGAGGAAAGAAATCCCATCATTTCCTTCCCCACCGATTGTTATCCCCCCTTTTTAGGGATCTTGATCTTATCCCTTCGGGATATGATCTTATTCCTTCTAAGGGGGGATCTTGGTGCGCCTTGACCAGGGGTGTGGGGCCTTTCCCCCACTACTCACGTTCATGTGGGTCCCCCCATGCAGGTGGGCCCCACTCCGGAACCTTCTAGAACCTTCCTGGTACAATACCGAAAAATCCCGAACATTTTCCGGTGGCCAAAATAGGACTTCCCATATATAAATCTTTACCTCCGGACCATTCCGAAACTCCTCGTGACGTCCGGGATCTCATCCGGGACTCCGAACAACATTCGGTAACCACATACAAACTTCCTTTATAACCCTAGCGTCATCGAACCTTAAGTGTGTAGACCCTACGGGTTCGGGAGACATGTAGACATGACCGAGACGTTCTCCGGTCAATAACCAACAGTGGGATCTGGATACCCATGTTGGCTCCCACATGCTTCTCGATTTGGTCATCGGATGAACCACGATGTCGAGGATTCGATCAAACCCTGTATACAATTCCCTTTGTCAATCGGTACGTTACTTGCCCGAGACTCGATCGTCGGTATCCCAATACCTTGTTCAGTCTCGTTACCGGCAAGTCACTTTACTCGTACCGTAATGCATGATCTCGTGGCCAACACTTTGGTCACCTTGAGCTCATTATGATGATGCATTACCGAGTGGGCCCAGAGATACCTCTCCGTCATACGGAGTGACAAATCCCAGTCTCAATCCGTGTCAACCCAACAGCTACTTTTGGAGATACCTGTAATGCACCTTTATAGTCACCCAGTTACGTTGTGACGTTTGATACACCCAAGGCACTCCTACGGTATCCGGGAGTTACACGATCTCATGGTCTAAGGAAGAGATACTTGACATTGGCAAAGCTCTAGCAAACGAACTAAACGACCTTTGTGCTATGCTTAGGATTGGGTCTTGTCCATCACATCATTCTCCTAATGATGTGATCCCGTTATCAACGACATCCAATGTCCATAGCCAGGAAATCATGACTATCTGTTGATCACAACGAGCTAGTCAACTAGAGGCTCACTAGGGACATATTGAGGTCTATGTATTCACACGTGTATTACGATTTCCGGATAATACAGTTATAGCATGAATAAAAGACAATTATCATGAACAATGAAATGTAATAATACTTTTATTATTGCCTCTAGGGCATATTTCCAACACTTAATACTCTAAATGCAGGCAGGAGTCGGTCGATTTGTGGAGTAATAGTAGTAGATGCAGGCAGGAGTCTGTCTACTTGTTGCGGACGTGATGCCTATATACATGATCATGCCTAGATAATATCATAATTATTCGCTTTTCTATCAATTGCTCGACAGTAATTTGTTCACCCACCATAATACTTATGCTATCTTGAGAGAAGCCACTAGTGAAACCTATGGCCCCGGGGTCTATCTTTTATCATATAAGCTTTCAATCTACTTTTATTTGCATCTTTACTTTTTGCATCTATATTATAAAATACCAAAAATATATTTATCTTATCATACTATCTCTACCAGATCTCACTTTCGCAAGTGGCCGTGAAGGGATTGACAACCCCTTTATTGCGTTGGTTGCGAGTTCTTTGTTTGTTTGTGTAGGTGCGTGGGACTTTTGAGAAGCCTCCTACTGGATTGATACCTTGGTTCTCCAAAACTGAGGGAAATACTTCGCTACTTCGCTGCATCACCCTTTCCTCTTCAAGGAAAACCAACGCAAGCTCAAGACATAGCAAGAAGGATTTCTGGCGTCGTTGCCGGGGAGGTCTTCGTTCAAGTCAAGACATACCAAGTACCCATCACAAACTCATCTACCTCGCATTTACATTATTTGCCATTTGCCTCTCGTTTTCCTCTCCCCCACTTCACCCTTGCTGTTTTATTTGCCCTCTCTTTCCCAATCTCCTCTCTCTCTTTCCTGTTTGCCTTCCCGTTGCTATGGCCGAGTCAAAAAGAACTAAGGGTCCTCTCTCGGGTTCTAGTACCTTGGATAACCCCTCTATCCTCTCTAAGCTCATAAATAATGATGCTATGGAAAGACCCACCGGGGTCACCAATGAGGGCTTAAATAATTTTGATGAAGATGACTCTGGAATTTTTCGTTATTTACTTGATGATTCTTTGAAAGATGCTTGGGATAGGTTATTAAGAATTTGGGCTAGCTATGTACCACAATATCAAATTGAGGTTTACTTAAAAAGTTTCTATGTTGGCTTACCCGCTTCTTTCAAGCAAGTTCTAGATTCTATTTTTGAAGAAGGTTTTCTTGAAGGGGATGCTATAGATACCTATGAAAGAATGAAAACTATATTTGGGCACCCCATGAATGATAAGGTTGAATCTACCACCCTCTTATGCTTTTTATCAAAATGAAATTATCAAAGAGATGAAGTCTAGTTTAGATGCAAATTTCCATAAAGTGCTCAATCTTACTTCCTCCATTAATGGCAACGTGCTTTCCCAAAATAGAAGGATGAATGCCATAGAAAGGAAATTTGCTCTTTTCTTTCCGAGTGCCAAAGATGGCACTACTTAGATCTATCTTCGCTTTTATGCCTAGCTAGGGGCATTAAATGATAGCGCTAGTTGGGAGGCAACCCAATTTTATTTGTGTTTCTTGTTTTTGTTCATGTTTAGTAATAAATTTTGCATATAACTTCTGTTTAGATGTGTTTTTATCTTTTAGTTAGTGTTTGTGCCAAGTAGAACCTATAGGATAACCTATGATGATAGGTGATTTGATTCTGCTGAAAAATAGAAACTTTGCGCGCACGAATTTTGGAAAGATCGATGGCTGGACGGGATTAGGATTCAGGAGCTTGCACCGGCGGTGTATGACATGGTGCCACGCCGGATCAGGCAGATGTGCATGCTTGGCCAGGTGGGAATGGACGGGTCCTGGGCAGCTTGCCTCGGTCCCAACATAACTATGGTGGCACTGCAACAGTTCCTACAGCTATGGCAGAGGGTTCACGCGTGGGAACCAGTGGAGAGTGTCTCGGACAGGATAGTTTGGTCTTGGGAGCCGACGGGACAGTTCTCTGTGAGATCTGCGTACGCAGAGAAGTTCTGGGGAAGGGAGGTCATTCCCTCCGCGGAGTTAACGTGGAAATCGTGAGCCCCGTCTCGATGTAAATTCTTCACGTGGCTGGCTCTGCGAAACAGATGTTGGATGTCCGACCGGCTAGCTAGGAGGGGGCTGCCGCATCAGGACAAATGCCCTTTGTGTGACCAATAGGAGGAAACCATTGATCATGTGTTGCTAACATGCGTCTTCGCTCGAGAGATTTGGGTGGCAATTTGTACGGCACTGGGAAAGCCAGAGTGGGCACCATCTACGCAGGATGCTCTCAAGCCATGGGTTTGTGGCAAGCAAGCGGCTGCTAATGTGGCAAGGAAGGATCTGCACGCTATACTGCTTCTCACGTTGTGGGAGTTGTGGAAGCATAGAAACGCAATTGTCTTCGATGGTGCTTCGCCATCAGCTGGTCAACTTATCAAGAGAATTGAGAAAGAGGGTAGGAGCTGGTCGATGGCAGGGCTCTTCAAAGGTAATGTAGAGGTTGTGTTTGTAGGATTAGCTAGGTGGACGAGTGGGGAGTAGTAGTCTAGTTAGCATGCGCGAACGTGCGTGAGATGGAGTTGTACATGGTGTAAGGTTCGCACCTTTGTAAATGACTGCTCGAGGCTTTCTATGCCTTTCCTTCTTTAATATATGATATGCACACTCATGCATATTCGAGAAATTTTTTAGTTTTGTTAAATCACAGAAACGTGCTTTTGCGTTGATTCTTTTTTATTCTGGTCAGTAGACAAATTGTACAGGACTTCCTATTTTGGTAGGATTTTTAGAGTTCCCGAAGTTTGCGTTAGTTACATATTGCTACAGACTGTTCTGTTTTTGACAGATTGTGTTTTTCATGTGTTGTTTGCTTATTTTGATGCATCTATGGCTAGTAAAATAGTTTATAAACCATAGAGAAGTTGGAATACAGTAGGTTTAACACCAAAATAAATAAAGAATGAGTTCATTATAGTACCTTATGTGGTGGTTTTGTTTTCTTTCACTAACGGAGCTTATAAGATTTCCTGTTGAGTTTTGTGTTGTGAAGTTTTCAAGTTTTGGGTAAAGCTTTGATGGACTATGGAATAAGGAGTGGCAAGATCCTAAGCTTGGGGATGCCCATGGCACCCCAAGATATTCAAGAATAGCCAAAAGCCTAAGCTCGGGGATGCCCCGGGAAGGCATCCCCTCTTTCGTCTTTGTTCATTAGTAACTTTACTTGAAGCTATATTTTTATTCGCCACATGATATGTGTTTTGCTTGGAGCGTCGTGTATTATATTAGTCTTTGCTTTTTAGTTTACCACATTCATCCTTGATGTACACACCTTTAGGAAGAAGCCTACTTGATTAGAATTTATTAGAATATGCTATGTGCTTCACTTATATCTTTTGAGCTTGATAGTTTTTGCTCTAGTGCTTCACTTATATCTTTTAGAGCACGGCGGTGGCTTAATTTTGAAGAAATTGCTAGTCTCTCATGCTTAACTTATATTATTTTGAGAGTCTTTTAGAACAGCATGGTATTTGCTATGGTTACAAATTTGGTCCTAGAATGATGAGCATCCAAGTTGGGTATAATAAAAACTATCATAGGAAGTGAATTGGATGCTATGATCAATTTGATGCTTGATAATTGTTTTGAGATATAAAGGTAGTAATGTTAGGGTCATGCTAGTGGGTAATTATGAAATTGAGAAATACTCTTGTTGAAGTTGGCAAGTCCCGTAGCATGCACGTATGGTAAAAGTTGTGTGACAAATTTGTTGCATGAGGTGCTCTTTTAATTGCCTTCCTTATGAGTGGAGGTCGGGATCGCGTGATGGTTAACTCCTACCAACCCTTCCCCTAGGAACATGTGTAGTAGTACTTTGCTTCGAGGGCAAGTAGACTTTTGCAACAAGTATATGACTTCTTTATGACTAATGTGAGTCCATGGATATACGCACACTCATCCTTCCACTTTGCTAGCCTCTATTATACCGTGCAACTTTCGTCGGTATCATGCACCCATTATTTACCTTCCTCAAAACTGCCGCCATACCTACCTATTATGGCATTTCCATAGCCATTCCGAGATATATTGCCATGCAAATTTCCACCGTTCCATTTACTATGACACGTTTCATCATTGTCATATTGCTCTTTGCATGATCATGTAGTTGGCATCGTATTTGTGGCAAGGCCACCTTCATAATTTTCATACATGTCGCTCTTGATTCATTGCATATCCCAGTACACCGCCGGAGGCATTCATATAGAGTCATATCTTGTTCTAGCTTTGAGTTGTAATTCTTGAGTTGTAAACCAATAAAAGTGTGATGATATTCATTATTAGAGCATTGTCTCGGTGAGGAAAGGATGATGAAGACTATGATTCCCCCACAAGTCGGCATGAGACTTCGGACTTTAAAAAGAAAAAAAGAAAGGCCAAAAAGGCCAAAGAAAAAGGAAAAAGAAATAAATAAATAAATAAAATGAGAGAAAAAGAGAGAAGGGACAATGCTACTATCTCTTTTTCCACACTTGTGCTTCAAAGTAGCACCACGATCTTCATTATATAGAGTCTCCTATGTTGTCACTTTCATATACTAAGTGGGAATTTTTCATTATAGAACTTGGCTTGTATATTCCAATGACGGGCTTCCTCAAAATGCCCTAGGTCTTCGTGAGCAAGCAAGTTGGATGCACACCCACTTAGTTTCTTTTGTTGAGCTTTCATATATTTATAGCTCTAGTGCATCCGTTGCATGGCAATCCCTACTCACTCACATTGATATCTATTGATGGGCATCTCCATAGCCCGTTGATACGCCTAGTTGATGTGAGACTATCTTCTCCCTCTTTTTGTCCTCACAACCACCACCTTATACCACCATAGTGCTACGTCCATGGCTTGCGCTCATGTATTGCGTAAGAGTTGAAAAAGCTGAAGCACGTTAAAAAGTATGAACCAATTGTTTGGCTAAAACCGGGGTTTTGCATGATGGGACTATTTTGTGTAATGAAAATGAAGCATGGCCTAACTATATGATTTTGTAGGGATAAGCTTTCTTTGGCTATGCTATTTTGATAGGACATGATTATTTGTTAGTATGCTTCGAAGCATTATTATTTTTATGTTTTATAAGCTTTTATCTTGAATCATTTGGATCTGAACATTCATGCCACAATAAAGAAAATTACATTGAGAATTATGCTAGGTAGCATTCCACATCAAAAAATTTGTTTTTATCATTTACCTACTCAAGGACGAGCAGGAATTAAACTTGGGGATGCTTGATACGTCTCCAACGTATCTATAGTTTTTGATTGTTCCATGCTATTATATTACCCCTTTTGGATGTTTATGGGCTTTATTTTACACATTTATATCATTTTTGGGACTAACCTACTAACCGGAGGCCCAGCCCGTATTGCTGGTTTTTGCCTATTTTAGTATTTCGAAGAAAAGGAATATCAAACGGAGTCCAAACGGAATGAAACCTTCAGGAGCGTGATTTTTGGAACGAACGTGATCCAGAGAACTTGGAGTGCAAGTCAAGAAGCTTGCGAGGCAGCCAAGAGACAGGAGGGCGCGCCCACCCCCTCTGGGCGCGCCCCTATCTCCTGGGCCCCACAAGCGGCCACCGACGTACTTCTTCCTCCTATATATACCTACGTACCCCGAAAACATCCAGGGAGCCAACGAAACACAATTTCCACCACAGTAACCTTCTGTATCTACGAGATCCCATCTTGGAGCCTTCGCCGGCGCTCCGCCGGAGGGGGGATCGACCATGGAGGGCTTCTACATCAACACCATAGCCCCTCTGATGAGTTGTGAGTAGTTTACCATAGACCTTCGGTCCATAGTTACTAGCTAGATGGCTTCTTCTCTCTTTTTGGATCTCAATACAATGTTCTCCCCCTCTCTTGTGGAGATCTATTCGATGTAAACTCTTTTTGTGGTGTGTTTGTCGAGAACCGATGAATTGTGGGTTTATGATCAAGTTTATCTATGAGAAATATTTGAATCTCCTCTGAATTCTTTTATGTATGATTGAGTTATCTTTGCAAGTCTCTTCGAATTATCAGTTTGGTTTGGTCTACTAGATTGATCTTTGTTGCCATGGGAGAAGTGCTTAGTTTTGGGTTCAATCTTGCGGTGTCCTTTCCCAGTGACAGCAGGGGCAGCAAGGTACGTATTGTATTGTTGCCATCGAGGATAAAAAGATGGGGTTTATATCATATTGCTTGAGTTTATCCCTCTACATCATGTCATCTTTCTTAATGCGTTACTCTGTTCTTTATGAACTTAATACTCTAGATGCAGGCAGGAGTCGGTCGATGTGTGGAGTAATAGTAGTAGATGCAGGCAGGAGTCGGTCTACTTGTTGCGGACGTGATGCCTATATACATGATTATGCCTAGATAATCTCATAATTATTCGCTTTTCTATCAATTGCTCGACAGTAACTTGTTCACCCACCGTAATACTTATGCTATCTTGAGAGAAGCCACTAGTGAAACCTATGCCCCCGGGTCTAGCTTTTATCATATAAGCTTTCAATCTACTTTTATTTGCATCTTTACTTTTTGCATCTATATTATAAAATACCAAAAATATATTTATCTTATCATACTATCTCTATCAGATCTCACTTTCGCAAGTGGCCGTGAAGGGATTGACAACCCCTTTATTGCATTGGTTGCGAGTTCTTTGTTTGTTTGTGTAGGTGCGTGGGACTTTTAAGGATCCTCCTACTAGATTGATACCTTGGTTCTCAAAAACTGAGGGAAGTACTTACGCTACTTTGCTGCATCACCCTTTTCTATTCAAGGAAAACCAACGCAAGCTCAAGACATAGCAATGCACCCCAAGAAGTTAGAGCCAACGGCGCCAGAGGAAGCGCGCAAGTGCTGGGGCAATCAACTTGGATGCATCCTCAGAGAAACTGCCAACATCAACGATGAGAAGTTGAAGCAGATACCACATATGGAGCACATGCTCCTAAAGAAGTTGCATAATAGTTTCATGTTCCCCGGCAGGGATGAAGGCAAATATAAAGAGCCATGGGACGACGTCCCCATGACAAAGACAAACGACAAGGCAATGGTGACGTTCACCAACGACTTGTCCTCCTGGAAAGTTCGGGTGAAAAAAGTGATTGCGAAGAATGAACCGTGGTCCAAGATTCATGCTGATAATCCGAAAATAATGGCAGAGGACTTTGCAAAATTCCAGGAGAATTGCGATAAAGAAGAAGTTAAGGCAAAGTCGGAGAAAATGAAGGCGCTCCAGGCCAGGAACACGCCTCCCCACCGCCTTGGAAGCCGTGGTTACGAGGGGGAGAGGCACATATGGGCCAAGGAGGACGCCGAACGTGAAAGTCTCGGGATCCCAAACCCCTTGGCGGAGTTCACCGACCCGCTGGAGCATGACTGGATCAGGGCCCGGTACAAGTGGGACAAAGTCAGAAAGATCTTTTACACGGACCCGAACATGAGGGAGTTCATGAGACTTATGGTAATTGTTATATTACCACATTGTCATATTAGCTTCCAATCAATTTAACTGCAAGTTTTGTCACATTAGAAAACCATCCATGTTCCTTTTGCAGAAAGAGCAGCACCAAAAGGCAGCCAAAAGTGATGAGTCGTCACAGTTGTCGGCGAGGCCCAAGTGGGACACCCCATTCAACCGGGCCCTGAACATACTAAAAAAGGTCCTGGTGGACAAGCCGCCATCCTATGGACATGTGCACAGCATCGGAGATGGTGCCTCGTGGAAGACGTGCTACCCCGAGGAGCCAGAGGAAAGAAGGAAGAGACGGTTGGTCGTCACTCAGGAGAGCATCGACAAGAAGGTCGCGATTGCGGTCAATAAGACCAAAGATGAGACCAAAGAAGAGTTGGTCAGGGTAGTCAGTGGGTTGGTCACTGACGCGGTGGCCAGCTTGATTCCGACAATTTTCAATTGGTCGAAGAGCAATCCAAATGCACGGCTGGAGGACTTTCCCCTTCCCAGCTTTGCCGGGAGCAACTCGGCGAACACCACAGCACCAACACCTGCCCAAGCAACCACAAAAGGTCCCGTTCCTGTTCATAGCGGCCCGACCTCCGTCTCTGGCATGCTCGGCGGGCCTTCGTCGTTGGCTGAGCTCGACGCCCTCACGGTAATTACGCGTCATACCCTTTTCACCAGCATGTCTATAGTCTTCCGTTTCAGTTGCCTTTCAGATGTTTGATGTCGCAGACATGTCTCCTTCGTAGGCTGATGACACCCCGTGCACCCTAATCTACGACATCAAGGGCGAGAAGGTGGTTGTGGGAAAGGCAACCATCATGAAGCTGAAGGACTGCATGTTCCACAACCGAGAGATGCCCGATGGCGTCTTCAAGGTTAACGTGGCTAGTGTATTAGCGGGCTTTGAGGATTTGCCTCCTCCGGTACCAGTCGATGAGACGAGACCCCTAAGATGATTGGCGCATGCAAGAACTGGTTCTTGCCTTGGCCGAAGTCTCTTCTTCGTCTCGAGGCGCCCAGTATCATGCCAATGCCACCTTCTCAAGAAGGTATGAACACCACCCCACCTACCAAATTACCTGCCCCTGTCATGACGGATGATGGTAGCGTACGATGTGAGGGAGAGTCCTCCATTAGTGCCAGATCATGTCGCCCCCGCTGTCGAAGAAGCAAATGTTGATGATGACATGGAGGATGATGATGAGGACCCAAACAAGTATTTCAATACCGCCTATGATGGATTGATGGCTCAAGACGCCGAAGACTTAGGCTATGAGCGTGGAGATGATGACTTGATGCTGCCTGATTTGCCAGAGCCGGAACGTCCTAAGGTGGAATGCAAAAAGTCTCTCTTCAAGCCATTCTCGCAGGAGACGCCTCTAGATGCCGCCTCTACCCAGCAACCCCCCGAGGCCCGTCCACTATTTAGCCTGACGACACCGGGGGTGGTGGTTAGAGAAGGTATGGTGGGCTCACTACTGCCACCCGCCAAGAAGCAAAGGAAGAGACCGCCCAGGAAAGGCCCTAAAGGCGCCATAGGTGCTTCAAGCAGCCAGCCGCCTCTGAACCCCTGGGTGGTAGACAAAATACTTGTCAAAGGTAAGACGCCTTTCCATGTCGCCGGTGAGCCGATCCTACCTGCCAAAGCACTAGATCACATACTGAACAATGATCTAAAGAGACTCCATGAAGATGTGTTGGCTAGAGAGAAAAGCCTTATGATCGCGAAAGATCCAGGATACCCGCTTTACGCTGCTCAGGTGCCGAGTGGGAAGTTGTACGTCGATACCCGGCCCGCGAATTAGTTCCTCCTGCGATTTGACTACATCTACAACATGGTCCACATGACCAAGCTAGATTTCCAGTTCATCCTCATGTATGCGCTGTATCTCAACTACTTCATCAGGATGGAGACCATAAAATATATTTGCATCGCGGACCCATACTATATGCACGAGAGCTTCTTGGGAGTTTGCAAAGAGCACCGTGACTATGTGAGCAAGTACCTCGGCGAATTCATGATCGCTAATAAGGACAAGGAAGCGATTCTCCTGCCTTATCACCCCTCATAAGTCATCCGTGCATATCCTTTCGTACATGTTAATCATTCCTTTGCAAGCATGGAGGCTAATTTTAGGTGTACTTAATTTGCGCAGCGGGGGCGGCGCCGTCCTCATCGTCCTGTATCCGGAATACTCCCATGCTATGTACTTGGACTCGTCGAAGAACCTCAAGAAAAAGGATTACACGCACGTAAAGAGTGTTCTCGATAGTGCCCTATTAACCTTCAGCCTGTCTGGTGGATATATCAAGGTGAAAAGGCACAAGAAGACTGGGCTGATTTTCCGCCATAATACCGACTTCTGCTGCATCCAGCAACTGCACAACAGTAGGGCTGATGGATTCTACCTCATGCATCACCTGATGGAGTACAGAAGGGATAATCAACGCCTTCGCATGTCAGCTACTACCGAAGATGCCAAGATTGTCAGCTGGGCCACAAGCATAGGAAAGACACCAGATCATTGAATCCGAGTTGAGTTTTATCACGTACAGTGTGAACTAGCCCAAGTGATCATGAAGCAAGTCCTCAAACCAACGGGGATGTTCTACCATGGTCCAATCATGCAGGTTGATGTCCGAGCACTGCTAGTCGCTCAGCGTCTGGACTTGAAGCCTTTCACGAAGCTCGGGTGCTTCCTCCCTGACTATGAAGATTGGAATGCCGACATGGAGGACTGATTGTCAATGACAATGTGATGTACTAAATCGTGGTCCTGAACTAGCGTGCCTTATCACTACTATCTTTCTATGGCAAAACTTTGAAATTATGCATGGCGAAACTATGTGATGTAACTAAACCGTGGTCCTGAACTAGCGTAGATCGCTCTAGTTAATTAGTTTGGGTATGAGGAACTTCGTCATTTATGTTTACTATTGGTTGCTTTTATTTTGCTAATCATGCCTCTTTGTTTTCTTAAGTACATTATGTTGCATATTATTGTTCAAATCATCAACTCACGATGCAGGTACCCAGATCAGAGATGGTGAAGGACTACTACGTTGTGTACGTTGGGAGGGTTCCAGGAGTCTACGACCACCGGCCACCCGCTCAGGCCCAGGTGCACAGGTACCCGGGTGCTAGCCACAGAGGGTTCGACACCAGAGCCGAAGCGGAAAGTAGTTACTTGAGGTGGACACTCCAGCATGAGCAGGGGCGGGACCGCCGGTACTACATACTCGCGCTCTTCCTCATGTTGATCGCTCTTCTCTTCTACATCATGTTGTAGATAGAGATGATGAAACTTGTGGGTGTGCCATGACCATGCAGTTGCACTTATTCGAGACATGACATGATCGCACTTATGTATCACTATTTTCGAGATGTGATGATATTTGTGTTGAATGATGATGATGATGGTATGACGAGACTACTGTATGTCTATGATATGTGAGAATAGTGTATGTTTAATATGATGTGATGAAACTATTGTATAGAGCATGTACAAATACATCACAAAGACGTAGAGGGTGCAAATCTGTGAAAGCAGAAATATTAGCAGTAGCACTGGAAAATACTTACCAGTAGCGCTGGCTTAACAGCAGCGCGCCATATGAACAAGCGCTATAGATAGTTATCAGTAGCGCTGGACAGGAAGCGCTACTGCTAACAATACTTACCAGTAGTGTTGCCCATACCAGCGCTACTACTAGGGTTTAGCTGTAGCGCGATAGCAGTAGCGCTGGGCCCAGCGCTGCTGCTATGCATATTTCAAGCGCTACTACTAGGGTTTTCCCTAATAGTGCCACTCTCTCGCTCCTGCTCTCTTTTACCGCATTAGCTCAACAACGATTCAACTGTTACATGCTGCGAGAGTTGAACCCCTTTCCTCTGCATGACCTGTCTTTGCCATAGTAAATAGTTGAAACCCACTAGCATGAGTAGGAGTTGTTTGAGCCATGATGTGCCTACTCAGTTCCTCCCTGCTATTGCGTAGAGTTGTGCCAGGTCAGATTCATCGGGGATGAATTGGAATGTTGTGATCATGTCCTATTGTTGTGAGCTAAGTGTGTGAACACGATTTGGTAAAGGTAGCGGTGAAAGGCCATGTAGGAGAACATGGTGGGTTGTCTCATTGAAACCGTCCTCAGGAACTGAGTTCTGTGTCTGTGATCCAAGACAGTTACTACCACACATTGGGCTCCGGGCACTCCAAGCTCTCTCGAGTTATTAACCCCCCTGTTCTCTGTCCAGGAGTTGCAACTAGTTTCCGGTGTTTGTAGGTTGTGTTAGTAGTCTATCAAGTGGCACCCGGTACAGGTGGGCTTGGGACAGACGAGGCACCGTGACCGGGTGTACCAAGCGTCGCCCATTTGATGGGCTTGGGAACCCTATACACATCGTTTGGGGCCGTGATGGAAACCTCGGTCGGACTCCCTTGCGGATGGAACCCGAATAGGCGATAAACCTGGACTAGAGTCTTGCGTGGTTACTCAGGTCGTGGCCGACACCCTCGCCAAGCCTCCGCTTGAAGGTTGCCGAGATACATGCATGTACATGGCGGTAAGTGGCGAGAGCGTGAGTGAAGAAGTACACCCCTGCAGGGTTAACATGATCTATTCGAATAGCCACCTCCGTGGTAATGGACTACTGGGTTGCTTATGCAGTTCATAGACAAGTGAAAGTGGATACTCTAAAATGCGCAAGATAAGCATGAGTGCTATGGATGGCCTTTTCATAGGGAGACGAGAGCGGATCCATAGTGGTGTATTGATATGGTGAATATGTGGACTCGTGTGCGCCACCTCAAAAGAGTTACCAGCAATTGTAGTATAGGATAGCCACTGAGTCAAAGCTGGCTTGCTGCAGTTAAACTCCACCACCCCTTTGTTTATATTGATGCATATGTAGCTAGTTCTGATGTAAGTCTTGCTGGGTACATTTGTACTCACATTTGCTTAATTTATGTTTTTGCAGAGAGACTTCAGTCTCACTAGTAGTTCCGCATGGACTTCAATGTTTAGCTTGTTACCTTAGCTATGATCTTGTACCCTTGGGAGGGTCTTGTAGATAGTCAGGCTTCTCCACCTTTTTCATTTGTAGTTGTCTGTACTCAGACATGTTATGCTTCCGTTGCTTGTATGCTCTGTATGTTGGGTCATGTGACCCATGATTGTAATTCTTACTATGTATGACTCCTCGGAGCCTTCTGAATAAATACTTTGAGTCATAGAGTTTTGTTGTGATGCCATGTTGTATTTGCACATATCAAGCATATTGCGTGTATGATTTTGAAATGCTTGGTATGTGTGGGATCCGACAATCTAGTTGTTTATTCTTGGTAGCCTCTCTTATGGGGAAATGTCTCCTAGTGCTTCCACTGAGCCATGGTAACTTGCTACTGCTCCAGAACACATGGGATGATCGGCATGTGTCCTTCTTTGCTCCTGTGTCTGTCCCTTCGGGGAAATGTCACACGTTGTTCCTTTACGTCCTTGTAGCTTGCTACGACTTGGGTTCATACGTTGATGACCAACGCGTGCATTGTTGGGTCATGTATGCTTGTCCCTGTAAGTTAGTGCCACCTTGGGTTTACGACTAGTCATGTCAGCCCGGGTTCTCTGTCATATGGATGCTAGCGACATTATCATATACGTGAGCCAAAAGGCGAACGGTCCCGGGCCAGGTAAGGTGGCACCCTGTGGGAATACCGTGCGTGAGGTCGCAAAGTGATATGATGTGTTACATGCTAGATCAGTGTGGCTTAGGATCGAGGTCCCGACATCACAGACTAACAACTTTGTACGTGCTGATGGTTTAGAAGTAGGAACTGTTACAAGAGGATATGGAAGCTTCTTCATGTGGATGTAATCAAACTTCAGATTGAATTTGTGACGCCCCCGATTCAATCGTACACTAATCATGCACGCAAATGTGTACGATCAAGATCAGGGACTCACGGGAAGATATCACAACACAACTCTAAAAGTAAAATAAGTCATACAAGCATCATATTACAAGCCAGGGGCCTCGAGGGCTCGAATACAAGTGCTCGAATATAAATGAGTCAGCGGAAGCAACAATATCTGAGTACACACATAAGTTAAATAAGTTGCCATAAGATGGCTGATGACTACTACACAACCTTCTTCTTGTAGACGTTGTTGGGCCTGCAAGTGCACAGGTTTGTAGGACAGTAGCAAATTTCCCTCAAGTGGATGACCTAAGGTTTATCAATCCGTAGGAGGCGTAGGATGAAGATGGTCTCTCTCAAACAACCCTGCAACCAAATAACAAAAAGTCTCTTGTGTCCCCAACACACCCAATACAATGGTAAATTGTATAGGTGCACTAATTCGGCGAAGAGATGAAGATACAAGTGCAAAATAGATAGTAGATGTGGGTTTTTGTAATCTGAAATAATAAAAACAGCAAGGTAACAAGCGATAAAAGTGAGCGTCAACGGTATTGCAATGGTAGGAAACAAGGCCTAGGGTTCATACTTTCACTAGTGTAAGTTCTCTCAACAATAATAACATAGATAGAACATATGACAAGCCCTCAACATGCAACAAAGAGTCACTCCAAAGCCACTAATAGCGGAGAACAAACATATAGATTATGGTCGGGTACGAAACCACCACAAAGCTATTCTTTCGGATCGATCTATAAAAGAGTTCATACTAGAATAACACCTTAGGATACAAATCAACCAAAACCCTAATGTCACCTAGATACTCCATTGTCACCTCAAGTATCCGTGGGCATGATTATATGATATGCATCACACAATCTCAGATTCATCCAACCAACATAAAAGTACTTCAAAGAGTGCCCCAAAGCTACTACCGGAGAGTCAAGAACGTGTGCCAACCCCTATGCATAGGTTCCCAAGTGTCACGAAACCCGCAAGTTGATCACCAAGACATACATCAAGTGTTCTCATAAAAGACTCAATCCGATAAGATAACTTCAAAGGGGAAACTCAATTCATCACAAGAGAGTAGAGGGGGAGAAACATCATAAGATCCAACTACAATAGCAAAGCTCGGGATACATCAAGATCGTGCCATAGAGGAACACGAGAGAGAACCCGAGAGAGAGAGCTCAAACACATAGCTACTGGTACATACCCTCAGCCCCGAGGGTGAAGTACTCCCCCTCGTCATGGATAGCGCCGGGATGATGAAGATGGCTTCCGGTGATGGGATCCCCCTCCGGTAGGGTGCCGGAACAGGGTCCCGATTGGTTTTTGGTGGCTACAGAGGCTTGCGGCGGTGGAACTCCCGATCTATCTTCTGTTCTGGAAGTTTTAGGGTACGTAGGTATATATGGGTGAAAGGAGTACGTCGATGGAGCTACGGGGGGGCCACAAGGCAGGGGGCACGCCCAGGGGGGTGGGCGCGCCCCCCACCCTTGTGAGCACCTCCCGTATCTTCGGACGTGGGGTCCAAGTCCATTAGGTGGGTTTCCTTCCAAAAATAACTTCTCCAGTTGATTTCGTTCCGTTTTGACTCCGTCTGATATTCCTTTTCCTCGAAACACTGAAATAGGCATAAAACAGCAAATCTGGGTTGGGCCTCCGGTTAAAAGGTTAGTCCCAAAAGTAATATAAAAGTGGATAATAAAGCCCAATATTGCCTAAAACAATAGATAAAGTAGCATGGAGAAATCAAAAATTATAGATACATTGGAGACGTATCAAGCATCCCCAAGCTTAATTCTTGCTCGTCCTCGAGTAGGTAAATGATAAAAAAGAATTTTTGATGCGGAGTGATACTTTGGCATAATTTCAATGCAAATCTTCTTAATTGTGATATGAATATTCAGATCCGAAAGATTCAAGACAAAAGTTCATATTGACACAAAAATAATAATACTTCAAGCATACTAATCAAAGCAATCATGTCTTCTCAAAATAACATGGCAAAATAAAGTTCATCCCTACAAAATCATATAGTTAGGCTATGCTTCATTTTCGTCACACAAAGATGTTCCCAACTTCTATACCCCCGATGACAGGCCAAGCAATTGTTTCATACTTAAATAATCTCAAACTTTTTCAACCTTCACGCAATACATGAGCGTGAGCCATGGATATAGCACTATGGGTGAAATAGAATGGTGGTTGTGGAGAAGACAAAAAGAGGGAAGATAGTCTCACATCAACTAGGCGTATCAACGGGCTATGGAGATGCCCATCAATAGATATCAATGTGAGTGAGTAGGGATTGCCATGCAACGGATGCACTAGAGCTATAAGTATATGAAATCTCAACAAAAGAAACTAAGTGGGTGTGCATCCAACCCGCTTGCTCACGAAGACCTAGGGCATTTTGAGGAAGCCCATCATTGGAATATACAAGCCAAGTTCTATAATGAAAAATTCCCACTAATATATGAAAGTGACGAAATGAGAGGCTCTCTATCATGAAGATCATGGTGCTACTTTGAAGCACAAGTGTGGTAAAAGGATAGTAGCATTGTCCCTTCTCTCTTTTTCTCTCATTTTTTTATTTGGGCCTTTTCTCTTTTTTTTATGGCCTCTTTTTTTTCGTCTGGAGTCTCATCCCGACTTGTGGGGGAATCATAGACTCCATCATCCTTTCCTCACTTGGGACAATGCTCTAATAATGATGATCATAACACTTTTATTTTTCTTACAACTCAACAATTACAACTCGATACTTAGAACAAAATATGACTCTATATGAATGCCTCCGGCGGTGTACCGGGATATGCAATGAAACATGAGTGACATGTATGAAATAATTATGAAAGGTGGCTTTTGCCACAAATACGATGTCAACTACATGATCATGCTAGCAATATGACAATGATGGAGCGTGTCATAATAAACGGAACGGTGGAAAGTTGCATGGCAATATATCTCGGAATGGCTATGGAAATGCCATGAGAGGTAGGTATGGTGGCTGTTTTGAGGAAGGTATATGGTGGGTGTATGATGCCGGCGAAAAGTGCGTGGTATTAGAGAGGCTAGCAATGGTGGAAGGATGGGAAAAAGTGCGTATAATCCATGGACTCAACATTAGTCAAAAGAACTCATATACTTATTGCAAAAATTTAGAAGTCATCAAAAATCAAGTACTACGCGCATGCTCCTAGGGGGATAGATTGGTAGGAAAAGACCATCGCTCGTCCCCGATCGCCACTCATAAGGATGCACAAGCCAGGTACACTTCATGTTTCAAATTTGTTACACAACTTTAACCATACGTGCATGCTACAGGACTTGCAAACTTCAACACAAGTATTTCTCAAATTAATAATCACCCAACTAGCACGATTTTGATATTATCACCTCCATATCTCAAAACAATTATCAAGCATCAAACTTATCTTAGTATTCAACGCACTCAAAAGAAAGTTTCACATATCTTGAATACCAAGTATATTAACATTAAGCAAATTACCATGCTATTAACGACTCTCAAAATAATCTAAGTGAAGCATGAGAGATCAATAGTTTCTTTAAAACAAATCCACCACCGTGCTCTAAAAGATATAAGTGAAGCACTAGAGCAAAAATTATCAAGCTCAAAAGATATAAGTGAAGCACATAGAGTATTCTAGCAAATTCCAATTTGTGTAAGGCTCTCTCTCATTAAAGAATTTCAGATCTTGATACTTCATTCAAACAGCAAGTAAAGCTAAAAAAACTACAATGCAAGGATAGCACAACTCATGTGAAGAAGCAAAAACTTAGGCTCAACTGATACTAACCGGTAGTTGTTGAAGAAGAAAGGTAGGATGCCTACCGGGGCATCCCCAAGCTTAGATGCTTGAGACTTCTTGAAATATTATCTTGGGGTGCCTTGGACATCCCCAAGCTTGAACTTTTGTGTCTCCTTAATTCATCTCATATCATGGTTTCTCTTTTTATCAAAAGCTTCATTCACAACAAACTTAACAAGAACTCGTGAGATAGGTTAGTATAAACCAATGCAAAACCTTATCATTTTCTACTGTAACAAATCACTAAAATTATTATTCAACATTGCATACTAAATGCCTCTGCATATTTAATACTCCTATCACCAAATAGAATCATTAAACAAGCAAACATATGCAAACAATGCAACCATAACAGCAATTTGTCAAAACAGTACAGTCTATAAAGAATGCAAGAGTATCAATACTTCCCTGACTCCAAAAATTATGAACTAAAATTCCCACTGTAATAAATTTATCAGATCTCAATATGCAAAAAGATTCAATGTTATACCATTCTTTGAATTTTCTAGGGAATTTTTGCAACAGCGTTAACTTTCTGTTTTCAAACAGCAACATGCAAACTAGCAAAATAAGCATGACAAAGGCTATCCTTGGCTCTTTTATTGAAACTAAAGAAGCAAACATTATTCTAACTAACAGCAAGCAAAAACTAACACAAGAAAATGACGCTCCAAGCAAAACATATATCATGTGGTGAATAAAAATATAGCTCCAAGTAAAGTTACCGATGAACGAAGACGAAAGAGGGGATGCCTTCCGGGGCATCCCCAAGCTTAGTTGCTTGGTTGTCCTTAAATATTACCTTGGGGTGCCTTGGGCATCCCTAAGCTTAGGATCTTGCCACTCCTTATTCCATAGTCCATCGAATCTTTACTCAAAACTTGAAAACTTCAACCACACAAAACTCAAAACAAAACTCGTAAGCTCCGTTAGTATAAGAAAATAAAACCACCACTTAGGTACTGTAATGAACTCATCCTAAATTCATATTGGTGTTATATCTAATGTATTCTAACATCTCTATGGTTCATACCACTTAGTACTAGCCATAGATGCATCAAAATAAGCAAACAACACATAGAAAAACAGAATATGTCAAAAACAGAACAGTCTGTAGTAATCTGTATCAAACGTATACTTCTGGAATCCCAAAAATTATGAAATAAATTGATGGACCTGAGAAATTTTTCTATTAATCATGCAAAAAGAATCAACCTAAAATCACTTTCCAGTAAAAAATGGCAGCTAATCTCGTGAGCGCTAAAGTTTCTGTTTTTCACAGCAAGATCATATAAACTTCACCCAAGTCTTCCCAAAGGTTCTACTTGGCACTTTATTGAAACAAAAGCTATAAAACATGATTACTACAATAGAATAATCATGTGGACACACACAAAAAGTAAGGATAAATATTGGGTTGTCTCCCAACAAGCGCTTTTCTTTAATGCCTTTCTAGCTAGGCATGATGATGGCAATGATGCTCACATAAAAGATAAGAATTGAAACATAACGGGAGCATCATAAAGCATATGACTAGCACATTTAAGTCTAACCCACTTCCTATGCATAGGGGTTTTGTGAGCAAACAACTTATGGGAACAAGAATCAACTTGCATAGGAAGGTAAAGCAAGCATAGCTTCAAAACTTTAAGCACATAGAGAGGAAACTTGACATTATTGCAATTCCTACAAGCATATGTTTCTCTCTCATAATAATTTTCAGTAGCATCACGAATGAATTCAACAATATAACCAGCACCTAAAGCATTCTTTTCATGATCTACTAGCATAGAAAATTGACTACTCTCCACATAAGCAAAATTCTTCTCATTGGCATACATATAATCACAATAATCATCATAGATAGGAGGCATGCTTTCATCATAGTAAATTTGCTCATCAAAGCTTGGGGGATAAAAAATATCATCTCCATCAAACATAGCTTCCCCAAGCTTGTGTCTTTGCATATCATTAACATCATGGATATTCAAGGAATTCATACTAACAACATTGCAATCATGCTCATCATTCAAAGATTTAGTACCAAACATTCTATAGATTTCTTCCTCTAGCACTTGAGCACAATTTTCCTTTCCATCATACACACGAAAGATATTAAAAAGGTGAAGCATATGAGACAAACTCAACTCCATTTTTTTGTAGTTTTCTTTTATAAAATAAACTAGTGCTAAAACAAGAAACAAAAAGGTTCGATTGCAAGATCTAAAGATATACCTTCAAGCGCTAACCTCCCCGGCAATGGCACCAGAAAAGAGCTTGATGTCTACTACACAACCTTCTTATTGTAGACGTTGTTGGGCCTGCAAGTGCACAGGTTTGTAGGACAGTAGCAAATTTCCCTCAAGTGGATGACCTAAGGTTTATCAATCCGTAGGAGGCGTAAGATGAAGATGGTCTCTCTCAAACAACACTGCAACCAAATAACAAAAAGTCTCTTGTGTCCCCAACACACCCAATACAATGGTAAATTGTATAGGTGCACTAGTTCGGAGAAGAGATGAAGATACAAGTGCAAAATAGATAGTAGATATGGGTTTTTGTAATCTGAAATAATAAAAACAGCAAGGTAACAAGCGATAAAAGTGAGCGTAAACGGTATTGCAATGGTAGGAAACAAGGCCTAAGGTTCATACTTTCACTAGTGTAAGTTCTCTCAACAATAATAACATAGATAGAAAATATGACAAGCCCTCAAAATGCAACAAAGAGTCACTCCAAAGCCACTAATAGCGGAGAACAAACGTAGAGATTATGGTCGGGTACGAAATCACCACAAAGCTATTCTTTCGGATCGATCTATAAAAGAGTTAGTACTAGAATAACACCTTAAGATACAAATCAACCAAAACCCTAATGTCACCTAGATACTCCATTGTCACCTCAAGTATCCGTGGGCATGATTATACGATATGCATCACACAATCTCAGATTCATCCAACCAACATAAAAGTACTTCAAAGAGTGCCCCAAAGCTACTACCGGAGAGTCAAGAACGTGTGCCAACCCCTATGCATAGGTTCCCAAGTGTCACAAAACCCGCAAGTTGATCACCAAGACATACATCAAGTGTTCTCATAAAAGACTCAATCCGATAAGATAACTTCAAAGGGGAAACTCAATTCATCACAAGAGAGTAGAGGGGACAAACATCATAAGATCCAACTACAATAGCAAAGCTCGGGATACATCAAGATCGTGCCATAGAGGAACACAAGAGAGAACACGAGAGAGAGAGAGAGAGAGATCAAACACATAGCTACTGGTACATACCCTTAGCCCCGAGGGTGAACTACTCCCTCCTCGTCATGGATAGCGCCGGGATGATGAAGATGGCCTCCGATGATGGGATCCCCCTCCAGCAGGGTGCCGAAACAGGGTCCCGATTGGTTTTTGGTGGCTACAGATGCTTGCGATGGCGGAACTCCCGATCTATCTTCTGTTCTGGAAGTTTTAGGGTACGTAGGTATATATGGGTGAAAGGAGTATGTCGGTGGAGCTACGGGGGCCCCACGAGGTAGGGGGCCGCGCCGCCCACCCTCATGAGCACCTCCCGTATCTTCTGACGTGGGGTCCAAGTCCATCAGGTGGGTTTCCTCCAAAAATAACTTCTCCAGTTGATTTTGTTCTGTTTTGACTCCATCCGATATTCCTTTTCCTCGAAACACTGAAATAGGTATAAAACAGCAAATTTGGGCTGGGCCTCCAGTTAATAGGTTAGTCCCAAAAGTAATATAAAAGTGGATAATAAAGCCCGATATTGCCTAAAACAATAGATAAAGTAGCATGGAGTAATCAAAAATTATAGATATGTTGGAGATGTATCAATGGCTAGCACAAACTGGGATACAGATCGAAAGAGGCGCATGCCTCCTGCCTGGGATCCTCCTAAACTACTACTGGTCATCGTCAGCGGCCTACACGTAGTAGTAGGCACCTGCAGTGTAGTAGGAGTCGTCGTCGACGGTGGCGTCTAGATCCTGAGCTCCAACGTCTGGTTGCGGCATCCGAGAAGAAAAGGAAAGAGGGGAAAAAGAGGGAGCAAAGCAACCGTGAGTACTCATTCAAAGTACTTGCAAGCAAGGATCTACACTACATATGCATGGGTATATGTGTAAAGAGGCAATATCGATGGACTGAACTGCAGAATGCCGGAATAAGAGGGGAATAGCTAGTCCTATCGAAGACTACGCTTCTGGCAGCCTCCATCTTGCATCATGTAGAAGAGAGTAGATTGAAGTCCTCCAAGTAGCATCGCATAGCATAATCCTACCTGACGATCCTCCCCTCGTCGCCCTGTGGGAAAGCGATCACCGGGTTGTCTCTGGAACTTGTCTGGGTATGTTTTATTAAGTATCCAGTTCTAGTTGTCATAAGGTCAAGGTACAACTCCGGGTCGTCCTTTTACCGAGGGACACGACTATTCGAATAGATCAACTTCCCTGCAGGGGTGCACCACATTTCCTAAGATGCTCGATCCCTCTGGCCGGACACACTTTCCTGGGTCATGCCCGGCCTCGGAAGATCAACACGCCGCCACCCTACCTAGGCACAACAAAGAGGTCAGCACGCCGGTCTAAATCCTATGCGCGCAGGGGTCTGGGCCCATCGCCCATTGCACACCTACATGTTGCGTACGTGGCCGATGAGCGGACCTAGCCTCCCTTATACAAGAGCAGGCATTCCAGTCCAACCCGGCACGC
Organism: Triticum dicoccoides; assembly: GCF_002162155.2. Taxonomy (NCBI): domain Eukaryota; kingdom Viridiplantae; phylum Streptophyta; class Magnoliopsida; order Poales; family Poaceae; genus Triticum; species Triticum dicoccoides. The sequence goes on from NC_041387.1 coordinate 269,619,659, forward strand.
GCCGCTCAGTCGCTGACGTCAAGAAGGCTTCGGCTGATACCACAACGTCGAGTGCCCATAACTGTTCCCGCGTAGTTGGTTAGTGCGTATAGGCCAGTGGCCAGACTCAGATCAAATACCAAGATCTCGTTAAGCGTGTTATTTTGAAGTAACCATGGACGCCAACCAGGGCCAGGCCCACCTCTCGCCTAGGTGGTCTCAACCTACCCTGTCGCTCCGCCACAAAGTAATAGTCGGGGGCCGTCGGGAACCCAGGCCCACCTCTACCGGGATGGAGCCACCTGTCCTTCCAGCCCCCACATCGGAATCACTTGTGGGTACTCAACGAGCCGACCCGACTTTAGTCACCATCTATATAGTATATGTATGTATAGTATATACCCGTGATCACCTCCCGAGTGATCACGGCCTGATAGTATAGCATGCCAGACTGACAAGAATGTAGGGCCACTAATGGTATAACATCCTATACTAAGCATTTAGGATTGCAGGTAAGGTATCAACAGATGTAGCAACAATGACAGGCTATGCAACAAAATAGGATTAATCGAAATAGTAACATGCTATACTACTCTACTGCAAGCAGTAGAGGGAAGAATAGGCGATATCTGGTGATCAAGGGGGGGGGCTTGCCTGGTTGCTCTGGCAAGAAGGCGGGGTCATCAACTCCGTAGTCGAACGGGGTAGCAGCAGCGTCGGTCTCGTAGTCTACCGGAGAGAAGAGGGGGAAGAAACAATAAATACAGTGCAAACATAAGCATGACGATGCAAGACATGACAATGAGCGGTGCTAGGTGTGCCCTAACGTGGTAGTAGGTGATACCGGTGAAGGGGGGAACATCAGGGAAAGTATCCCCGGTGTTTCGTGTTTTCGGACAGAACAGGAGGTGAAATGTTGCATGTTTGTTGTGCTAGGGACGTGTGGCTGACAAACGGACTGCGTATTTGGATGCGTCTCGTCGTTCTGAGCAACTTTCATGTACAAAGTATTTTCATCCGACTTACAGATTATTTTATATTAATTTTCAAAGTTTTTAATTTATTTTCGAAAATTATTATTAACTTGAAATAAAGGAAAATTGCTAAGTGTACCCAGAACTATACCCATCTGACCAGCAAAGAGGCTGGCCAGTGGGCCTAGTTTACCGAGTCAACCACCTAGTCAGCAGAGGCTGACTGGTGGGCCAGTTGCACAGTCAGCAGGCTGACTGGTCAGCTTTATCCACTGGAACATTGGACTGGGTCCATATGTCAGTGACACCAGGCTAATTTAGAGTTTAACTAAACTAACAAAGACTAAAACAAAGGGTGGGTCCTGGGTGTCAGTTTCAATTATTTTAGTTAAACACTTTTGTTATGCTTTAATTAAGTGGTTAGGCATTTGTTTAACCGGGCGGGCCCACACGTCAGTTGGTCAACCCAGTGGATTGAATGCGCGCGCGTGCCCGCCGACGAGCACTGATGACGACGGCACACATGGAGGCGGCGACTTCGGCGACCAAACGGGCGACCAAGCCCACCAGAAGACCGGGCGCTGTGAGGCACTTGCTATGGCGCTTGTGGTTCGGGCAAAAACGGCTTGAGTCGGCCGTAACGGCGGTGGCAGGTGGCGGCCAAGGCACAGTCTCGTCGGTGATGGAGCTACAAGACGCAGAGGGGAGGGGGAAGGTCACTAAGGACCGAGAGCTCACAGGGAGCTCGGAAGCACGCTCAATGAAGACGGAGAAGTAGTGATGGCGACGGGTCGACAACGATGACCGTTGGGGCAGAGGAGGAGGCTCTCGGGCACGAGCGCGCTCATCAGGGCCGCCTGGAGCAGCAGCGACAGGAGAGGAAGGTGGGGTGCTAGGATCCTCGATAGCTTGTCATCGAGGTTGCTGGGGTGGCGCAACTTGATGGAGGCATATGATGGGGAACGTAGCAGAAATTCAAAATTTTCCTACGTGTCACCAAGATCTATATATGGAGAAACCAGCAACGAGGGGAAGGAGAGTGCATCTACATATCCTTGTAGATCACTAAGCGGAAGCGTTCAAGAGAACGAGGTTGAAGGAGTCGTACTCGTCGTGATCCAAATCACCGGAGATCCTAGTGTCGAACGGACGGCACCTCCGCGTTTAACACACGTACAGCCCAGTGACGTCTCCCACGCCTTGATCCAGCAAGGAGAGAGGGAGAGGTTGAGCAAGACTCTGTCCAGCAGCAGCACAACGGCGTGGTGGTGGTGGAGGAGCGTGGCAATCCTGCAGGGCTTCGCCAAGCACCGCGGGAGACGAGGAGGGAGAGAGGTAGGGTTGCGCCTTGAGGGAGAAAACTCATGTCTCCGGCAGCCCCCAAACCCCCACTATTTATAGGAGGAGGGGAGGTGGCTGCGCCCTATCTAGGGTTCCCACCCTAGGGGTGCGGCAGCCCTAGATGGGACTTGGAGGGGGCGGCCAAGAGGGGGAGAGAGGGGGCGCGCCCTAGGGTGGGCCTTTAGGCCCATCTGCGCCTAGGGTTTCCCCTCTCCCCTCCTAGCTGCGCCTTGGGCCTTGTGGGGGGGCGCACCAGCCCACCTGGGGCTGGTCCCCTCCCACACTTGGCCCATGCAGCCCTCCGGGGATGGTGGCCCCACTTGGTGGACCCCCGGGACCCTCCCGGTGGTCCCGGTACGTTACCGATAAAACCCGAAACTTTTCCAGTGACCAAAACAAGACTTCCCATATATAAATCTTTACCTCCGGACCATTCCGGAACTCCTCGTGACGTCCGGGATCTCATCTGGGACTCCGAACAACATGCGGTAACCACATACAAACTTCCTTTATAACCCTAGCGTCATCGAACCTTAAGTGTGTAGACCCTACGGGTTCGGGAACCATGCAGACATGACCGAGACGTTCTCCGGTCAATAACCAACAGCGGGATCTGGATACCCATGTTGTCTCCCACATGTTCCACGATGATCTCATCGGATGAACCACGATGTCAAGGACTCAATCGATCCCGTATACAATTCCCTTTGTCTAGCGGTATTGTACTTGCCCGAGATTTGATCGTCGGTATGCCGATACCTTGTTCAATCTCGTTACCGGCAAGTCTCTTTACTCGTTCCGTAACACATCATCCCGTTATCAACCCCTTGGTCACATTGTGCACATTATGATGATGTCCTACCGAGTGGGCCCAGAGATACCTCTCCGTTAACCGGAGTGACAAATCCCAGTCTCGATTCGTGCCAACCCAACAGACACTTTCAGAGATACCTGTAGTGCACCTTTATAGCCACCCAGTTACGTTGTGATGTTTGGTACACCCAAAGCATTCTTACGGTATCCGGGAGTTGCACAATCTCATGGTCTAAGGAAATGATACTTGACATTAGAAAAGCTTTAGCATACGAACTACGATCTTTGTGCTAGGCTTAGGATTGGGTCTTGTCCATCACATCATTCTCCTAATGATGTGATCTCGTTATCAACGACATACAATGTCCATGGTCAGGAAACCGTGACCATTTGTTGATCAACGAGCTAGTTAATTAGAGGCTTACTAGGGACATGGTGTTGTCTATGTACCCACACATGTATCTGAGTTTCCTATCAATACAATTATAGCATGGATAATAAACAATTATCATGAACAAGGAAACATAATAATAATAACCAATTTATTATTGCCTCTAGGGCATATTTCCAACAGTCTCCCACTTGCACTAGAGTCAGTAATCTAGTTCACATCGCTATGTGATTAACACTGATAGGTCACATCGCCATGTGACCAACATCCAAAGAGTTTACTAGTGTCACTAAACTAGTTCACATCACCATGTGATTAAGACTCAATGAGTTCTGGGGTTTGATCATGTTTTCCTTGTGAGAGAAGTTTTAGTCAACGGGTCTGCAGTATTCAGATCCGTATCTACTTTGCAATTCTCTATGTCATATTGTAAATGCTGCTTCCACGCTCCACTTGAAGCTATTCCAAATGGTTGATCCACTATACGTATCCGGTTTGCTACTCAGAGTCACTTGGATAGGTGTTAAAGCTTGCATCGACGTAACCCTTTACGCCGAACTCTTTGTCACCTCCATAATCGAGAAACATGTCCTTATTTACTCCAAGGACAATTTTGACCGCTGTCCAATGATCCATTCCTGGATCATTCTTGTACCCCTTGACTGACTCATGGCAAGGCACACTTCCGGTGCCGTACACAGCATGTCATACTATAGAGCCTACGTCTGAAGCATAGGGGATGACCTTCGTCCTTTCTCTCTATTCTGCCGTGGTCGAGCTTTAAGTCTTAACTTCATACCTTACATCTCAGGCAAGAACTCCTTCTTTGACTGATCCATCTTGAACACCTTCAAGATCATGTCAAGGTATGTGCTCATTTGAAAGTATTATTAAGCATTTCTATCCTATAGATCTTGATGCTTATTGTTCAAGTAGCCTAATCCAGGTTTTCCATTGAAAAACACCTTTCAAATAACCTTATATGCTTTCTGGAAATTCTACATCATTTCTGATCAACAATATGTCAACAACATATACTCATCAGAAATTCTATAGTGCTCCCACTCACTTCTTTGGAAATACAAGTTTCTCACAAACTTTGTATAAACCCAAAATCTTTGATCATCTCATCAAAGCGTACATTCCAACTCCGAGATGCTTACTCCAGTCCTAAGAAGGATTGCTAGAGCTTTGCATACTTATTAGCGTCTTTCAGGATTGACAAAACCTTCTGGTTGTATCACATACAATCTTTCCTCAAGTATAACGTCGAGGAAACAATGTTTTGACATCCTATCTGCAAGATTTCATAAATCATGCAGTAATTGCTAATATAATCCCAACAGATTCTTAGCATCGCTACGAGTTAGAAAGTCTCATCGTAGTCAACTCCTTGAACTTGTCGAAAAACATCTTAACGACAAGTCGAGCTTTCTTAATGGTGATACTTACCATAATTGTCTGTCTTCTTCTAAAATCCATCTGTACCCAATAGCCTTACGACCATCAAGTAGTTCTTCCAAAGTCATGGATCCTTTCTCAGATTTTATGGCCTCAAGCCATTCGTCGGAATCCGGGCCCACCATCGCTTCTCCATAGCTCGTAGGTTCATTGTTGTCTAGCAACATGACCTCTAAGACAGGATTGCGTACCACTCTGAAGTAGTACGCATCCTTGTCACCCTACAAGGTACGGTAGTGACTTGATCTGAAACTTCATGATCACTATCATAAGCTTCTACTTCAATTGGTGTAGGCGCCACGGGAACAACTTCCTGTGCCCTGCTACACACTAGTTGAAGTGACGGTTCAATAACCTCATCAAGTCTCCACCATCCTCCCACTCAATTCTTTCGAGAGAAACTTTTCCTCGAGAAAGGACCCGTTTCTAGAAACAATTACTTTTGCTTCTGGATCTGAGATAGGAGGTATACCCAACCATTTTGGGTATCCTATGAAGATGTATTTATCCGTTTTGGGTTTGAGCTTATCACGATGGAACTTTTTCACATAAGCGTCGCAGCCCAAAACTTTTAAGAAACGACAACTTCGGTTTCTCCAAACCACAGTTCAAACGGTGTCGTCTCAACGGAATTACGTGGTGCCCTATTAAAGTGAGTGCGGTTGTCTCTAATGCCTAACCCATGAACGATAGTGGTAATTCAATAAGAGACATCATGGTACGCACCATATCCAATAGGGTGCAACTATGATGTTCGGACACACCATCACACTATGGTGTTCTAGGCGGTATTAATTGTGAAACAATTTCCACAATGTCTTAATTGCGTGCCAAAGCTCGTAACTCAGATACTCATCTCTATGATCATATCATAGACATTTTATCCTCTTGTCACGAAGATCTTCAACTTCACTCTGAAATTACTTGAACCATTCAATAATTCAGACTTGTGTTTCATCAAGCAAATATACTCAGTATCTACTCAAATCATCCGTGAAGTAAGAACATAATGATATCCACTGCGTGCCTTAGCACTTATTGGACTGCACACATCAAAATGTATTACTTCCAACAAGTTGCTATCTTGTTCCATTTTACTGAAAACGAGGCTTTTCAGTCATCTTGCCTATGTGGTGTGATTTGCATATCTCAAGTGAGTCAAAATCAAGTGAGTCCAAACGATCCATCTGCATGGAGTTTCTTCATGCGTATACACCAATAGACATGGTTTGCATGTCTCAAACTTTTCAAAAACGAGTGAGTCCAAAGATCCATCAAGATGGAGCTTCATCATGCGTTTTACACCAATATGACTTACATGGCAGTGCCACAAGTACGTAGTACTATCATTACTATCTTATATCTTTTGGCATGAAAATGTGTATCACTACGATCGAGATTCAATAAACCATTCCTTTTAGGTGCTAGACCATTGAAGGTGTTATTCAAATAAACAGAGTAACCATTATTCTCCTTAAATGAATAACCATATTGCGACAGACATAATCCAATCATGTCTATGCTCAAAGCAAACACCAAATAACAATTATTTAGGTTTAACACCAATCTCGATGGTAGAGGGAGCGTGCGATGCTTGATCACATCAACCTTGGAAACACTTCCAACACGTATCGTCAGCTCACCTTTAGCTAGTCTCCATTTATTCCGTAGCTTTTATTTCGAGTTACTAACACTTAGCAACCGAACCGGTATCTAATACCCTGGTGCTACTAGGAGTACTAGTAATGTACCCATTAACATAATGTATATCCAATATACTTTTATCGACCTTGCCAGCCTTCTCATCTACCAAGTATCTAGGGTAATCCCGCGCCAGTGGCTGTTCCCCTTATTACAGAAGCACTTAGTCTTGGGTTTGGGTTCAACCTTGGGTTTCTTCACTGGAGCAGCAACTGATTTGCCGTTTCATGAAGTGTCCCTTCTTGCCCTTGCCCTTCTTGGAGCTAGTGGTTTTACCAACCATCAACAATTGATGCTCCTACTTGATTTCTACTTTCGCGGTGTCAAACATCGTGAATACCTCAAGGATCATCATATCTATCCCTGATATGTTATAGTTCATCACGAAGCTCTAGCAGCTTGGTGGCAATGACTTTGGAGAAACATCACTATCTCATCTGGAAGATCAACTCCCACTCGATTCAAGTGATTGTTGCACTCAGACAATCTGAGCACAAGCTCAACGATTGAGCTTTTCTCCGTTAGTTTGCAGGCTAAGAAAATTGTCGGAGGTCTTATACCTCTTGACGTGGGCACGAGCCTGAAATCCCAATTTCAGCCCTCGAAACATCTCATATGTTCCGTGATGTTTCGAAAAACGTCTTTGGTGCCTCAACTCTAAACCGTTTAACTGAACTATCACGTAGTTATCAAAACGTGTATGTCCGATGTTCGCAACATCCACAGACGATGATTGGGGTTCAGCACACTAAGCGGTGCATTAAGGACATAAGCTTTCTACTGTCCGCATAATCGCTGCTGTCAACTTTCAACTATATTTTCTCTAGGAACATATCTAAACAGTGGAACTAAAGCGCGAGCTTACGACATAATTTGCAAAGATCATTTGACTATGTTCAGGAAAAATAAGTTCATCTCATGAACTCCCACTCAGATAGACATCCCTCTAGTCATCTAAGTGATTACATGATCCGAGTCAACTAGGCCGTGTCCGATCATCACGTGAGACAGACTAGTCATCATCGGTGAACATCTTCATGTTGATCGTATCCTCCATACGACTCATGCTCGACCTTTCGGTCTCTTGTATTCCGAGGCCATGTCTGTACATGCTAGGCTCGTCAAGTTAACCTAAGTGTTTCGCGTGTGTAAATCTGGCTTACACCCGTTGTATGTGAACGTAAGAATCTATCACACCCGATCATCACGTGGTGCTTCGAAACGACGAACTTTCGCAACGGTGCACAGTTAGGGGGAACACTTTCTTGAAATTTTAATGAGGGATCATCTTATTTACTATCGTCGTTCTAAGCAAATAAGATGTATAAACATGATAAACATCACATGCAATCAAATAGTGACATGATATGGCCAATATCATTTTGCTCCTTTTGATCTCCATCTTCGGGGATCCATGATCATCATCGTCACCGGCATGACACCATGATCTCCATCATCGTGTCTTCATGAAGTTGTCTCGCCAACTATTACTTCTACTACTATGGCTACCGGTTAGCAATAAAGTAAAGTAATTACATGGCGTTGTATAATGACACGCAGGTCATACAATAAATAAAGACAACTCCTATAGCTCCTGCCGGTTGTCATACTCATCGACATGCAAGTCGTGATTCCTATTACAAGAACATGATCAATCTCATACATCACATATCATTCATCACATTCTTCTTGGCCATATCACATCACATAGCATACCCTGCAAAAACAAGTTAGACGTCCTCTAATTGTTGTTTGCATGTTTTACGTGGCTGCTATGGGTTTCTAGCAAGAACGTTTCTTACCTACGCAAAACCACAACGTGACATGCCAATTGCTATTTACCCTTCATAAGGACCCTGTTCATCGAATCCGTTCCGACTAAAGTGGGAGAGACTGGCACCCGCTAGCCACCTTATGCACCAAGTGCATGTCAGTCGGTGGAACCTGTCTCACGTAAGAGTACGTGTAAGGTCGGTCCGGGCCGCTTCATCCCACAATACCGTCGAAACAAGATTGGACTAGTAACAGTAAGCATATTGAACAAAATCAATGCCCACAACTACTTTGTGTTCTACTCGTGCAAAGAATCTATGCAATAGACCTAGCTCATGATGCCACTGATGGGGAACATAGCAGAAATTCAAAATTTTCCTACGTGTCACCAAGATCTATCTATGGAGAAACCAACAACGAGGGGAAGGAGAGTGCATCTACATACCCTTGTAGATCGCTAAGCCGAAGCGTTCAAGAGAACAAGGTTGAAGGAGTCGTACTCGTCGTGATCCAAATCATCGGAGATCCTAGTGCCAAACGGACGACACATCCGCGTTCAACACACGTACAGCCCGGTGACGTCTCCCATGCCTTGATCCAGCAAGGAGAGAGGGAGAGGTTGAGGAAGACTCCGTCCAGCAGCAGCACAACGGCGTGGTGGTGGTGGAGGAGCGTGGCAATCCTGCAGGGCTTCGCCAAGCACCGCGGGAGACGAGGAGGGAGAGAGGTAGGGCTGCGCCTTGAGGGAGAAAACTCATGTCTCTGGCAGCCCCAAAACCCCCACTATTTATAGGATGAGGGGAGGTGGCTGCGCCCCCATCTAGGGTTCCCACCGTAGGGGTGCGGCAGCCCTAGATGGGACTTGGAGGGGGCGGCCAAGAGGGGGAGAGAGGGGGCGCGCCCTAGGGTGGGCCTTTAGGCCCATCTGCGCCTAGGGTTTCCCCTCTCCCCTCCTAGCTGCGCCTTGGGCCTTGTGGGGGGGCGCACCAGCCCACCTGGGGCTGGTCCCCTCCCACACTTGGCCCATGCAGCCCTCCGGGGATGGTGGCCCCACTTGGTGGACCCCCGGGACCCTCCCGGTGGTCCCGGTACGTTACCGATAAAACCCGAAACTTTTTCGGTGACCAAAACAAGACTTCCCATATATAAATCTTTACCTCCGGACCATTCCAGAACTCCTCGTGACGTCCAGGATCTCATCCGGGACTCCGAACAACATTCGGTAACCACATACAAACTTCCTTTATAACCCTAGCGTCATCGAACCTTAAGTGTGTAGACCCTACGGCTTCGGGAACCATGCAGACATGACCGAGATGTTCTCCGGTCAATAACCAACAGCGGGATCTGGATACCCATGTTGTCTCCCACATGTTCCACGATGATCTCATCGGATGAACCACGATGTCAAGGACTCAATCGATCCCGTATACAATTCCCTTTGTCTAGCGGTATTGTACTTGCCCGAGATTCGATCGTCGGTATGCCGATACCTTGTTCAATCTCGTTACGGGCAAGTATCTTTACTCGTTCCGTAACACATCATCCCGTGATCAACCCCTTGGTCACATTGTGCACATTATGATGATGTCCTACCGAGTGGGCCCAGAGATACCTCTCCATTAACCGGAGTGACAAATCCCAGTCTCGATTCATGCCAACCCAACAGACACTTTTGGAGATACCTGTAGTGCACCTTTATAGCCACCCAGTTACGTTGTGACGTTTGGTACACCCAAAGCATTCTTACGGTATCCGAGAGTTGCACAATCTCATGGTCTAAGGAAATGATACTTGACATTAGAAAGGCTTTAGCATACGAACTACGATCTTTGTGCTAGGCTTAGGATTGGGTCTTGTCCATCACATCATTCTCCTAATGATGTGATCCCGTTATCAACGACATCCAATGTCCATGGTCAGGAAATCGTGACCATCTGTTGATCAACGAGCTAGTCAATTAGAGGCTTACTAGGGACATGGTGTTGTCTATGTACCCACACATGTATCTGAGTTTCCTATCAATACAATTATAGCATGGATAATAAACGATTATCATGAACAAGGAAATATAATAATAATAACCAATTTATTATTACCTCTAGGGCATATTTCCAATAGCATATGGCGGCACCGGGGCATGGCAGCAGCTTGGCCAGGAGGACGGGTAAGGCTGGCGCCGGTCGAGGCTAGACAGGGAGGCGAGCAGGCCGTCAGTGAGGGCAGCATGGGCGACGATGGGCGAAGCAGGAGGGACAGAGGGAGGAGAGGCTGTGAGGGGGGAGGTTCGGGCATGAGGCGCCTCGCCTCTAGGCATGTGGCGGCGCGAGGGATGGGGAGGGGAGCGAGAGGAGTGGGTGTCGTGTGGGGTTAGGGTTCTGGTCGGGGTGGGGATAAGGGGGGAGAGGTGGGCCGGCCTGGTGGCCTGGATGCCCAGTTGGGCTGGCCAGCTGGGCCACGGTTGGCCCAGTGGGGGGGGGTGTTTTTCTTGTCTTTTGTTTTATTTCTTTCCTCTTATTTATTTTCTTTTATGTTTTAATTCATTTTAAGTATATTTTTATTTATAAAAGCATGGTTCCCTCACCATAAATACATAGGCATTTATTTTCACACTCTGAACATTTTAGTTTAACATTTTGAAAACTTTTGAGGTTCGACAAAAACTCAAATTTGAATTTGAATCGTTTGAACTAAAGCGGGATTAGCAACAGTAACCGCGGTGACATGGCATCGTTAACGTGAGATTACTGTAGCATGATTAGTCGGGCGTTACAGAATTGATGTAACACGTTTTGATATTTAGTTTAGTTGATATGAATATAATAAAAATTTGACAGCATTTTGACCTAAAATTTTGGCATGACCTCTATATTTTTCAGCATTTTCCGGACCTTCTTCCCTACAAAATTACATGATTTTTCGAAGAGAGTTAATGGTTAGGCGTAAGTATTCATCAACATTCTGCACGTACTTTTGAAGCATGCCTACTAGCTCTGCTCCTCCATCATAACCTTCATGGTCTAGGATTCCTCAATACACATGTTAGACTAAATTTTAGAGAGAGAGAGGATTGGCAACCTATTGGGCAGTGGCAGAACGTACGTGCATGGGAGGAGAAGAAGCAGTATGAATCACAGCGAGGCAGCGGCGCGCCGGGAAGGGGGAAGGAGGAACGACGATATAGTGTTGTGGGATAGGAAGCACGTTGAGGCGGCGGCTCGCCGGGGAGGAGGTACAGCGGGTGCGGGGCGACAACGCGAGGCGGCGGCGCGGTGTTTCGTTTTAGTCTGCTGAGTTGATCGTTTCTTCCTTTTTTGATCTATTGATTATTGATCGTGGAAATGGCCTGAGGGTAAACCCGTCCTGCACAAATTTGTTGTAGGTCTGGGCGTGGAAAATAAAGATTTTTTTTTGAATTTGTGGTATTTTGTCGGACGTGGAGTATGTGATCCCGAGCTCACATGAGCTCGGAATATCAGGCGTCCAGTCTAGCTTCGTGATTCGAAGAATTGAATGCTGAGGGTCCCATCTGGAACAGATAAATCCACTTATACAAAGCTATACTGACCAGACATGTGGGTCCTTGAATGCACTGACGTTTGACGCCGGGGACGGAGCGAGGCAGAGCCGTGGCTCGACATGTTGCCGGTGTCCTGATCCGTGGATCAGATCCGACGCTCTTCGGTAATGGCGGCACTGCCTGCAGTAA
>NC_041387.1:269631980-269644668 GCF_002162155.2 Triticum dicoccoides
CTACCTTTAGCCCTAGGTTACCCGATTGTTGAGAGCGGCGACCCGGTGGGAAAAATCTGCAGCGACTAGGCGACTGCGTGCTAGGGTAGGCATGGAGTTCTTGATGCAGCCCGTAAATAGGTACGGATCTGCTTGTTAGTGCTGCTCATTCGCCACCGATTTTATTTTGGTCATTGACAGAGATCTGATTGGTCTGGTTCCTATCTTTTGTAGGCAGCAGGACTCTACTAGAAGAGGTCAACGAGAACAAGATGAACATGGAGCCTCTTCATTACCCTGTGAGTCTGTGACCACGCGGCCGGTGGTGGAGTTGCCGGCCAGCACGGAATCAAGCGCCAACGACCAGATTTGCACTGAGGGCGCTGTTCCAAGGGCAGGCAGTGCAGACAACCTCAAGCTTCAGAGCACTCCATCGAGCAGGTTGACCAAAAAACACCTGGGTGGACGCAAAGGTATGAAAATTAGTGATGGAAACTAGCTTTCTGTCTGCATTGACTGACTTGCACTACGTCTGTTCTTGTTATGAAGTCTCTGAAAATTTATATGTAACGTGACTAGGAGACATTCTGCTAATCAAACTGTTGTCAGATCAATAAAACTGTATGTCCAAGCTTGGCCTTGGCTAAAGATAAATAAGTCTGCTCAATATGTATAGCGTGGTGTATGCGAATTATTAAGATGTAATAAGGGACTGATTAATTTGACATATTGTCTCGCAAATGCAGGGTCCGGGTTGGGGCAGCTGAGCTAGGCAGAGCCCCATGTGCTGATAGGATATCAGGGCTGGAGAAAATTGTTCAAAGGTGAGACTTATTTTGAGACGGAGGGAGTAGTTTGGAAGAATGATTTGACATAGTTAGGTGATATGTGTTTAGAGGAGAAAATGTAGCTGGTAGTACGCTTATGGGGATTTGAAAAAACAATTGATTTTCTGTATGTTGCTTGTGCCTGGGTGGTACTTCAGCCATGCTAAATTGTTAGTCAGGAGGGATTATTCATGTATGATAAAAGCACACAAGGCCGCACCAAGAAAAATTAGGAAATTAATGAGAGTGTTGATGCCACAGTAGTAAAAGTAGCACTGTAGTTTTATTGGGTTTATGTATGCATGATTTGTGAAAAAACTGTGCTGAAAATCATTTGTACGCCCTGGTTCTGTGTTGACAACCAGATTCAACCAGAATGTGCTATGGTTGTTGCAGGAGACAAAGTGCATGGTGCCACAGCTAACAATGATGATAGTTCAGCTAATGAGTCAGGGAATAGCCTAGTGGGATTATTGCCTCCAGCAAAGAGGAAGGAGATGGGAAGGCCTACAAGCAGAGAGAAGGCGTTGTACGAGGGTTTGAGCATAAGGACAAGATTCAGCACCATTTGTCGGTGTCAGGGGCATAAGCAGGCAACCTGCGCAGATCGCCGAGATGTCCCAAAGCAAGTTCGGAGACCAGCACGCTGCAAGAATTGTGGAGTTGAAGGTCACCGTCGCAACAACTGCCACAAAGCAGCGGAACTTATTAGACTCAATAAAGCATGAGCAGACAAAGTAGTCAGTGAAACTGTTTAAGATAATTCCAACGCTCTATGTTTCAACAATTTTCAGTTGTGTTGTACTAGTATTTTAATTAGTTGGTTGGTGTGTAAAGTATGAGGGAAAAAACTTAGTTCAATTAAGTCATTTCATCATGAGCCTATACTGACGGTGTTTTAGGGGTACTTCTGATCTCAGGCGTTTGAGTCGTTGTATAGAGAAACACTTATCTGTGTTGCCTGATCTGGTACTTAAAGACAACATAATAATTCAGTCCTGCTTACTTTTGCTAGATGAATGAGCCAAAAAAATTAATACAACAATCAATCAAGAGGGCTGCATTTATACGGCTGTATCCATCCTTTTGTATATGTGGAGACGGCCCTAGCCATGCATTCAAATTTTGAACTCCATGAGTGGGAGGACTGTGAAGGTTGTACCATGGTTCGCGTAGCTGAAGCGAGGTTCTTGTGCAGCTGTTTACAAGGAGACGCTATGGCTCCATCTGTCCTCTCCAGCGCTGGATCGGCAGTCACGCGAACTGAATAATGCTCTAGGGGAGGTGTCCTTTCAGTGAAAGTACTTTGGATTCAATCTGTGTGTGGCTCTGTTTTACCTTACTGTGATCTTCTTCAGTTTGAGATGATTACCATGTCCAGGACGGTGAAGCTTCTGAGGCGTCCGTGAATCAAGGGAAGCCATCTGAGGTGGCGAGGAGTTCATCATCTAGTCTTTCTTCTGTGCCTGACGACGTAAGCGTCTGTAATCTTGATGCAGTTCGTGAATGAACACCGGAGTACTTAGGAGCCAAATTTTGCAGGGGATCGATGCTGGAGATGTTGATGTAGTGAGCGTGCGGTGGTTTTAGAAGGCCGAGGCCCGCTGGTCTAAGCAGAGTGCAAGATGAGTCGTGTACTGTAGGGAGGATTGGTAGCTCCAACGGCTAGACGCTAGATGCCATAAATTTGCTGGGTGACGGCGTTAGTCCACAATCTATGGTGAGACGAACTGTATCGTCTACTTCCATCCGAGCCGGCGTGTGCGTGACTGACAGGGTAACGTCTGCTGCGGGTCAGATGTGGGCCGCCGGTCAGAATAAAAAAACAAATACGCAACTTATACCTGGGCCTATACTAGCAGCGGTGGACATCTCGAGGGAAGCAAGGGCATAGATACCGGGCGTACCTGTGCTCGAGATCACATTAACACTTTCGGTATTTTGTCCAACTATCAATTAAAGATGTACTATTTACTCCAATGAAAAAAAGGTGTGGTACAGGAGCAAAGTGGCAGGAAAGCTGTGGCATTTTCTCCCCTCCGCGGCTGCCCCACGCGATAGATATGACTGGAGCACCCGTCCCCACCGCCAGTTGACCCCCTCTGCTCCGGCGACACCGATCCCCCGCCCTCCTCTCCCGGGCGGCGAAATGGCGCCGTGTTGCCCTGCCGAATCTACCAAGCCGGCCTTCATCGGGATCTTCGGCGCCATCGTCGGCGGATTCGCCGTCTCCGCTGTTTTCTTCCTCCTTTCTTTCTCATCTATCACCGCCCCCGCGCTCCCCTTCCCGGTCGTCACCGCCACCACCACCAACCTCTCTGCTCTCTCCACCCCCGCCCAGCCGGAGACCATGTACAACCGCCCTATCTGGAAATCCCCGGCTCGGGGGTCGCGGATGCCTTCGCCGCGCGCGTTCCGCCTCACCCGCGACATGGTGCGCGCCCGCGCCCGCGATGGGGTCATCGTCGTCACCTTTGGCAACTACGCCTTCATGGACTTCATCCTCACCTGGGTGCGCCACCTCACAGGCCTCGGGGTAGACAATCTCCTTGTCGGCGCCATGGACACCAAGTTACTCCGGCAACTCTACCTCACGGGCGTGCCCGTCTTCGACATGGGCAGCAGGATGGTCACGGAGGACGTTGGCTGGGGGTCCCCCACCTTCCACAAGATGGGCAGGGAGAAGGTGCTGCTCATCAATGAGCTCCTGCCCTTCGGGTACGAACTGCTCATGTGCGACACGGACATGGTGTGGCTCAAGAACCCGTTGCCATATCTCGCCCGCTACCCCAATGCGGATCTGCTCACCTCCAGCGACCAGGTCATACCCACAGTCACCGACGACAGCCTGGAGAACTGGAGGGAAGGTAATCTACCCGCACACTGACATGTTGCAATTACATTTTACTCCCTCAGTTCCAAAATAGATGACCCAACTTTGTACTAACTTTGTATTAAAGTAAGTACAAAGTTGAGTCATCTATTTTGGAACGGAGGGAGTAGCTTCTAACTCTTTCCTAGCTAAAACTGTTTTCTGTCCCAGACTTAGGCTGCTGTAATAATGGTGATGTGGACCTGTTTTATCAGGCTTCTTTTCTATGAAAATGGAGCCGGGGAGCTCTCCCTGTTATTCTAAAAAACAGGTTGCAATTACATTTAAGAATGAATGTCATGAAGAGACATGGTTTTTTATTTTCATCCGATGATAAGCTAATAGCGATCTGTCAAAGATGTTGTATCCCACCCGCTAGTACTATCAAAACTGAGCATCAGTGAGAAGTGTCTCCTTGCGCTTTTCAGACTATTAAATTAAATGCTGTAAAACTATACTCGTTGCCAAATATGTGGGATCTATTATCTCTCTTGTTACCCCTCGCCCTTGAAATTCAAATGAATTTAGTTCAACCACGAAACTAATATTTCAGTGTTTGTAATCCAAACATTTGATTAAACAAGATTTTGTCAGTGAAAGAAAGGAGGAACTCACTTAGCTAGCTTATTGGAAAATGTCAGCGAATACCTTTTCAAACTATATTGGTCTAGTTCGTGTAATACCATTGCTGAAGATATTCGTGCCTGCCAACATATATCATCAAATCCTCAGAGAACAAGGACACAAATTACAATAGTACTCTCATTACAGGGTTTCTCATATCATTACGGAAATCTGCTGCGATTCACCTTAATAAGATTACAGTACCTTCTTTTTTTGTTTAGCATCAGTTACCAGCAATTTGTTTCAGTTTGACATGAGGTATCTTAATGTTTCCGAGTTATAAAGAGTTTGACACTCGTAACTTAAGGATATAATTCATTGCTATTTGTCCGTGTCCTTATCCACAGTAACTGGGGCATATAATATTGGTATTTTCCATTGGCGACCCACTGAACCTGCTAAAAGGCTGGCAAAAGATTGGAAAGACCTTGTCATATCTGATGATAAGATATGGGACCAGAATGCTTTTAATGATCTCGTACACAAAGTTTTTGGACAACCTGTTCAAGGAGAAGATGAACTTGTCTACTCATATGATGGAAAATTGAAGCTTGGAGTCCTACCAGCAAGTATATTCTGCAGTGGCCATACCTACTTTGTGCAGGTAGGAGCATTTTTTGTTTGAGGTTGGTGACTAATAATCATTTTTTGTTAGTTTCATTTATGTTATTCCATTCTTGGGTATTACTCTTTTGTGCCACCATTTTGTACTTAGAACTCATAGTGCTATTGATATCTAACTGCTCCGTATACTCTTGTTTAATTGACAGGGCATGCATCAGCAGCTTCGGCTAGAACCATATGCCGTGCACACTACTTTCCAGTATGCAGGTACTGAAGGAAAGCGCCATAGATTAAGGGAGGCAATGCTTTTCTTTGATCAACCATCTTATTATGATTCACCAGGTTTGTTCACTGCCTATCCCACCATAAATATTACAATAGTCGACCTTTGGAAATAAAGTTCAGGCTAGCAGTTCTTGGTGGTGTGTCCTAGTGTTCGTATGCTCTTCTGTATATGTGTCATGTGGGACCAGCACTTGAAGCTCATGAACAAGGAGGGTCTCAAATCTGCTTAGCAAGAGGCATTATCTTTAGTTTGCTTGTATGTCAAGTTAGTTAATTATTTCCATAGATAATGATTGTTTTAATTGGAAAATTAAGTTGAATTTGTATCAGCCGGCCCGACGTTATATATGAAGGGACCTAGGCCTAGTACGTGGGCATCATAGAATCAATAAAGAAGAAAAGATGAGGCTTGCCTCTAGTTATCCCCAAACCCTAACCTCCCTGCGCCTATACTGCACAAGGATCTGCACGGATATGCTCTTGTTCCTAGTTACTAGGCCACGCGCGTGCAGGAAGATGGGATCACTGCTGTCCGTTGTCCGCGATGATGTGGAGGGCATTGTCAGCAGCAAGTTTGCCGGCCTTGTTGACCAAGTTACTGCCTTGTCTACCGACACTCTTGAGCTCAAGACCGATCTCTGCAAGCTGACGGAAGACGTGACCAAATTGTGCCAAACACAAGGTGGGCCGAGCGCGACGAAGGCGAGCGAGCTGCTGACTCGTGATTGCAAGTGGTACAACATTGACGATGATGCTTGGCAAGGTGCTCCCAAATTCCAGAAGCTGAAATTTCGACCTTCGATGGTTTGAAAAATGTGTTCCCATGGCTAACCCGTGTGGACCAATTTTTCAAAGGGCAGGGCACACCTGAGTGGGGTAAGGTGTGGCTGGCCTCATATCAGCTGGCTGGTCACACGACGCTGTGGTACCACAACTGCAAAATCTCCCACAACGCCCTATCCTGCTTTGTGTTCGCTGAACGCGTCACCCACCGTTTTGAACCTAAAATCTGAAACACCCAGCTTGGCACAATCAAGAACCTGCAGCAGTCCGGTACGGCAGATGAGTATGAAGAAAAATTTCTCACCCTCATGTGTAGGTGTGAAGGACACGCTGAGCAGCACAAGGTGGAGTTGTTCGTGGCTGGCCTCCACAATCCCCTCCGGACGGATACACAACACACACACACACAACACAAAGCCTTTAGTCCCAAACAAGTTGGGGTAGGCTAGAGGTAATACTCCAGTCCTTCATATCCCTCTTTATGGACTCCTCCCATGTCAAGTTTGGTCTACCCCGACCTCTCGACATTATCGGCACGCTTTAGCGGTCCGCTATGCACTGGCGCTTCTGGGGGCCTGCGCTGAATATGCCCATACCATCTTAGACGATGTTGGACAAGCTTCTCTTCAATTGGTGCTACCCCAACTCTATCTCGTATATCATCATTCCGGACTCGGTCCTTCCTTGTGTGGCCACACATCCATCTCAACATGCGCATCTCCGCCACACCTAACTATTGAACATGTCGCTGTTTAGTCAGCCAACACTCAGCGCCATACAACATTACGGGTCGAACTGTCGTCCTACAGAACTTACCTTTTAGCTTTTGTGGCACTCTCGTCACAAAGAATGCCAGAAGCTTGGCGCCACTTCATCCATCCGACTTCGATTCAATGATTCACATCTTCATCGATATCCCCATCCTTCTGCAGCATAGACCCCAATTATCTAAAGGTGTCCTTCTGAGGCACCACCTGCCCATCAAGGCTAACCTCCTCGTGCCTAGTAGTACTAAAACCACACCTCATGTACTCGGTTTTAGTTCTACAAGTCTAAAACCTTTGGATTCCAAGGTTTGTCTCCATAGCTCTATTGACCCCCGTCCGACTATCATCGACTAGCACCACATCATCCGCAAAGAGCATACACCATGGGGTATCTCCTTGTATATCCCTTGTGACCTCATCCATCACCAGAGCGAAAAGATAAGGGCTCAAAGTTGATCCCTGGTGCAGTCCTATTTTAATCGGGAAGTCATCAGTGTCGCCATCATTTGTCCGAACACTTGTCACAACATTATCGTACATGTCCTTGATGAGGGTAATGTACTTTGCTGGAACTTTGTGTTTCTCCAAGGCCCACCGCATGACATTTCGCGGTATCTTATCGTAGGTCTTCTCTAAGTCAATGAATACCATATGCATGTCCTTCTTTTCCTCCCTGATTCTCTCCATGAGTTGTCGTATCAAGAAAATGGCTTCCATTGTCGACCTCCCAGGCATGAAACCAAACTGATTTTTGGTCACGCATGTCATACTTCTTAAGCGGTGCTCAATGACTCTCTCCCATTGCTTCATTGTATGGCTCATCAGCTTAATTCCACGGTAATTAGTATAATTCTGAACATCCCCCTTGTTCTTGAAGATTGGTACTAATATACTCCGTCTCCATTCTTTTGGCATCTTGTTTGCCCGAAAAATGAGGCTGAAAAGCTTAGTTAGCCATACTATGGCTATGTCTTCGAGGCCTCTCCACACCTCAATGGGGATACAATCAGGGCCCATCGCCTTGCCTCCTTCCATCCTTTTTAAAGCCTCCTTGACTTCTGACTCCTGGATTCGCCACACAAAACGCATGCTAGTATCATCAAAGGAGTCACCCAGTTCAATTGTAGAGCTCTCATTCTCCCCATTGAACAACTTGTCGAAGTACTCCCGCCATCTATGCTTAATCTCCTCGTCCTTCACCAGGAGTCGGTCTGCTCTGTCCTTGATGCATTTGACTTGGTCAACATCCCTCGTCTTCCTCTCTCGGATCTTGGCCATCTTATAGATGTCCCTTTCGCCTTCCTTCGCGTCTAACCGCTGGTAGAGGTCCTCATATGCTCGACCCCTTGGTTCACTCACAGCTTGCTTTGCGGCCTTCTTTGCATCTTGCTGAAATACCCGGCCGCCTTGGATGATGCCATGGACTAAGCGCACACTTATGATGAACGGGAGAGCCCAGAGGAAGGCCCTACGAACGAACATCTGGCTAAAATTCCCGGCCACCTTGGAGGATGCCATGGACTGAGAGAGGTATGCAGGCAAGGCCCGTGGGCACGGATGCCCATAGAGCTGATCTTCTCCTCCAACTGCCGAGCACCGTCTTTCGTGCGTTCTTGCTTCTCTTAATGGACTTGGTGTTCCTTCCTCACTCCTTCGTGATGTTCGTTAATGTACCTAATGACACATAGGGTCTCTTTGTGAGGCAGTAGACAAGTCTCATCTAAATGCATATGGAGCTCGAAGAGTTCACCTCGCTTTTAATGGCACGTGCGTGAGCTCTTGTCAAAGGTCCACTTGAAGGTGCAGGTGTTGGTGTAGGATCCATGGCGATGTCCATGGGGTGCTTCGCACCATCTCCCCCCTCCTCTTGTGGAAGACCCACTCGGATAAAAAATGACATCACCCTGGTAAGGGACTAAGTCGGTGACGTTGAACATGTCACTCACGGAGTACTTATCAATCTTATGGGCGTTGTTGTTTATCCTTTCTAGTACCTTGAAGGGCCATCGGCTCAGGGTAGAAGCTTGGACTTGCATTGTTTCGGGAAATGGTCCTTTCGAAGTATCTCTGGGGTTGAACACCATGGGCTTCTTGTTGGTGTTGATCTTGGATGTATGCTTTTGCACTTGATGCTCGATGGTGTGCCTTATGTCTTCATGCATCTTCTTCATGAAGATTGCCCGAGCACTCGTGTCCATATTGGTGCGCTCTTGTAGTGGAAACGGATGTCCAATGGCGACAAAGGATTTAAGCCATAAACAACCTCAAAAGGGGACTTCATCATCGTCGAGTGTCTTGTGCGGCTGTAGGCGAACTCGGTGATGGGCAAACACTCTTCCCACTCCTTGATGTTCTTGATGAGTACTGAAAGTAGGGTAGATAGCGTGCGGTTGACGGCCGCCATTTGGCCATCGGTTTGAGGATAATATGCCGAAGAGAACAAGAGCTTGATTCCTAACTTGGTGTAGAGGGTCTCTTCCAAAAGTAACTCCAGAACTTGACGTCGCAGTCGGAGAAGATTGTCTTTGGCACTCCATGTGTATGCAAGATGTCTCCGTTCTTGAGGTGTTGAACTTGCCATTGTAGTTCTTTGGTCTCCTCGGGGTTCGGTAGGGGTGTGCCGGGGATTAGGTCAATGCGGTGTTCCCTTGTAGAGGAGGTAGTCTCGGTGGTGTTGAAAGGGAAACACATCCTCGAATTCCCACAAAACATTTGACAAAGCGCTAGGAAGATGTTGTGAGTTGTTAGTCATAATGACCTCATATTTGTACAGGAGTACAAAGTGAAGAACATGTGATGGGCGCTCAGTCACTTCCCTCATCTTTGTTGGTGGCTCAGAGAACTACATCTTTTTGACACTCATCATGGAGGTACCCATTTTTGGCTCTTCTTTATGATGGCTTGAAGATTGGTGTCTGTCGGTTGTGACTAGACTTGGGGTCATAGGTCGAAGCACATACTCCTTGCCCTTCCACTTGAAACTATAATGGTTTGTGCGTCCATTATGAATTACTCAGTGGTCATGTTGCCATGGACGTCCCAATAGAAGATGAAATACGGACATGGGAACTACATCACATTTCAATGTGTCTTCATAGGTGCCGATCTTGAAAGATACTTTCACGCTGTGCTCCACTTGTATGGTGTCGAAGTCGCTCAACCATTGAACCTTGTATAGGGCGCGGGTGCTTCTTCTTGATAAGATGCAATTTGGAACAAAGCTCTTCACTAGCCAAATTAAGGAAACTTCCTCTATCAATTATGATTTTGATTGATCTTCCTTGTATGCCCGCTTTGGTATGGAAGATATGACATCGTTGGTCATCTTAGTTTGTTGAAGTGTCAAAATCTTTGAGACAACAAGAGCCGGGCTTGAATCATTGTCACAAATGACTTGACCATCTTCCGCATCATTTATTTGGCGGTGCATAGCCACATGATCCAATGCTTCTAATTCATCTTTGCTTATAGTCATACTTGCCATCCGTGTTGAGGATCATTGTTCTTCTTGTAGGACATTCGAATGTTTTGTGGCGACTTCGAGTAAGAGCCTCGCATGTGAAGCATTATATGCAACTTGTTTTGTCGGTGGAGTCCGGTGGAGTAATTGTAGTTCATGAAGCGCGGGGCTTGAAGGAGCTTGCTGTAGTAGGTGGAGGACTTGAGTTAGTCGCCGGTGGCCTTGAATTTGGCGTCACACTACTAGTGGGTGTAGCTCGAGTGTATGGTGCCGCACTTGGAGAAGCTTGAGTATTGTTGGCACCAAAGTTTCTTCAAGGATAGGCGGAGAACTTGGAGTACTTGATATCATCTTGCACCTGTTGTTTTGCCTTTGATGCTTGATGTAGGATCTCGAGAAGGTTGGAGTATGGTTAAAAGTCCACAATCTTCTTTATTAGATAGTTGAGACCATTGAGGAATCTTGCCATAGTTTGCTCCTCGTCTTCCTTCACATTGGCTCGTATCATTGCAATCTCCATTTCCTTGTAGTATTCTTCTACGGACTTTATGCGTTGCTTGAGATCTTGCAACTTCTTGTAGAGATCTCGCGTGTAATGTGTAGGCACAAATCTTGCTCTCAGTAACTTGCTTCATGGCATCCCAAGTGGTGATAGGAGGTTCGCCTTGTTCTTGTCATCGTTCAGTGACTTGCTCCCACCGAATGAGGACATACTCATCAAACTCAAGCGAAGCCATATCTATCTTCTTCGCTTCGTCAAAGTTGTGGAGGCGAAAGATTTTGTCCACTTCAAGTGCCCATGAGAGGTGCCTCCGGGGAACTTTGGCATATTGAACTTGAGCTTGCCAAATCGTTCTCCACCTTCTTGATTGTTGTGAGGTTGGCGTTGCTCTTGACGCGGAGGAGGTCGAAAGTCTTCACGCTCCTCATGATGTGCTTGACGTGGGAAACGAGGTGCGTTCGCTATACGCCTCATTTCATGGCGTTACTTGATGCGAGCCTCTTCATCTTGGTGCTCTTCGCGTGCTCTCCGGTTGCGCTCTTGGAGGTTGTAGGTAGCGTCACGGGGAGCTTGGTGCGCTAGATTAGCTTGCTCCACATGACATTCTTCTTGCCGGTGTGCCTGACGTTCTTCATCTTGACGAAGACGGCTTTCTTGTTGTCGACGTCTTTCATCATCTTCACGCGATTGGCGATTGAAGGCATCTTGATGCTCTTGCTCTTCGCAACAACGTCGGTCATGCTCAAGAATGTACCCTTGTAACCCATTGCCATGGAAATGATTTGGAGCTTGAGGGTCTTCACGGTCGTCACGTAGATGATGACGGTGTCGTGGTGTACTTGCGCTGGATGGTAGCTCAGATGAATGTCGACTTGAACTCCTTGACGATGAAGATGAGGAAGACTTGAAATGTTCATCTTGGCATCGAAGACTACGAATGCACTCATGCAAGACTGCATTGGCGTTATTCATTGCTCGTTGAAGTCCGACGTTGTGTGACTTGGTGACGAGTTGATTGGTGTCTTCGTGGTCATCAAAGACTGGAGTAAGTAGGGATTGAAAAGAACAATACTAAAGTTACCTCTTCCCGAAGTTAAGAATGGATTAAGTGATCTCTCACTATGGAATGCGAAGAGAGTGCAATTGGTACCGAATCTTGTCAATCTCACACCTACACAACAAGGCTTGTAGAGTAGTTTGGTGAGGATTAGTGGCACAAAATCATGCAAATTGAGGTCCAAGGTATTGTAGAAGTTGAAATCAATTCAAAGGACTCAAAATGCCAAGCAATAGATCATAAATGTATAGGAGATGAGCAATAGGAACGTACACAGTGGGATAATGGGGCTTGTGCAACAAGAAATGGGCATATAAAATTGGGCCTAGCGTAGACTAGCTCTTGCTGCACAAACACAAGGAGAGACGCTGGCTTGATTGCTCTCATGGTCTAGATTTGCACTTGTGCACCGTCCTACAAGAACACTGCAACATTTTTCTATACCACTTCTCCGTGCCAATGGGTTAAAAGCTTGCCAATGGGTTAAAAGCTTTCTTTTGTATCTTCCTTTGGTCTCTCTCTCTCTCTCTCTCTCTCTCTCTCTTTGATATTTTGTCCTTTACCACTTTCCTTGATGCTCAAGCAAATATGCGAGACTAATATTTAAGATATGCACGGAGTAACTTAGAACATAGAAGATGATGTACTATCACTATGGTGCACAAGTCACGAGGCCCGACAATTCTCAAATAGCTAGTCTCAAATAGGTAGTTATCACTAGAATGGTGGGCTATCAAGTTCAATGGCATGGGAAGATAGTGGTTAACAGAATGTATACCTTCGTCGAGGTCGAAGGGTAACTGTCCTTGCTTCCAGTGTTCGTGTTAAAAGGATGGAAATGGTCGATGTAGTGGTACACGGTTTCGGTTTCCAGTATGTTGGCGAAGATGCCGCTGCACCAATGGCAAATATGCCACACAGAAGGTGAAGGCGCCGACTCTTTAGGGGGCCGTGCGCACGGGGTCTCC
>NC_041387.1:269644954-269653380 GCF_002162155.2 Triticum dicoccoides
CGTGCGCACGGTACAAGGCCGTCGGCATGGGCGCTCGGTGGCTGTACAAATTCAAGATTGAAAGAAATTTTTTCGGCCAAAGCAACACAAAGGAGGCCAGATCCACTTGCCAAATACCAAATCCATGGATTGATATCAACAAAAACTCACAAGGAATAACAAATTGCAAGAAATTGGTATGGCTATTCTTTGTGTGGAATTTTTGAATTTAGGTAAGAACAAACAAAATTAGGCTAGAAAGGTGAAAGGGCTAACCCTAACAAATGAGAGAGGTACGAAATGTATAGGTGGCTGGAGGTAAGGGATGAGCTAGGGGGTACAAGGGGCATTTCTCATCTTTGCACGCAGGCAAGGCCCGTGCGCACGGTGTAAAGGGGCCGTGCGCACGGGGGTTTTGTGGGCACGATACAAGCCCCGTGCAATACCCAAAAAAACGTTCGGGGTGTCCAATAGCTGTAGCGGTGGCCCGTGCGCACGGTGTCCAGGACCCTGCGGGTACGGGTGTCCAAAGAGTTTCTGGATGCCCCGTGCACATGGGTGCACATGGGGTCTGGGGCCTCGTGGGCACGGGGTGTCCAGAGAGCTGATCTTCTCCTCCAGCTGCTGGGCACTGTCTTCCGCGCGTTCTTCTTGCTCCTCTTCATGGACTTGGTGTTCCTTCCTCGCTTCTTCGTGATGTTCATTAATTTACCTAATGCCACATAGGGTCTCTTTGTGAGGTACTGCCTCTGTCCCATAACATAAGATCGTTTTTCAAGCTAACAAAAAACCCATAATATAAGATCGTTTTTCAAGCTAACAAAAAAGATCTTATATTGTGGGACGGAGGGAGTAGTAGCCTAGTCTCATCTAAATGTATATGGATCTCTAAGAGGAGTGAGTTCACTTTGCTTTCAGTGGCATGTGTGCGAGCCCTTGTCAAACGTCCACTTGCAACCTGGCCCTGGCTCGGTCATTGTCCGTCCATATCGCTACCCCACCATCCAAAGGTATGAGATTGAGTGCCAGTGCGCGGAGATGTTTGAGTCCTTGACTGATCTGCCATAGCCACTCTGAGTTCTCGTCCATGCTCTTGGTATGGAAGCCCGACAAGTTGTGCCGTTTCTGCGAGGACTACTGTGCCAAGTTCTTCACCAAGCTTGACCTTTGCTCAGGCTATCACTAAGTCCGCATGCATCTCGATGATGTCCGCGATTTCACACACATGAACGCTTGTTTGAGTTCCTCGTCATGCTTTTGGCTTGATGAACGCATCGTTGACATTCCAAGCTCTCATAAACGAAGTGCTGTGGCCTTCTTACGCCACTTCGTGCTTGTCTTTGTCAATGATATTTTGATATTTAGTCCATCTTGGGCTGATCATTTTCGACATGTTCGCAGTGTTGCAACTTCTACAGCAGCACGAACTCTTGCTCAAATAGTCCAAGTGCACATACGGTGCAACATCTGTTGCATACCTGGGCCACGTCATGTCAGCCGACAATGTTGCGGTGGACTGTAGCAAGGTGCAAGCGGTGGTGGACTGGCCAATACCCAAGTCAGTGTGGGCACTTCTCGGCTTCCTTGGCTTCGCGGGGTACTACAGGATATTCATCCAAAACTTGGGCACCACCGCGACACCCCTCAGAAAGCTCCTCAAGGAGGGTTACTGCTGGTCCATGAAGGCCGACACTGCCTTTTAAGCCCTCAAGACGACATTGCCTATAACATCATTTTTGCACATGCCAGACTTCAGCCGTGACTTCATTGTTGACGTTGACTAGTCGGCCTCCTGTTCGGGCGATGCTGCACCAAGGTGATATGCACCGTGGCTTTCTACAACCGGCATATAAGGTCTTTATTTGCATATTTACCACACCTGTACGGGTATATATATATCATCCTATGGCCTCGTGGAAATACAAGTTGCTATTTCCCTGACAATTATCATTCATAGATCACGATTCAGTCCTCAAACATCACTTTCGCTTTTATTAATATTGTTAGGTTCATTGGATGGTGCATTTCCCACTGCATAGATAATATATTTTTACCTCATTCCAATTTTATCATGCCCATATATTATGTGGTCTCATGTTGCAGGAGGTTTCCTATCATTTAGGCCTAATATTCCCAAACGAATGCTGTTAGATGGTGCCCATACCATTGAATCTCATTTTGCGTTGGTCAATTACCAGGTATCTTCTGCCATATCTATATTTCACCAATTCTATGGGTGCACTTCTATTGGTAAAAGTTGTCTGTTTACTATCTGAGGAGTCACTTGCTTGAAACTCTTCAGATGAAGCAAATAAGAACGGCGTTGGCTATGGCTTCCTTGTTAAAGCGGACCCTGGTCAGTGAAGTTTCCTTTTGATGCTACTCAGGTTTGATTGAACAAAACCGAATAGTTCAGGGCTTACAGTGTGACCTTTTATAGCATTATCTTGTTTGTTGAGCTTTGTGCAAGCATGTGAATCATCCTTTTCTGACCACTTTTGGTACTTTTAGGTAATGCCTCCATTATGGTGCAGGCTTGATAGGATGTGGTTTGGGCATCCTGGAGTTATGGAAGGCACAATGACTAGACAACCTTTTCTCTGTCCAATGGATCATGTATTTGAGGTAATTACTCGAGGAACAAAAATCGTTTCTCATGATTTTTTTATACTTGTATGAATTCTGTCAGGAAGGTACCTATTGCCCTTTATCATTTTGTATGCTATATTTAACTACCCTTACGTAACTAGTTGCTGCAAGAGTTACAGTTTCAGACAGCTAGTCACAAATAGGTTCATCTGTTGGTCAACTGAACTGAGTAATTAAAAGAGTAAAAAATATATAGTTTTAAGTGAAATTGTATCATGTGATGACATGACAGTTCGGTATAGATGACGTAGAAGGTTGCTCAAAAGTATTTGCCCAAAAGCAAAAGGATAGTTCTACAATCATGTCTTCTGGATTTGGAGAACTTGATTTTAGGAATGCCTTCTTTTGTGATCTGGTGAACTACTCATATATGGCTGCCTCTGGCGGTCAAATGACCTGGATTATCCTTCACACTTTGCCGCAAACAAATTTGTATGACTATCAGGCAAGAATATAACAGCTTTCACGGTAGCTGCTCAGTTGGTTTCTACTTTTCATTTTACAAATACTCCCGCTGTAAAGAAATATAAGAGCGGTTAGATCACTAAAGTAGTGATCTAAACGCTCTTATATTTCTTTACGGAGGGAGTACATAAGTTTGTGTCTTCACACTACAGAATTTCGCACCATTTTTTGTTGAACCCAATCCGAAGATACTATTTTAATCTTTCAATCAGTCATCATCGAGGGTCTATCATTGTAAAAAGCCTTTGAATATTATGCCTACAAATGTGGAAGTGCAACATATTCTTTGGAGGCATGCTAAATATTGTTGAACAGAGAAAGTGTTGATAGAACATAGTGCTTTCGACCAAACCAGTTGACAATAGAGTGAAATAAAGTTGGTTGTACTTCACATGATAAATAGGGCAAACAAGTGCAGTGAGCACTACAGGATGTCTATAAAGTGGTTTGTAACAGTTGATATATCTGGGGACATGTCTCTTCAGTTTGAACTTTGGAGAAGAAATATACTCATATGCTAGCTTTGCTTGTGAGTTGAATTAGAGCAACTCTATCAGATTCCCTAAATTCAGAGCCTTTACAACCAAGCACCCTTTAAGTTCTTATTAAGGTTGCCGTGCAATCGCGCAAACTCAGATACCCTAAAAAAAAGCCTTTATATTGCTTCTGCCATGCCGGATCCATTTGTCACCGGGCTTGGCTTTTCCCCACTTGTAACCTCCGTTCCACCATTGAATCTGCACATCGTAAACTCCTGCACATGGGCCTGCAGGCATCCCCTCTGGGTGAGCAGCTCCTTGAGCGCGGTGGTGAAGGCTGACCAAATCCCGGCCTGCACGAGCTCCTCGACACTCTCAGCATCGCAGCCCAAGCGCGTCAGGTACTAGTCAAAGGAGGACTTGCCGTGTCATGGCAGATTGAATGGCCAGGATAAAAAGGAAATCCAATGGCAGAAGATCTACGGCTGTCAACATTTATTCATTTCCGTCCTTGTTATTATTTCTCTATTCAAGTTACTCTCTTTAACCTCAGGCTATATAAGGTGTGGTAACTAGAGGAGATGTATCGATCAACTATTCAGCCAAATATTGGTTATTATCAATACAACAATACCTTTACATACATACACCATATACACAAGTTCCTCACTGTTCTTGGTGATTTTCATACTTTTCCCCAATTTCTTGTTCTTGATCCACCTCGATTCCATGTCGATCTGTAGCGGGATCTGACAAATGGTATTCAGAGCCTCTCCTTCCTTGGTATTGGCTTGATTTGGGTGAGATCTGGTTAGGGTTTGTGTTGGCGCTGTAAAATCCCCAATCCCACCCTCCCAAATCAAGCGTTTGTGCGATGGATTTTCCCTATGGCGTTCCAGGCCACGGGGATCGATTCTCGTCTCTTGCTGGATGTTCCTTGGATCGTGAGACGACGATGATACTCGAACATCAATGGAAGCGGGCGGAAGGTCAATTACGGAGGAGGAAGGCTGAGCAGTGGCTTGATTCCTTGCTTGCTCCGACCTCCGCCCCACCGCAGCTGCTCCACCCTGCTCGTCCACCATGACGCCCTCAGCGCCCCCATCGTCTTCTCACTTCACCAAACTAAATGAGATGTTCGACGCTATGGGCAAGGTCCAGAATGCAGTCACTGATTTGGGACTGCAGCTAAGTGCGCTGTCACAAGTTCTGCGTGCTCGAGCAGCCACCACTGTCACCACCACCTCTATTGCAACCCTCACCACCACCGTTCCCACCCCCAAAGCTGCAAGTGTCATCGGCGCACCCCTGAGCAGCCTTCGTTCAGTGATTGACATACCCAGGGCAGTGTCTCCTTCATATGCGCAAGCCTTGACACAGCTGCCCACCAACTGTTCGACCGAGTGTCCAAGCCATACCATGATTCAGATCGAACCTCCAAAGGTCATGTCCACCGCTCCTGTTACAACGGCCACCATGGCAGCAATGACGCCTACCCACTGTTCGACTGAATTCCGGAGCAGCGCTACACATCCGATACAAGCAAAGTCAGCAACTAAAATCATGGAGTCATCACTGCCAACAACTTTGGTCATGCCTGTCACCTCTGCGCACTTGGATGCCCATGAATCCATCTGCATTCCCAGGTCAGCGGCGCTCAACGCCATCGTCACTGTCGTCCCAATACAGTCCATGGTGACAAGTGCCATCGTTGAAGAATGCATCGACAAGGACAGTCCGGAGAGGAACATGTCTTTTGTGGCGCCACTATCACGATTTTCTATCAGCCCTGTGTGTCAGGTGCTTGTCGTCGGTTTCCTTCCTGTAGAGATACGACCACCATGGCCACCACCTCTGGTTTGCAGCAGCACACTGATCACTCAAAAGGATTGGTGTACCAAAGAGAAGGGGATACCACAGCCGGATGTTTCACCACTGCCTTCGGCTGTCGGTTGTTTGTACCCAAGGGTCAACACCTGCACAAGATCTGTGAGCAGCCATTTGAGAGCTAGCTATCTAGTTCAGAAGATATTCAATGCAAATCTTATATTGCAATGGAACCCCGGCATACAGTCCGTAGCTGAGCCACATCATGTACGAGTAATGGACGATGCTGTTATATTAGCTTTTGCATATTCTGTTGAGCAGCTCCACCTCAAGCGGTTCGTTTTTACTGAAATATCACTGCCATGTTACTGGTCATTCCCTACCGTATTACGACTTGTATGAAACATGGTCGACCCTGATTACCGTTGGCGTGTGTTCCAACATGATCTTACTACACACAGTGGAATATGCAGAGTTGGAAGAAAAAAATGGACTGAATAATGTTACAGCAGCAACAACTGATGAGTGTGTTCTTCCTTTAAAACAGTCCCAGTTTTGTGCCTTTGAATTTTGGGAAGAGCAGCCTAAAAGTGCAGCTACTGCAGAAAACGATGCAAACAACCCAACAGGGGTCGGTGATCTATATATTGAAGGTGCTTTCACTCTCTGGGGCAAAATGTTGTTCAGTAATTCTTTGATGCAGAATGAATACTGGAAACTGGAACATCAACCGTTAATTGGTCCCGAGAAGGAATTGTTTTCTACTGGTAAAGTGTCTTGGTGCCATGTCAATTTTCCAAACTGGCGTAACCAACTCAGCAAGGAAAAAGAAGAGATAGTAATCAGAGGTATTGTTGATCTTTGTCTTTCGGGTGCTAGTGCTATAGTTGACCGTGAGAATCAGATGTACAACAAAGAGAAAAGTACAAGTCCACACTGGAAATCCAAAGAAACACCTCTTGATTTCTATTTCTATGATCAAAGTGAAACGAATAATGAATTCTTGTTGCTGTCATATACTGCACCTCAGTTCAAGCTGTTTTTGCCATGGGATCCCGGAGAACATGACCAATCAGTGCAATTTTCTGCCATGATACTTGTTGGAACTGTGGGACAGATTATTTCAGAACTTATCAACAATAGTGTTTATGCTATAAATTGCTTCAGCCTTATCCAGTTAACGGAATTTCCTTGGAACCCTGGCATTTTAGTCTGGTATGAGGATACTGAAGAGACGATTCCCATATCTTTCATAGACCTGTTGGGCATCACTTTCTCATACCAAGATTATCTATCTCATGAAGATCTCTTTCATCTGAAGCAACGAGTGTTTCCTAAATGTCCTTCTGATCAAATCTCAATGGAGACATTAACCATGATACGGATAATGGTTGCTGCTACAAGGTATAGCACCAGGGATAGTAAGTCTAGTACCAGTGTGGTTTTCAGCTTGCAACCACCATGGCTTCCACCCTTGTTTGTGAGCATTTACAGAGCGCAGACTATACCACTTCTGATTATTCTCAGCATGGGCGATACTATCATGACCATCAGTCAAGCACCGCAGCAATCAAACTTTTTTTGCTCAGAAAGTTGTTGCATTTGTGCTATTTGAGCAAGATAAAGTTTTCTTTGAGAACCTTTGGGAATGGAACTTTAGTGGCATTATCTCTCAGCAAGTTAAATGGTGTCCATTCATATTCTTATACTCGACGGAACCAACTTTAACATGGGACCCTGGAGTTCTTTGAACCATTCAGGAGTACAACCGAGCAATGAATCTTCTTATCATTAACCTGGCTCTGATACTCGGATGGCCTTACTCTGAAAGGCATGAAAAATCTCATGCATTACATTCATGGGTTAGTGATTGTTTCCCTCCCTGGACATCACTTTTTGGTCACATCATGCGGTATGTGGAGCACAAGAGCAGGGGCAGTTTATTGAGAGAACTCAAGTACATTTTTGTTACTGCTACAAGTCCAGGCAAGGAGGATTATAACCCTGCAGGCTGTGGTATCTTCTTAGAAACAAACCCTGCATTTTCAACCTTGCCGCTACTTGTATCACATATCTGGGTGTACAAGCAATTTGACCCAGGAGATCCACCATTGGCATTGTTGTTCAACATGGTGATGCAATCCGGGGAATGCTATGCTACAGTGCAACAAAGGAAGTGTCAGAAGCTCAAACATCTTGAAATCATATGTTGGACGTCTCCAATCTGCTCTCAACTCACTCGAGGGAACACCACACTTGGGGACAAGTGTGATTTCAAGAGGGATGGAATGTCAGGTACTAGTCAGAGGAGGACTTGCTGTGTCATGGCAGATTGAATGGCCAGGATAAAAAGGAAATCCAATGGCAGCTACGGCTGTCAACGTTTATTCATTTCCGTCCTTGTTATTATTTCTATATTCAAGTTACTCTCTGTAACCTCAGGCTATATAAGGTGTGGTAACTAGAGGAGATGTATCGATCAACTATTCAGCCAAATATTGGTTATTATCAATACAACAATACCTTTACATACATACACCATATACACAAGTTCCTCACTGTTCTTGGTGATTTTCATACTTTTCCCCAATTTCTTGTTCTTGATCCACCTCGATTCCATGTCGATCCGTAGCGGCATCTGACAGCATGCACACCGTGATGTCATGTCCCTCCTTGAGAAGGCTGAGCAAGGGTGATATGATGTCCTTCTATGATGAGCTTCCTACCCCGCCCGTGAAAACCCAGAACAGCCCACCCTGAACTCTGGCATCCATCTACGCCAGCCTCTACACACCGTCTCCAGTCAGCTTCCCCGGGAGGTGCGCTCAGCGGTGTTGTCCCAACTGCGCTCCCCCGGTAGCGCCAATGCGCTCAACACTGTCTACTCCCATCTGGTGCACCTTGTCACCATCCCGCCGCTTGGTTCCAGCGTGTACTACTGCCAAAGCCACGTCCCTAGCAACTTCGCCGCCATGCAGCTTGCAGAGCCACCACCACACCGTTGGTTCCTCATAAGGTCTTCCTCCC
>NC_041387.1:269653535-269654138 GCF_002162155.2 Triticum dicoccoides
GCGAAGATGTACCACATTGTGTGTAGCGGCAGTGGGGCAAGTGGGTTGCGGAGATCCGGCTCCCTAGAACTGGATGTGCGTGTGGCTCGGCATCTGCCACTTGCTGGAGATGGCCGCCCAGGCCTATGACCGCTCCGCCTACAGTCTCCGAGGCGAGTAGGTGCCCCTCAGCTTCCCTGTCTTCGATGGTGGCGACGCCTGCTGCCCTAACGGCCTTTGCAGGCTCCGGGATGTCAAGATCCAGGCCGCTCGATCCAAGCCATCCGTGTGGCTCGATCCAAGCCATCCGCGTGGCTCGCAAGCACACACGAGGTGGATGTGCGAGCTCTCAAGCACCTCCATGCCGCATCATCTTCGAGAGTGCAGCGACATCTCGGAGACGAGATGGCGCCACGACATCCGGGACGTCTTCGAGGGTAATGAGAATTGGTGGGAGAGGTCTGGAGTCGGGATGTGTGGGACCCAGGTGCCGGCATACGCACGGACGTTGGGCATCACCACACGGTGTGGTCATGCTGGCCGTGACTAAGCGAAACCCGCAACAAGATTTTTGTCCTGCTCGAAGCCGTCGGCTTTGAGCCTCATTGGGCACTCACATGTGAA
>NC_041387.1:269654321-269668394 GCF_002162155.2 Triticum dicoccoides
GGGGGACGCTAGTCTGGCGGTGGAGAATATCGCGGATAGCCATGGGCGGGAGGTGACATTTCCCTCGCGCCAAAATCTAGGAGGATAACGTACCCCCTCCCTCCTTTAAGTATTAAGGCTGGTGGGATTTTTCGAGTGCACCCTAACTTTTGGGGATATAGCCATATAGGGTATCTACTACAGGTTTTTTTTGCCCTCTAACCTTTATATTGGCAGTTTTTTAAGGGTGGGGGAGTCTAGGAAATCTGCTAGAGTTGCTTCTATATGGTACTCCCTCTGTTCCAAATTAACTAAAATTCTAAGATTGTCCAAAGTCAAACTTTTAAAGTTTGACCAAATCTATGAAAAATCTGCTAAGACTACAACATTAAATATTTATACTACAAATCTTTATTTTATAAAGAATCTAATGAAACTAATTTGGTGTTGCAGATGTTAATATAGACTTGGTCAAACTTCAGTAAGTTTAACTTTGGACAAGCCTAGAACTTATATTAATTTGGAACGGAGGGGGTATCTAACTTATTTTTGTACATCAACCATGAAGCAACATTTTCCTACTTCAGCTCAGTGATTTACATGTATAGGTACATGTTATGCTGAAGGACTTGCCTGAGGAGGAATTTGGGCCACGTATTGATTTCAGAGAATATACATTTCTTGAGAATCCATCATTGCCTAAACAGGTAACACTATGCTCTTTGCAGGCATTTCACCTTTATCCTGAAACAAGATGGCTTGTTCCCTAATAGTTTCTGTTTGGAGTATTGATTTAGGTGAAAGAGTCGTTTCTTGAGGTGCGGCTCTGCAATGAGCATAGCACCAGATGCTCCACAGCCAATGGAACCAATAAACACAGAGCCCTTCTATTGCCAAGGAATAGCACCGAACAAATGGTAAATTATGAGGAACCTACTGTTGTGTCTGGTTTCAGTTCAGCGCAACACATCATTCACTTGGTCACACTTGTCACATTGTAAAATGTCCCATATGTTTCCTTTAATCTTGTTTGATTTAGTTGCTCCCAATCAACTCCTTTACGAATCGTTATTTTCCTTTCTAGGAGAGTTATGCATTCTGTATGCATATGCATAGATCAGTCATCTAAAATAATAGGTCCTTAGGAAGATTGATTCTATCCGTCGTGCCTATCTTTGGGCGGGCACCGACAAGGTTTCTGGTGGGAAATGCAAAGTCAATTGGGACCTTGTTTGCAAGCCTAAGAAGCACGGTGGCTTAGGTGTGCTCAACTTGGACAAGTTTGCTAAGGCTCTTAGGCTTCGATGGCTCTGGTTCGAGTGGGAAGAGCCCACAAGACCGTGGATTGGTATGGGTACGCCATGCACTGATGAAGACAGGGACTTTTTTGCAGCTGCCACTTCCGTCACGGTTGGCAATGGGCATGTGGCTAAGTTCTGGAACTCCTCCTGGCTTGATGGCATGCGCCCACAGGACCTAGCGCCTGGCATTTTCGACCTCTCCCGAAGGAAAAACTGCTCGGTCAAACAGGCTTTAACAAACAACACTTGGATCTCTCATATTGACTTCTCCGACGGTCTCACAGTAGACCATGCCCACCAGTTCGTCACACTTTGGGAGAAGATTGACTCGGTCACTCTGGATGAGGACGTGGAGGATTCCATTATTTGGAAGTTCACCAAGGACGGATCGTACTCAGCTTCCTCGGCTTACAAGGCGCAGTTTGAGGGCCTAACTACGTCGGCCATGGTCCTATCGGTGTGGAAGGTGTGGGCTCCCCCGCGGTGCAAATTTTTCGCATGGCTTGTACTTCAAGATAGAATCTGGACATCGGACCGCCTTGCTCGACGTGGGTGGCCCAACTGCGGGCTATGCCCGCTTTGCAAGCAAAGCCCTGAGACGGCAGCCCACTTACTGTTCCAATGTCGCTACACCCTTCGTGTGTGGAACGATATTCTTCGCTGGCTTGGCATGGATCACACTCAGGCTACTACTAGGTCAGCGAGGGGCTCGGTGTGGGAATGGTGGAATGGAAACGTATATCTTCGTTCTGAATCCCCCAAGACGCTCGCCTCACTAATGATGCTTATCTCCTGGGAAATTTGGACGGAGCGCAATGCTAGAGTTTTTCGCAACACGGCCGCACCTACGACGGTCGTCATTAGTAAGATAAAAGAGGAGGTGTCGCTTTGGGCGTTGGCGGGCGCCAAGCATTTGAGTGTTGTAATGCCGCGAGAGTAGATTTTATTTCTTGCCACTTCGTGGCCTGTCTAAACCTTCTTCTTAATCAATGAAATGGCAAATCTTTTGCCTTGTTTCAAAAAAAAAAGTCATCTAAAATAATATGAAAACAAGGAAAAAGCTAATATAAAATTGAAGCAAATAAATTAATGCATTTCCTGCTAACTCGGGATTACTGCTATAATTTCAAGGTGTGCTGATATGGGTTTTCTGTTTCACTATCAGTCCATCAGTGAGGAAAGTGGCATACATATTTTTGGAAAGAAGTACATATAAAGGTGTACAGAGATTGATACACCTAACATTCCTGTAGATACAGACTGGGGGTCCTAACATATATAATGAACAAAATCTATTACAGGGTTTAATTAAGAGCTTTATGCTGAAGCCCCCCCACCCCCCTTTTGTTTTGCAGCTTTTGGATGTCTTTTCATCGTATAAGAATGTCAAGATCATACATTTCTCGTCTATGGTTGATGGCTTCAGAGGTTTTGCTGATGCGGTAAGCTGCTGATCATTTACCTCAGTTTTGATTAAATTTCTGGATGGAAGCTTGCACTCTTAAATTTTGTCTAATTACGAAAAACCAGGCTGTGGAGACGCAGTTTCGGAATCGCGTGAAGAGGTATACAGGCATATGGTGTTGTGTCGAGTTCCGTGAAATTGGGCACATATACTATGACATGTACTGGGATGATAAACCAGGTTGGAAGCCACACCCCCCACAGAATAGGGAAGAGGACCATCCACCTTGGGCCTGAATTTTGAGGTCGGACAATAGATCAACCATGAAAAGGGATGACATTCTGTGATGAAGGCAAGATAGGTCCCGCATTACTGCAGGTTCATTTTTAACTCCAGAGCAGGCTGCTCCTATCCGTTGGAAAAAATTGCTTACTTGAGAAAACATTTGACTTCCAGTTTTGTAGGCCTGTTCTGTAGATTAATTCACTACTGTTCAGTCTGCCCCTTGACCTGTACCCCCTCTGTAAACTAATATGAAAGCGTTTAGATCACTTTTTAGTGATCTAAACGCTCTTATATTAGTTTACAGAGGGAGTACTTCTTATCACATATGTCCAGAAAAGTTTTCATGATATAGCGTGAGACAACATTTAAGGTAATGATTTGACTAAAAGCATGGCATCATGTTCATAGCCCTCTCAGGCTCTTCATACTGAAGATAACTACAGTTGGCTGTGTTTCCCCTGTTCTCGTGTTTTGGATGCGCTCTGAGACGTCGATCCGTCCATGTAAAGGCACATTGTCCATTTTAAGGCACACGGTTGTAGATAACGTTTCACTTGTTGGGGAACTATCTTCGTCATCCATCATCCATGGAACAGCTGTCCTCCGTTCCCCGGTCACTGCTATTTGTCTGATACTTTTGACTAAGTTTGTTTAGCTTTTCAACCACTCTCTGTGTGTAAGAGCATTACTAGTAGAACCCTCAAACCTTCAAATCCTTAAAGCAGTTTTAAGGGTTGAGAAGTGCCACTTATTGACATTTTTAAGGGTTGAAAAAATAGGGGCAAATACTAGAACCCTCAAACCCAACCCTTAAACTGCTTTAAGGATTGGATTTGAGGGTTCTAGTCTTTGCCTCGACCCCAACCTTTAAATCTATCATTTGACATCTCACAATTTATGACAACAAGAAAACAATCAACTTCCAAACAAACTACCAAATGACAATCATCGATGCATGGTTTAATAGTTTACATCACAAAATCATCATCTTCCTCCTCTCATTGGCACCATC
This sequence comes from Triticum dicoccoides, assembly GCF_002162155.2. Classification (NCBI taxonomy): domain Eukaryota; kingdom Viridiplantae; phylum Streptophyta; class Magnoliopsida; order Poales; family Poaceae; genus Triticum; species Triticum dicoccoides. Next base: position 269,658,304 of record NC_041387.1, read on the forward strand.
ATCAAAAAGTTGCATCTCGGCGCCATCTCCTAGACCACAAGCGGGCTCCATCAAGCATCTCCATGGACACCGGTGGAGTCGTACACACCGCCATCACCACAACTACTCATCGGAGTGTCATCTCGAAAAGTAGAGGACGCAACACCGAACATCCTCTTCCTCTCCATGATGTCCTCCTTGTAGTCCTTCCACCATTGCAATTGGTCTTGATCCACTCTTCCACCATGAGTTCTTTCCATACCTTTGCCTCTTTGAGCTTGATCATCCTCTCCTCCAACTCGGCCTTGCGCTTTGCTTCTTCACGTTTGCTTCAACTTGTGCAAGCTTGACCTCTTTCTTCTTCTCGGTGATAAGAAGCTTCGTCTCCAATGTCTTCGTTGTCAATTCTTCTCTTGCCTTCATCATGTGGTCCATCTTCTCCCTTAGGCTTGACACCTCTTCTTCCATCTTCACCCTTAGCTTGCCCTTCTTGGTTCCCTCGGGCTTGCCCAAGTTCCTCTCCTCCTCATCTTCACTATCATCCATCCTTAGCATTGCCGACTTCTTGGGTGCGGTCTCTTGATCCCTCAACTTCCACTTGTCAAAGGTTTGAAGAATTGACCAAACATGCTTAAATGAGAATGCCTTGCCCTTGGAAGCGACCATCTCCATGTACCTCATGCCGGCAATTGTCTCCTATCAACCACACATAAATCACATAAGAACCCACCAATAGCATAGTGCACACACATAATCAAAATAGTGAAGAAATATGTACTCACATAGTCACTCTCCACGGTTCCACTAGGTGGTGCATCCCTCACTTGGTCCATGGCAGCACTCCAACGAGCACAAGCGGGCTTGATCAACTCCCACCGGCCTTGAAGCGACCGAAAAGTGCGATGGATGAACCCACTATTCTTCGGCTTGATTCTACAATAGACGTCCTCGATCCTTTGCCAATACAGTTTACCGGTTTGATCGGTGCCGGTGGTTGCATCCATTCCCACAGCTGCCCAAGCACGAACCAAGAGGACATCTTCCGCCTCGGTGTAGTTTGTCGACCGCGCTGTGGGCGGGAAGCGGCGGTGAATGCCTCCTCCCCTATCTCGGCCACCTCCTCCCCTTCATCCTCCTCATCTTCCTCCTTTTCCTCCAAGTCGTCACCAACCCTAAAGGGGTCTAGAGGCGGAGCTCCGAGGTCCACCTCCGCGTTTTGGAGGAGGTCCATGAGCGAGGATGGGGTTGCCATTTCCTCGAACACCTCGTGCGCGGCGGGAGGAGGTTCGGCGACGGCGGCGGGCGGGGCCGCAACCGCGGGGGCGGGCTTCTTCCGCGGCTTCTTCACGGCCGGGGACGAGCCGACGACCTTGGAGGAAGCCCCTCGAGGCCCACGACCGGCCGCCTTCGGTCGGCTCTTCTTGGGGGCGGGCGCGGCGGCGGGGGCGGGCGCCGGGGCAGGGACGGGGGCCGGGGCGGGAGCCGAGGAGGCGGGAGGAGGCGCTGCGAGGCCCGCCCGCCGCCGCTTGGCCCCGACATGGGTCGCCGCCACCATGTCGGCCACGGTCTGGTGGGCGGGGGCGGGCGCCGGGGCGGCCGAGGCGGCCGGGGCGGGCGCGGCGGCGGCGGGGCCCTCCATGGCCGGCGCGGCGGGAGGCGGCGGGAGGAGGAGCCCGGGAGGAGGAGCAGTTTGCTCCCGCACGAGCGAGGAGTGAGCGAGGAGGAGGAGTGCGGGTTGGGGGGCGATTTTCCTCTCAACCCCTACTTCTACAGATTGCAAACTGGTTTGAGGGTTGGACCTCTAAATTTTTTTACGGGTTTGAGGGTTTAGAGGTTCTAGTCTACGGCGTTTTTTCCGCGAAAACTGTAAAAAAGCGGTTATTTTTAGGGGTTTGAGGGTTTGAGGGCTCTACTAGTAATGCTCTAAGGGCTATAAAGCCCCCATTTCTCCTTAGAGGGCATGTGATTTGTAATCGGGTTGTAACCCTAGCCGCCGGTGGTGAGCTGTACCTACTTTCCCATTCTCGAACTCGGTCCACAATATCTCTGAATGTTTGAATACGAGTAATGCTAGACGCACGGAGGGGAGGATTACGGGACTCACGGACTAGCAAATGTGGGAGATTGGGATTGGAGAAGAGGGGAGGATGGGCCCCACCCCGGCTGAAAATCGAGGGAAGAGAGATTAGTTTGAGAGAAAAATCCATAAAGCCCTGTAATAATCCGTGCGTCTAAGGATTATCGGTTCGAATACAAGTGCTAACTTCAATTGTTGGTAGCTATGTTGTCGGGTGAGCGAGATGCGAGTGATTCATTAATGCAAACCACGTGTGGAGTAGTGGGTTGTAGGCGACGTTGTAGTTGTAATTGTATTGTAATCGATGGTGGTTTGGGTTCTACACCTTCCCCTCTTTCTATAAAATATGATACGCACACCCGTGCATATTCGAGATTTTGTTTTTGGTATCACAGGTTACTCTCAGGCGGGTGAATCTGGGGTGCAGAGGAGGTTGGGATCTCTCGTAAAATCCCTGCTCGAGCTCGGGTTCAGGTGGCGGAGATCTTTCCATGGCGGCCGGAGAGGCGTTGTTCAGGTGCAGTTAGTCCTTCAGTCTAGTTGTTGGAGAACAGTTCTTTGGTAGTAAAATTCCAGCCCTTGATTTCTGATCGTGCATCACCGGCGGCGGGCGAAGGTGGCGGTGCAGGCGGCGGTAGACCGAGGAGTAGCGGGAGGAACATCAGCAACCCTCCCAACCCAGCCATGTTGTCTCTAACAAGGTACTCTATCTAATGCAGAGCATCCTATGGCCATTCCTATGGACCTATCTACACCTTCCCAAGTGGCAAGTGGATCAATGACACGAGCATGTGCAAGAGCCCTCGAGACCGAGGTGACATCTCTTCTCAGTGATATGTGTGATTAGGTATGGCCCACGTGAGACATGGCTACTACCTAAAGCCGAAATGCTATGTATGATTAGGTATGAAGAACACCCTCTCGGAGATCTCGTGACGACGGACAAGTCCCCAAGTACATGGACGAAGGAGCACGACGGAAGGAACCGGAGAAGGTCTACAGGCCCCGCGCATTTGGCCCCTGGAGATGTCAACCACAACAACAGCTCGGCTAAAGATCACCTACATGCACCGGACATCCGGCCCAGCCCCGGAAATCCGGCCCCTTCTATACAGAGAGCACCCGAAACTTGCCCCCCCCGGCCCGGACATCTGGCCGTAGCCCCAAACATCCGGCCTGACGCCTGGACATCCGGCCCCTCCTGCCTACGCAGTGTATCTAGGTCGAGGCCCATGTACCCCTTCGCCCCCTAGACTATATATACTCTTCCTCTACCTACGTTTTAGGGTTAGCATTGTGATAGCTCATTTTGGAGATAGAGCTTTGCTGATCCACTTGTACCTACTCCATTGGAGACCTTGAGGAGTGCCAAGAGTTGAAGAACCGTTCAAGAATTCCATGCCCTCAATGTCAAGCTAATCAAGAGGAGCACAAGGAGCAACCGCTCAAAGATCCTCCTCCATGACAAGAGCATCATTGCCATCACCACCAACACAACGAAGAGCAACCTACGACAAGCTAAAGTTCAACATGCCAAAGTTCTCCGAAAGCAACGATCCCGAATTACCTTTAATGGGCATTGAAGGTCGACAAGATCTTTCTCTACACAACTATGAAGAAGAGAAGGAAATTGCCATGGCATCGCTTGAGTTCCAAGACTATGTCCTCATTTGGTGGGACCAAGTCATTGAGCGACGAGAAGCAAAAGATGACCCACCCATCACAACATGGAACCAAATTAAGGATGTCATGCAAGCGTGCTTTGTGCCTACATATTATAGCCTAGATCTCTTCAAAAAGTTGCAACTCCTCAAGCAAGGCATGAAGTCCGTTGAAGAGTATTACAAGGAGATGAAAATCGCCATGATCTGAACCAATGTCACAGAAGATGAGATGCAAACTATGGCACTATTCTTGAATGGACTCAACCATCCTATCAAGAAGATTGCGGATTTCCAACCGTATTCGAACCTACTCGAGCTAGTGCACCAAGCTACCAAGGCGGAGTGACAAGTGCAATATGATTACAAGTACGTCAAGTACTCTTCCAGGACCTACAGTTCATACGATCAAGCTTGAGCGACTACAACGCCTTCTACCTCGACGAAAGCTATGTTGGAAATATGCCCTAGAGGCAATAATAAATTGATTATTATTATATTTCCTTGTCCATGATAATCGTTTATTATCCATGCTAGAATTGTATTGATAGGAAACTCAGATACATGTGTGGATACATAGACAACACCATGTCCCTAGTAAGCCTCTAGTTGACTAGCTCGTTAATCAATAGATGGTTACGGTTTCCTGACCATGGACATTGGATGTCGTTGATAACGGGATCACATCATTAGGAGAATGATGTGATGGACAAGACCCAATCCTAAGCCTAGCACAAGATCATGTAGTTCGTATGCTAAAGCTTTTCTAATGTCAAGTATCATTTCCTTAGACCATGAGATTGTGCAACTCCCGGATACCGTAGGAGTGCTTTGGGTGTGCCAAACGTCACAACGTAACTGGGTGGCTATAAAGGTACACTACGGGTATCTCTGAAAGTGTCTGTTGGGTTGGCACGAATCGAGATTGGGATTTTGTCACTCCGTGTAAACGGAGAGGTATCTCTGGGCCCACTCGGTAGGACATCATCATAATGTGCACAATGTGACCAAGGAGTTGATCACGGGATGATGTGTTACGGAACAAGTAAAGTGACTTGCAGGTAACGAGATTGAACAAGGTATCGGTATACCGACGATCGAATCTCGGGCAAGTAAAATACCGCTAGACAAAGGGAATTGTATACGGGATCGATTGAGTCCTTGACATCGTGGTTCATCCGATGAGATCATCGTGGAACATGTGGGAGCCAACATGGGTATCCAGATCCCGCTGTTGGTTATTGACCGGAGAACGTCTCGGTCATGTCTGCATGTCTCCCGAACCCGTAGGGTCTACACACTTAAGGTTCGATGACGCTAGGGTTATAAAGGAAGCTTGTATGTGGTTACCGAATGTTGTTCGGAGTCCCGGATGAGATCCCGGACGTCACGAGGAGTTCCGGAATGGTCCGGAGGTAAAGATTTATATATAGGAAGTCCTGTTTCGGCCATCGGGGCAAGTTTCGGGGTCATCGGTATTGTACCGGGACCACCGGAAGGGTCCCGGGGGCCCACCGGGTGGGGCCACCTGCCCCGGGGGGCCACATGGGCTGTAGGGGGTGCGCCTTGGCCTACATGGGCCAAGGGCACCAGCCCCTAGAGGCCCATGCGCCAAGATAAAGGAAAAAGGGGAGAGTCCTAAAGGGGGAAGGCACCTCTGAGGTGCCTTGGGGAGGATGGACTCCTCCCCCCTCTTAGCCGCACCCCTTCCTTGGAGGAGGGGGCAAGGCTGCGCCTCCCCCCTCTCCCCTGCCCCTATATATAGTGGAGGGGAGGGAGGGCATCCATACCTGAGCCCTTGGCGCCTCCCTCCCTCCCGTGACACCTCCTCCTCTCCCGTAGGTGCTTGGCGAAGCCCTGCAGGATTGCCACACTCCTCCATCATCACCACGCCGTTGTGCTGCTGCTGGATGGAGTCTTCCTCAACCTCTCCCTCTCTCCTTGCTGGATCAAGGCGTGGGAGACATCGTCGAGCTGTACGTGTGTTGAACGCGGAGGTGCCGTCCGTTCGGCACTAGATCATCGGTGATCTGAATCACGACGAGTACGACTCCATCAACCCCGTTCACTTGAACGCTTCCGCTTAGCGATCTACAAGGGTATGTAGATGCACTCCCCTTACTACTCGTTGCTGGTCTCTCCATAGATAGATCTTGGTGTTACGTAGGAAAAATTTTGAATTTCTGCTACGTTCCCCAACAGTGGCATCATGAGCTAGGTCTATTGTGTAGATTCTTTGCACGAGTAGAACACAAAGTAGTTGTGGGCGTCGATATTGTTCAATATGCTTGCCGTTACTAGTCTTATCTTGATTCGGCGGCATCGTGGGATGAAGCGGCCCGGACCAACCTTACACGTACGCTTATGTGAGACCGGTTCCACCGACAAACATGCACTAGTTGCATAAGGTGGCTGGCGGGTGTCTGTCTCTCCCACTTTAGTCGGATCGGATTCGATGAAAAGGGTCCTTATGAAGGGTAAATAGCAATTGGCATATCACGTTGTGGTTAATGCGTAGGTAAGAAACGTTCTTGCTAGAAACCCATAGCAGCCATGTAAAACATGCAAACAACAATTAGAGGACGTCTAACTTGTTTTTGCAGGGTATGCTATGTGATGTGATATGGCCAAAAAGGATGTGATGAATGATATATGTGATGTATGAGATTGATCATGTTCTTGTAATAGGAATCACGACTTGCATGTCGATGAGTATGACAACCGGCAGGAGCCATAGGAGTTGTCTTTATTTATTTGTGACCTGCGTGTCAACTTAAACGTCATGTAATTACTTTACTTTATTGCTAACCGTTAGCCATAGTAGTAGAAGTAATAGTTGGCGAGGCAACTTCATGAAGACACGATGATGGAGATCATGATGATGGAGATCATGGTGTCATGCCGGTGACGATGATGATCATGGAGCCCCGAAGATGGAGATCAAAAGGAGCAAAGTGATGATGGCCATATCATGTCACTATTTGATTGCATGTGATGTTTATCATGTTTATACATCTTGTTTTCTTAGTACGACGGTAGTAAATAAGATGATCCCTTACCACAATTTCAAGAAGTGTTCTCCCCTAACTGTGCACCGTTGCGATAGTTCGCTGTTTCAAAACATCACGTGATGATCGGGTGTTTTATTCAGACGTTCAAATACAACGGGTGTTGACGAGCCTAGCATGTACAGACATGGCCTCGGAACACACGCGAAACACTTAGGGTTAACTTGACGAGCCTAGCATGTACAGACATGGCCTCGGAACACGGAGACCGAAAGGTCGAGCATGAGTCGTATAGAAGATACGATCAACATGAAGATGTTCACCGATGATGACTAGTCCGTCTCACGTGATGATCGGACACGGCCTAGTTTGACTCGGATCATGTAATCACTTAGATGACTAGAGGGATGTCTATCTGAGTGGGAGTTCATAAGATGAACTTAATTATCCTGAACATAGTCAAAAGGATTTTGCAAATTATGTCGTAGCTCACGCTATAGTTCTACTGTTTAGATATGTTCCTAGAGAAAAATTAGTTGAAAGTTGATAGTAGCAATTATGCGGACTAGGTCCGTAAACTAAGGATTGTCCTCATTGCTTCATAGAAGGCTTATGTCCTTAATGCACCGCTCAGTGTGCTGAACCTCGAACGTTGTCTGTGGTTGTTGCGAACATCTGACATACACGTTTTGATAACTACGTGATAGTTCAGTTAAACGGTTTAGAGTTGAGGCACCAAAGACGTTTTTGAAACATCGCGAAACATATGAGATGTTTTGAGGGCTGAAATTGGGATTTCAGGCTCGTGCCCATGTCAAGAGGTATAAGACCTCCGATGACTTTCTTAACCTGCAAACTAAGGAGAAAAGCTCAATTGTTGAGCTTGTGCTCAGATTGTCTGAGTACAACAATCATTTGAATCGAGTGGGAGTTGATCTTCCAGATAAGACAGTGATGGTTCTCCAAAGTCATTGCCACCAAGCTGTTAGAGCTTCGTGATGAACTATAACATATCAGGGATGGATATGATGATCCTTGAGGTATTCGCGATGTTTGACACCGCGAAAGTAGAAATCAAGAAGGAGCATCAATTGTTGATGGTTGGTGAAACCACTAGTTTCAAGAAGGGCAAGGGCAAGAAGGGATACTTCATGAAACGGCAAATCAGCTGCTGCTCTAGTGAAGAAACCCAAGGTAAAACCCAAACCCGAGACTAAGTGCTTCTGTAATAAGGGGAACAACCACTAGAGCAGAATTACCCTAGATACTTGGTAGATAAGAAGGCTGGCAAGGTCGATAGAAGTATATTGGATATACATTGTGTTAATGTGTACTTTGCTAGTACTCCTAGTAGCACCAGGGTATTAGATACCGGTTCGGTTGCTAAGTGTTAGTAACTCGAAATAAAGGCTACGGAATGAAACGGAGACTAGCTAAAGGTGAGCTGACGATATGTGTTGGAAGTTTTTCCAAGCTTGATATGATCAAGCATCGCACGCTCCCTCTACCAAAGAGATTGGTGTTAAACCTAAATAATTGTTATTTGGTGTTTGCGTTGAGCATAGACATGATTGGATTACGTCTATCGCAATACGGTTATTCATTTAAGGAGAATAATGGTTACTCTGTTTATTTGAATAATACCTTCAATGGTCTTACACCTAAAATGAATGGTTTATTAAATCTCGATCGTAGTGATACACATGTTCATGCCAAAAGATAGTAATGATAGAACCACCTACTTGTGGCACTGCCACGTAAGTCATATCGGTATAAAACGCATGAAGAAGCTCCATATTGATGGATCTTTGGGCTCACTTGTTTTTGAAAAGTTTGAGACATGCGAACCATGTCTATTGGTGTATATGCATGAAGAAACTCCATGCAAATGGACCGTTTTGACTCACTTGATTTTGAATCACTTGGGACATGCAAATCATACCACACGGGCAAGATGACTGAAAAGCCTCGTTTTCAGTAAGATGGAACAAGATAGCAACTTGTTGGAAGTAATACATTTTGATGTGTACAGTCCAATGAGTGCTGAGGCATGTAGTGGATATTGTTATGTTCTTACTTCACAGATAATTTGAGTGGATGTTGAGTACATTTACTTGATGAATCACGAGTCTGAATTATTGAAAGGTTCAAGTAATTTCAGGGTGAAGTTGAAAGATCGTCGTGACAAGAGGATAAAATATCTATGATATGATCATAGAGATGAATATCTGAGTTACGAGTTTTGGCACACAATTAAGACATTGTGGAAATTGTTTCACAATTAATACCGCCTGGAACACCATAATGTGATGGTGTGTCCGAACATCATGGTTGCACCCTTTTGGATATGGTGCATACCATGATGTCTGTTATCTAGTTACCACTATCGTTCATGGGTTAGGCATTAGAGACAACCACATTCACTTTAAATAGGGCACCACATAATTTCGTTGAGACGACACCGTATGAACTATGGTTTGGAGAAACCTAAGTTGCCGTTTCTTAAAAGTTTGGGGCTGCGACGCTTATATGAAAAAGTTTCAGGTTGATAAGCTCGAACCCAAAGCGGATAAAATGCATCTTCATAGGAAACCCAAAACAGTTGGGTATACCTCCTAATTCAGATCCGAAAGCAATATGGATTGTTTCTAGAATCGGGTCCTTTCTCGAGGAAAAGTTTCTCTCGAAAGAATTGAGTGGGAGGATGGTGGAGACTTGATGAGGTTATTGAACCGTCACTTCAACAAGTGTGTAGCAGGGCACAGGAAGTTGTTCCTGTGGCACGTACACCAACTGAAGTGGAAGCTTATGATAGTGATCATGAAACTTCGGATCGAGTCACTACCAAACCTCGTGGGATGACAAGGATGCGTACTACTTCAGAGTGGTACGTAATCCTGTTTTGGAAGTCATGTTGCTAGACAACAATAAACCTACGAGCTATGGAGAAGCGATGGTGGGCCCGTATTCCGATAAATGGCTCAAGGCCATAAAACCCGAGAGAGGATCCATGTATGAAAACAAAGTGTAGACTTTGGAAGAACTACTTGATGGTCGTAAGGCTGTTAGGTACATATGGATTTTGAAAGGAAGACAGACAATGATGGTAAGTGTCACCATTGAGAAAGCTCGACTTGTCGTTAAGATGTTTTTCGACAAGTTCAAGGAGTTGACTACGATGAGACTTTCTCACTCGTAGCGATGCTAAGAGTCTGTTGGAATTATATTAGCAATTACTGCATTATTTATGAAATCTTGCAGATAGGATGTCAAAACATTGTTTCCTCGACGATTCTTGAGGAAAGGTTGTATGTGATACAACCGGAAGGTTTTGTCTATCCTGAAATATGCTAATAAGTATGCAAA
>NC_041387.1:269668998-269703601 GCF_002162155.2 Triticum dicoccoides
GGGTGTATACAAAGTTTATGAGAAACTTGTATTTCCAAAGAAGTGAGTGGGAGCACTATAGAATTTCTGATGAGTATATGTTGTTGACATATTAATGATCAGAAATGACGTAGAATTTCTGGAAAACATATAGGGTTATTTGGAAAGTGTTTTCAATGGAAAACCTGGATTAAGCTACTTGAACATTGAGCATCAAGATCTATAAGGATAGATCAAAATGCTTAATAATACTTTCAAATGAGCACATACCTTGACGTGATCTTGAAGGTGTTCAAGATGGATCAGTCAAAGAAGGAGTTCTTGCCTGAGTTGTAAGGTATGAAGTTAAGACTTAAAGCTCGACCATGGCAGAATAGAGAGAAATGAACGAAGGTCGTCCCCTATGCTTAAGACATAGGCTCTACAGTATGCTATGCTGTGTACCGCACCTGAAGTGTGCTTTACCATGAGTCAGTCAAGGGGTACAAGAGTGATCCAAGAATGGATCACAGGACAATGGTCAAAGTTATCCTTAGTAACTAGTGGACTAAGGAATTTTCTCAATTATGGAGGTGGTAAAAGAGTTCGTCGTAAAGGGTTACGACGATGCAAGCTTAACACCTATCCGGATAGCTCTGAGTAGAGATACCGGATACGTATAATGGAGCAACAATTTAGAATAGCTCCAAGTAGAACAGTTATTTGGAATAGCTCCAAATAGAACGTGGTAGCTGCATCTAGGAGATGACATAGAGATTTGTAAAGCACACACGGATCTGAAAGGTTCAGACCCGTTGACTATAACCTCTCTCACAAGCATAACATGATCAAACCTAGAACTCATCGAGTGTTAATCACATGGTAAATGTGAACTAGATTATTGACTCTAGTAAACTCTTTGGGTGTTAGTCACATGGGGATGTGACCTTGAGTGTTAATCACATATCGATGTGAACTAGATTATTGACTCTAGTGCAAGTGGGAGACTGTTGGAAATATGCCCTAGAGGCAATAATAAATTGATTATTATTATATTTCCTTGTCCATGATAATCGTTTATTATCCATGCTAGAATTGTATTGATAGGAAACTCAGATACATGTGTGGATACATAGACAACACCATGTCCCTAGTAAGCCTCTAGTTGACTAGCTCGTTAATCAATAGATGGTTACGGTTTCCTGACCATGGACATTGGATGTCGTTGATAACGGGATCACATCATTAGGAGAATGATGTGATGGACAAGACCCAATCCTAAGCCTAGCACAAGATCATGTAGTTCGTATGCTAAAGCTTTTCTAATGTCAAGTATCATTTCCTTAGACCATGAGATTGTGCAACTCCCGGATACCGTAGGAGTGCTTTGGGTGTGCCAAACATCACAACGTAACTGGGTGGCTATAAAGGTACACTACGGGTATCTCTGAAAGTGTCTGTTGGGTTGGCACGAATCGAGATTGGGATTTTGTCACTCCGTGTAAACGAAGAGGTATCTCTGGGCCCACTCGGTAGGACATCATCATAATGTGCACAATGTGACCAAGGGGTTGATCACGGGATGATGTGTTACGGAACGAGTAAAGAGACTTGCCGGTAACGAGATTGAACAAGGTATCGGTATACCGACGATCGAATCTCGGGCAAGTACCATACCGCTAGACAAAGGGAATTGTATACGGGATCGATTGAGTCCTTGACATCGTGGTTCATCCGATGAGATCATCGTGGAACATGTGGGAGCCAATATGGGTATCCAGATCCCGCTGTTGGTTATTGACCGGAGAACGTCTCGGTCATGTCTGCATGTCTCCCGAACCCGTAGGGTCTACACACTTAAGGTTCGATGACGCTAGGGTTATAAAGGAAGCTTGTATGTGGTTACCGAATGTTGTTCGGAGTCCCGGATGAGATCCCGGACGTCACGAGGAGTTCCGGAATGGTCCGGAGGTAAAGATTTATATATAGGAAGTCCTGTTTCGGCCATCGGGACAAGTTTCGGGGTCATCGGTATTGTACCGGGACCACCGGAAGGGTCCCGGGGACCCACCGGGTGGGGCCACCTGCCCCGGGGGGCCACATGGGCTGTAGGGGGTGCGCCTTGGCCTACATGGGCCAAGGGCACCAGCCCCTAGAGGCCCATGCGCCAAGATAAAGGAAAAAGGGGAGAGTCCTAAAGGGGGAAGGCACCTCCGAGGTGCCTTGGGGAGGATGGACTCCTCCCCCCCTCTTAGCCGCACCCCTTACTTGGAGGAGGGGGCAAGGCTGCGCCTCCCCCCTCTCCCCTGCCCCTATATATAGTGGAGGGGAGGGAGGGCATCCATACCTGAGCCCTTGGCGCCTCCCTCCCTCCCGTGACACCTCCTCCTCTCCCGTAGGTGCTTGGCGAAGCCCTGCAGGATTGCCACGCTCCTCCATCATCACCACGCCGTTGTGCTGCTGCTGGATGGAGTCTTCCTCAACCTCTCCCTCTCTCCTTGCTGGATCAAGGCGTGGGAGACATCGTCGAGCTGTATGTGTGTTGAACGCGGAGGTGCCGTCCGTTCGGCACTAGATCATCGGTGATCTGAATCACGACGAGTACGACTCCATCAACCCCGTTCACTTGAACGCTTCCGCTTAGCGATCTACAAGGGTATGTAGATGCACTCCCCTTACTACTCGTTGCTGGTCTCTCCATAGATAGATCTTGGTGTTACGTAGGAAAAATTTTGAATTTCTGCTACGTTCCCCAACAAGCTACACCAAGCAACAACGACAAGTCAAGTTACAAGAAAACTTTGACATCTTCAAGTCATCCTCCTACTACAAGCAACTTCAAGCCGAGAGCTTCATCACCAACTCCAACGGATGAGACCGTCAAGACGAGTTCCATCAAATGCTTCACATGTCAAGGCCGAGGCCATAAGACATTTGAGTGCCCCACTCGGTGCACCATGATCGCCAATGATGGCGACACCTATGACCCCATGAGTGAGGAAGAATTGGAAGCACTTGAGCACGTGGCTATGCACCGGCGAGTGAATGAAGACGAAGATGACCAAGTGTTTTGTGACAATGATTCAAGTCCCGCTCTTGTTGTCTCCAAGGTCTTGATGCTTCAACACCAACAAGACGAAGACCAACGTTGCCACATCTTCCACACCAAAGCGGGCATCAATGGACGTTGTGTGAAGGTCATCATCGACGGAGGAAGTTGCCACAATTTGGCAAGTGAAGAGCTATGTTCCAAGCTACAATTGATCAAGATGAAGCATCCTCATCCCTACAAGGTCCAATGGATCAGCGACTTCGACACCATTCAAGTGGAGCACACCATTCAAGTCTCTTCAAGATTGGGGCATACGAAAACATATTGGAGTTTGATGTGGTTCCCTTGTCCGCTTGCCACCTCCTACTTGGATGACCTTGGCAATTTGACCACGACATCATCCACAATGGGCATACAATCACTACAACTTCAAGATGAAGAGAAAGGAGTACGTGCTACGACCTATGTCGCCAAGCTAGGTGATCGCTGACAAGTAGACATTCACCCATCGCGGAGAGAATAGTGAGGGAGTGAGCCACCAAAAAGAGACTGTGCGCCACAAGCCCAAAATGAGTGCTTCCACGATGAGCAACAAGAATAACTTAGTGCTTTTTGCTACCAAAAGATACATGGGAGAAGTGTGTGAGAACCCATCGAGTGTTTTACACTATGTCCTAGTGTGCAAAGACGGAGCGACAAGAACTAACACCTCTCACCATCCACCTTTAGTGTTGTTTAATCTATTGCAGGAATTCAAGGACGTATTCCCCGATGAGCTACCTGTGGGTCTACCTCCACTACGAGGCATCAAAACTGCATCGATCTCATCCCCGGGGCACCTTTACCGAACAAGGCTGATGAGGACATCAATACCATTGTTACACCCACAGCCCCTGCTGCTATACATACTGGACCAATTGCTAGAGCTCGGGCATGCCAACTAAATTACCAGGTACTTTCGTTTCTTGGTAATGATTCTAATGTTCATGAGAATATGATGCTGCCTAAATTGGATACATTTGTTTTGCTTACAAATGAATGGCCTAGCTTGGAAAAGGATGAACATTGGAGCAAGAACAATCATGGAGATGATGGCATGCACAAGGGGAACAAGAACGGAGTTACAAGTGATGATTTCAGGGCTTTGAAGCCATCATAACGAGTGCATGAAGCCTTGGACGAAATATACAAGATGCCACTTCATAAATTTCGTCCAGAAGCTATTCTAGGTGCCGCGTCACCTTTTTATTGGGCCAGGTCCATGTAAATTCGAAATACATAAGTATAGGCTTCTTAGAGTCCGTATGTGTGGGGAAACAAGAAATAGGGTTGGTTTTGGACCCCTCCACCAAGGGCCACGAAATTCCCCACTCTTCCTCCATATATACAGCCCTTAGGGCACCGTTTAGACTTTGGGTTTTGTTTAGATTAAAAGTTTGCCATAGCTGCAACTTCGCGTACATCGTTTGTGTTCAACGACTAGACAAAGGCATCACAGAACCCCACCTTCATTAATAAAGCTTTCCTCTGTTATTCGCAATATCCAGATTGCAATCTTAGTTTCTTGCTTGTTCTTTGTTTGCTTGCAGGAAATAGACCTTCGTGGTCAGGTTGATCATGCTCCGGCGTGGTCAATAACCTCTTGGAGTTGGTTTAGCGATTGCTAAGGCGCGACGTCCTCGCACATTCGTAGTCGGATTGTCAAAGTCGACTTCCTCCAAAACGATAGCCACCATCCCCATTTGTAGACTTTTTCGAAAAAATTTTGTTGCGGAGCAAAAAAAAAGACAGAGAAAAAAAAGAGAGAAAAAAGTAAAAAAATGTAGGAAAAAAAAGGAGAGTAAGAAAAAGAAAAAAAAGTGTGAGGAAAAAAAGAGAAGAAAAAAAAACAAAATTCGGATCTATCTAGACTCAATCTCGTAGTTGAATTCGGATTGGAATCTATTTTGTGCACTGTTCAGTAAAACAGGCTTAACTTTCTCATACGAAGTCCGTTTTGGCTCCGCGAGTACTCAAATGAAAGCTAGCGACAAGCCGCATCTAAATAGTTGTATAAGCTAGTTCCATATTTGGCACCTCAAAATAGGCTTCTAAATAGGTCTTTTTACCCTCTGAAGTTCGCGAACACAACTTATTCCAGTTTTTCAAGCCAATTTTAGAATTTTTTGACTCCTCATATCAACTCGGAATTGAGTGATTCTTTTTGCATTGGAAAGCTTGAGTTAGTAGTATTCTTTGAAAAAAATTATCAGAAAATTGGCTCAAACTTTTCAAGAGGAAAGTTGGAGAGAGAGTTGTTGTATATCCTGCTTGGCAGTTGTTTTTCATCATTATCTTTACTGCCGTTGTGATCTTCACTTATATTTTGCTGTCCAGAGCTACTTAGTATCCTTCATTGATGCTAGTTGTGCTACGCCGTGACCTCATTAGTGTTCTAGGCTTGCGTCTCTAGTCTGGTCTACCCTAGGACCAACACAGTACCGTCGTTGAGCGTTTATTCAACATTGCATGTTTGAATTGATTATTGCTAATTTTTTGCTACCATATATAGCCAACCCAGCTTCACATATTTCTACACCGTGTATACATACGTTTCCCTGGCAATCGCTTTACACAATCGTCAGAGTTATTTGACACCGCTGGTTGCCTGTCATTACCTGCTGCATGGTAAAAACTTGTAAGATATTGATATTTGCTATATTGTGAGCGTTTTACCACCACATCCTAGTAGTTCATAGGAACATTATTCTTGGATTTTGTTTCTTGTTTTCTACTAACTATGGCAGGTTCCGGAGTTGTTAGTTCTTGGGCTTCATCGATCATGGGAGATTTGCCATCACCTAAGAAAATACAACAACCGTCACAAGAGGAGCAACAACATCAGAATGCACATGAGGTTAATGTTTCCATGCCACAATTTACTGGTCGTTTTAGGCCTGATTTATATATTGAATGGGAGTACGAAATGAATGCTATATTTGCTTCCTACACTTTTGATGAGCATGAAAAATTTCAAGTTGCGGTTAATACTTTTAGTAGCTTCACTTTAGTTTGGTGGAGTGAATACTGTCGGTTAAACCATGATTATATACCTGCGACTTGGGATGGTTTAAAACATGTCATGAGAGATAGATTCATCGATGTTTATTATACTTATGGCATGATTAAAAAATTAGAACATTTAAAACAAGGTAGTGACACTGTAACAAAATATTATGACGATTTACAAACTACCTTGTTGCACTCGTTTTTAGAAGAAAGTGAAGAAGATTTTATGGATAGATTTTGGGGAGGATTAAACCATGATATTCAGGAGATACTAATTCATGAAGAGTGTTATCCTATGGACCATTTGTTTCGTCTTGCTTGTAAAGCTGAATAGGAAATAAAACGACGTGTTGCCCACAAGGAGAACAAGCGCACGGTGCACATTCTAACTGTTGATACAGATGTTTCTTCAACTACTAGGCGTACTATGACAACCACATCCGTTGTTGCGAGGACTACGTCATCTCCACCATGTGGCACATCACCATCGAGGGTGCCTGCATCATCTGAGTTGATCATAAGAGGTAATGACAAAGGTACACATTTTCCACTCTCACATGAGAATGATGCATGCCTAGTTAACTTGAATACATCATGCGTTGAGTTATCTGTTGATTTGAGCACGCCACCTAGTTTAGAGAATCATGTTACTATCATGAATGCATCATGTGATCAAACAACTGAAATACCAACAATTTTGAGTGCGCCCATTGAATTAACTGTTGATGTCAAAGAACCATGTGAATCAGGAAATAAATCAGATTTGGATCAAATACATTTTAAAATAATTGTGTCAATGTTTAATCATTTTGATATGACCTCTAATCTTGGTGATCATTCTGTGTCAAATGAATTATTGCATGTTTTCTTATTTAAGCATGTTGTAGCATGTAAATTTGATGCACGTAAGGTTTATTCACCAATGTTGGGATGGTTTAATGATGAATATTGTCAATCTTTTGATATGAATAAGAGCTTCACTTATATGTGCAAACCAAGGTGCAATATTTTCATGCATTCTACTTATGATAATATTTTGGCTTTATATTTTATAATCTATGAAGGTTCCTCATATATACATGTGTCATATGTGCAAAAATCAAGGGAAGTAAAAATGGATGACATATACATATACAACATGTACACCTTGTCTGTTTTGTTAGCCACATTTCAGATTAAGCAACGCCGAGGACGACTTTGTTTTCAAGAAGGGGAGGATGATGAGGACATGACTACCTTGGATAAGACCAAAAATATTGCATACATGCATATTTGTCAGATGATTTCTAGTGCAAACTATTCAATAATCTATTTATGTTATCTAGAACAAAAATACTTCACACACTTTTGTGTTTTGTCTAATTGCAGGTGTATGGGACATTTGTACAATCCACATATGAAGATAAGGGAAAAGTAGAAGTTTAGGTTCTGTTCAAAAAGTTCTCTCACGTCACTTTTGGGCCAAGAAAAGATAGAGTCCAAGTCTCTCACGTTCTGGATTCAGATTCGGACTACACAGACATACCTGACTCAAAACGCCAACAACTTTTTTATACAGACTCCGAATTGGGTGATTCTTTTTTTGTTGGAAACTAGATTTCGTGCACTTTCCAACCCAATTGGATTCACCTTCAAATTTATCCGGAGTGTTGAGTTATGGACGAAACAATCTGATGCTGCAGCAGAATCCAAGTCAAACTACAAGTCCAAAGGTATTACATCACCTCCACTTGGGCCCATTGGCCTTGTACGACCTAGGTTAGTTTTAGGCTGTCTTGGGACGTCCTCCCACCTCCTTGGCCTCCACCCCTTGCTCCTATATAAGTAGATCCATCTAGTAGCTTTTCCCTTGGGATTTGTTTAGTTAAAAATTAGCCAACGCAACTTCGTGTACTTCGTTTAGCATCAAAATCAACCTTCTCCGAAGATGGAAGAGGCAACAAATCAATAGGTGCACGAGGTAGGAAACCATACACAATTTCGAAAGGGCACATCTTAGTAGTAGAATGCAATGAACGATTATAAGCAAATTCAATATGAGGCAAGCATTCTTCCCACATTTTCTTATTATTCTTCAAAACAGCCCTAAGCATAGTAGACAATGTTCTATTGACTACTTCAGTTTGTCCATCAGTTTGGGGGGTGAAAAGTAGTACTAAAAAGCAGTTTAGTCCCCAATTTAGCCCATAAACATCTCCAAAAGTGGCTAAGAAATTTAGTATCACGATCTGAAACAATAGTATTGGGCGCACACCATGCAAACGAATAATTTCACGGAAGAACAAATCAGCAACATTAACGGCATCATCGCTTTTATGACATGGTATAAAGTGTGCCATTTTTGAGAATCTATCCACGACAACAAATATGCTATCCCTCCCCTTCTTTGTTCGAGGTAAACCTGAAACAAAGTCCATAGATATATCCTCCCAAGGAACACTAGGTACAGGCAAATGCATATATAAACCATGAGGATTGAGTCGTTACTTAGCTTTTTGACATGTAGTGCAGCGAGCAATAAAACGCTCAACATCCCGTCTCATCTTTGGCCAAAAGAAATGTGTAGCAAGTACGTCCTCCGTCTTCTTCATGCCAAAGTGTCCCATTAATCCCCCTCCATGCGCCTCCTGCAACAACAAAAGATGAATAGAGCTAGCTGGAATGCATAGCTTGTTAGCACGAAACACAAATCCATCATTAACGACGAATTTGTTCGATGTTCTCCCTTCTTTAAAACTCTGCAATACATTTTTAAAATCAGCATCATGCACATATTGATCTTTGATAGTCTCCAAACCAAATATTTTGAAGTCAAGTTGTGAAAGCATAGTATAGCGACAAGACAAAGCATCAGCAATAACATTTTCTTTACCCTTCTTGTGTTTAATGACATAAGGGAAAGTCTCAATGAATTCAACCCATTTAGCATGTCTACGATTCAGTTTAGCTTGACTTTTAATATGTTTCAAAGATTCATGATCAGAATGTATAACAAATTCTTTGGGCCATAAATAATGTTGCCATGTTTCTAAAGTCCGAACAAGAGCATATAATTCTTTATCATAAGTAGAATAATTCAGACTAGGCCCACTCAATTTTTCAGAATTATATGCAACAGGTTTGCCATCTTGTAATAACACACCTTCTTATCCAATTCCACTAGCATCACATTCAAGCTCAAAAGTCTTATTAAAATAAGGAAGTTGGAGTAAAGGAGCATGTGTCAACTTATCTTTCAATACCGTGAAGGCTTCTTCCTGTGCGGTACCCCAAAGAAAAGGCACATCTTTCTTTGTAAGCTCATTGAGAGGTGCAGCAATGGTGCTGAAATCTCTCACAAAACGCCTATAGAATCCAGCGAGGCCAAGAAAACTCCTCACTTGTGTGACCGTTTTGGGCTGTGGCCAACTCTCAATAGCGTCAATCTTGGCTTTATCAACTTCAATTCCCTATGGAGTAACAACATAGCCAAGAAAAGATACTCGGTCGGTGCAAAAGGTGCACTTCCCAAGGTTACCAAACAAACATGCATCACGTAGAGCAATAAAAACAACACGTAAATGTTCCATATGTTCTTCCAAAGATCTGCTATAAATCAATATGTCATCAAAGTAAACTACCACAAATCGTCCAATGAAAGCACATAAAACTTCGTTCATTAATCTCATGAAAGTACTAGGTGCATTAGTTAACCCAAAAGGTATGACTAACCACTTATATAATCCAAACTTAGTTTTAAATGCTGTTTTCCATTCATCTCCCAATTTGATACGAATTTGATGGTATCCACTACGCAAATCAACTTTGGAGAATATTGTAGAGCCACTCAATTCATCAAGCATATCATCTAGCCTAGGAATAGGATGACGATAACGAATAGTAATATTATTAATGCCTCTACAATCAACACACATACGTGATGTACCATCCTTTTTCGGCACTAGAATAATAGGAACAACACAAGGACTAAGGTATTCACGTATATAACCTTTGTCGAGAAGCTCTTGTACTTGACGCATAATCTCCTTCGTCTCCTCTGGATTGGTACGGTATGGCGCATGGTTTGGCAGTGAAGCACCGGGAATTAAGTCAATCTGATGCTCAATCCCTTGAATAGGCGGTAATCCCGGTGGCACGTCTTGTGGAAAGACGTCAGCGAACTGCAAAATGTTAGTGACAGCAGGAGGCAAAGAGGAAGGCACGTCCTCGAATAAAAATAATGCCTCTTTGCACACAAAAGCATAGCAAACAGATTTGCTGAAATCTAGCTCATCAATATCAGATTTGGTGGCAAATAAACATGCACTTTTCAATTTAATTTCAGAAGCAACACTAGATGGTTTATTATTAGGCTTCATTTGTTGCTCAAATTCTTTTGCCACAGTCTGATTTTCACTCTTATTCTTCTCATGTTTTGCTTTATTAGCTCTATTAATATCATCTTTCAAAATAGAATCAGGAGTCATTGGAAGCAAAGTAATGTTTTTATCCTTATGAACAAGAGTATATTGATTGTTACTACCATGGTGTACAGAATTTTATCAAATTGCCATGGTCTACCAAGTAATAAGGAACATGCTTGCATAGGTACCACATCACAATCAACATAATCAGCATATGTAGAGATACTAAAATGCACACGAACAATACGTGTTACCTTAACCTTGCCGCTGTTGTTGAACCATTGGATGTAGTAAGGATGTGGATGTGGTCTTTTGGCGAGAGAAATCTTCTCCACCATCTTCATGCTAGCCAAGTTGTTGCAGCTCTCTCCGTCTATGATGACACGCACAGAACGTTCCTTCACAACTCCCTTGGTATGGAACAAATTGTGCCTCTGATTTTGCTCAGCTTGTGTGACCTGCACACTCAAAACACGTTGAGCAACTAAACATTCATACCTGTCAGTGTCTTCAGGAGTCATGTATTGCGTCTCATGATCAGAATCATCTCCACCATGTTCTTCACGTGTAATAAGAGCCAAAGTCTCCTCATCATAGTCACTAGCGGACTCATACCCACCATCCTCGGTAGCAATCATCACACGCTGAGATTTGCATTCTCTCGCATAATGACCTCTTCCCTTACAACGACGACAAATAATATCACTTGTGTGCTCTGTTGATGCCATGGAAGAAGAAGAACTCTGTGCAGGCCCGACAGGTGCGCTCTTGGCAGATAATGGTGGTTGTGCCTATTTTCTTGTATCACGGCTGGAGGTGGCACCTGATGGAGGTGCTGGTGCAGTTGAAGTAGAAGATGCACGCGGTGTCCATGATGAAGGTCGGCCTGCAGAAAAGTTAGTTCACGCCAATGCTTGTCGATCCTGCACTTCACGTTCAGCTTTACAAGCAAGATGGAATAAACGAGTGATATTAGTATACTCCTTATAGTCTAGAATGGTCTGAATCTCTCTATTTAATCCACCCAGAAAACGTGAAAGCATAGCTTCTCCTCAACAATACCACATCTGATCATGCCAGTTTGTAATTCCTGATAATATTCTTCTACAGAATTTTTCCCTTGTCTTAAGCGCTGCAATTTTTGAAGCAATTCACGTTGATAATATGGTGGAACCCAACGCGTACACATAGCCGTTTTCAAAGCAGCCCAAGTAGTTGGAATAGAATATAATCTACAATGTTCAGACCACCATACACATGCAAAACTAGTGAAAGCACAAACAGCAGCGGCAACCCGTCTCTCCTCAGAATATTGTAAACATGTAAATCGTTGTTCAGTTTCTAACTCCCAAGTAAGATATATATCAGGAACATATCTACCCTCAAATGGTGGAATATTCAATTTCAGTTTAGGAAGATGGTCATGATCTCGTACCTGAGGGAGAGCCCTACCATTATGATTATTTGCATGTGGACGACCTGGTGGTTGTGGTGCAGGTGGTTGCACGTAGTTCTGATTTTGATCAACCTCATCCTCGTAATCTCCCACATAATCCTCCTCCTTCGCATCAGCAGCAGGAGCCACAGAAGTATCAACAGCAGCACCAACAGTTTGGCCAAACGCAAGAGGAACACGGGAACGCTCGGCGGAGGGCTGTTTCGCGACGTGGAGGTAGTCGTTGTCGTTGTTGTTGTAGAGGCGCGTTAGGTGCAGCCGGCGGTGGTTGTGGAAAACGCACGAGCAATTCATTAAACTTGCTATCAAGCTTTGTTTCCAACGTCTTCTCAATGCCATCTATCTTCTCCATGGCCTCATCAAATCTGTTTAGCACATCTTGAACCTGTCCACTCATCATTTGCTGAAATTTATCATGTAGCTGTTTGTTCGTCAGGTTCTCCCAATCAGTCTCATCGGCTTGTGATCCTACCATGGTTAGCAGCAAATAGAAACACACAAGAATATGATCCTACAGACCACTAAGAAGTGGTGGTGGTGTATCACAAACCCGTCAAGCAAATCTCAAATTCTTACCCAGCAGCAGGTGGTGATCGGCAACCGTTGTAGTCAAAACGCTCAAAGCTTGGATAGAGCGATTACCAGGGAGAGTCAAACACACGACGTAGATGTTTGTGGAGCTGGGAAGGCTTATAATATGGTAGCAAAAAGGGTCAGCAATAATCAATTCAGAGATGCAAAGTTGAATAAACGCTCAACGACGGTACTGTGCTGGTCCTAGGCTAGACTGTGCTAGAGACGCGAGCCTAGAACACTAACAAAATCACGACGCTGCACGGAAACAAGGGAGAAGCACACTCTGAATTTTTTCACTCTTTCTTTTTGCGCTCCTTTTTTTTGCGCTCCTTTTTTTTCGAAAATCACTATAATGGCGAGTGTCTCAAAACTCTTCCCAAGTCAAGATAACAGGATAGGCACGAAATTTTTTCGACTAATTTTTTTTTCGACTGCCCGGACCCAAAAACTGGAAAAGGGTCAAAAAAACTTTCTATAATGGCGATTGTCTCAATAGGCTTAGAAACACCTAAAAATAGGATAGCCAGATTTTTTGTTGTCAAGTGCGTTTTTGGAAAATTTTGGGCCTAAACGGAGGGTGGTTTCCGGACTCTTTTTTTTCGTAACCTACTCAGGCAGGGAAACACGAATCGGAAATTAGATGGATCCCCAAAACAAACCTAATATGCAAGGAAGTCGGATTGGTGGTGGATATATGGTGGTGGTAGCGGTGGTAGTATATGGATATGGATCGGTGGTGGTATATGGATACGGATTGGTGGTGGTATATGGATACGGATTCAGAGCGGTGGTGGTAGATGGCAGGGGCGATGATGATGGTGCGGTGGCGGCGTGACAACTTATGACCAGAACTCAAAACTCTAAAAGACTAGACGCTAAGACCAGCAACGAAACACGATGATGCAACCGCAAATTCAACAAAGCAAAACCCTAAAAAGATTATGCAAAGGCTCAGATTGGTTCGGATATGATGAACTAACCCTAATTTTTTTATGGCTTTTTTGTGGACTGTAGGTATGAAGAACAGACTCGATCTAAACTACAAAAAACTGTAAAATCTCACCGAGCAACCTGGAAATCTGATACCACTTGATAGAGGCAAAGGTGTCCCGTCTTTCAATGAGATGATGGATATCGCTTTGGTGGAAGTCGACTTTGACGATCCGACTACGAACGTGCGAAGACGTCGAGCCTTAGCAATCGCTAAACCAACTCCGAGAGGTTATTGACCACGTCGGAGCACGATCAACCTGACCACGAAGGTCTATTTCCTGCAAGCAAACGAAGAACAAGCAAGAAACTAAGATTGCAATCTGGATATTGTGAATAACAGAGGAAAGCTTTATTAATCAAGGTGGGGTTCTGTGACGCCTTTGTCTGGTCGTTGAACACAAACGAAGTACGCGAAGTTGCAGCTATGGCGAACTTTTAATCTAAACAAAATCCAAAGTCTAAACGGTGCCCTAAGGGCTGTATATATGGAGGAAGAGGGGGTGAATTTCGTGGCCCTTGGTAGAGGGGTCCGAAACTAACCCTATCTCTTGTTTCCCCACACATACGGACTCTAAAAATAGCCTATACTTATGTATTTCGAAATTATATGGGCCTGGCCCAATAATAAGGTGTCGCAGCACCTAGAATAGCCTCTGGACGAAATTTATGAAGTGGCATCTTGTATATTTCGTCCAAGGCTTCATGCACTCATTATGGTGGCTTCAAAGTCCTGAAATCATCACTTGTAACTCCGTTCTTGTTCCCCTTGCGCCAATGTTCATCCTTCTCCAAGCTAGGCCCTTCATTTGTAAGCAAAAGAAATGTATCCAATTTAGGCAGCATCATATTCTCATGAACATTAGAATCATTACCAAGAAACGGAAGTACCTGATAATTTAATTGGCGTGCGCGAGCTCTAGTAATTGGTCCAGTATATGTAGCAGTAGGGGCTGTGGGTGTAACAATGGTATTGATGTCCTCATCAGGAGAAGGCCTACAGGCCCCGGACATCTGCCCCCTGGAGATGTCAACCACAACAGGAGCTCAACCTAAGACCACCTACATGAACCGGACATCCGGCCCCTGGAGATGTCAACCACAACAGCAGCTCAGCCGAAGACCACCTACAGGCACCGGACATTCGGCCCAGCCCCGGACATCCGGCCCGACCAGCCCGAACATTCGGCCCAACCCCAAAAATCTGGCCCCTCCTATACAGAGAGCACCCGAAATCGACCCCCGCTAGCCCAGACATCCGACCCCAGCCCCGGACATCTGTCTTGACGTGAAGGCCGAGACATCCGGCCAGATGCCCGGACATCTGGCCCCTCCTGCCTGCGCGCAGTGTATCTGGGCTGAGGCCCATGTACCTCATCACCCCTAGACTATATATACTCTTCCTCTACCTACGTTTGAGGGTTAGCATTATGATAGCTCATTTTGGAAAGAGAGCTTTGCTGATCCACTTGTACCTACTCCATTGGAGACCAATGCCTCCTAGGAGAAGATCCCCCAAGTTGATTCAAGACCCCTTTGTGGGAAGATCCTTCATGGATTCAAGACATCCTTCCTCCTAGGATTGAGATGAACTAGTGCCCCTTTTGTATCCCCCTTTGTTGGATTTGTACCCTTGCTACCTCTTTGTGTATGTGGATCTAACACATGTGTGATTGGATCAAGTATATTTGATAGTTCTTCTTGTGTTTCTCTTTGATTTTCCCTCTTTCCCCCTCCAAGTGTGAAAAGATCAACCTATTAGGGTTCCACCGTACATCACTATCTATAGCCAAGATCATGGTTAGAGTAACGGAATCAGGTGACACGATAATCTACAACTAGATTCCCTCGAGCTAGACATTAAGATGCTGCACAGAAACCGTGAAGGAATTTCAGGGCTTCCAAGTGACAGTCAGCAAGAACTTTTTCATGATGCATATTTTTTTGACAGGATCCAGAATTTTTTTCAAGAGCATGCTCTTAGAGCCTGATCCGAAGGAAGAAGTGGATGAGCAGTCAGAGCAAGGCAATGTCCAGCACTAAACCGTAGAGACACAATCACCTATGCATGCACCTAGGAGGCCTAAGCAAGTGCATATTCCAACTCCTCCTTCTATTGCTATGGTCGATAAAAATGCTTATCCTGTGGCAGTATCTGCTACCTTAAGGGATCACAATGGTAAGAGTTGAATTTAGATGGAACACCAAAGGTACCTTATAGGCACCCTAACTTTGGCAACACCAAATTTAATGCTCCTCAAGAAGTGGCCCATGTGGCTTAACAACAAGTGCAAGTAGAAGACTTACTGAAGAAGAATGGCCTGATGGCTATGACAGAAGGCAGAGACCAATTACCCATGTGGATAACAGAAGAAATGTGTTAACTGTTAAATCTGCAAAGCTGAACATCTCTGAATTAGGTTGAATAGACCTAGATTCTTGGATTCAGAACTTAGAGTAGTACTTTGCTGCTGCTAGAACCCCACTGGAGCACATAACTGAGTTAGTTGTATCTTATCTTAAAGGTCCTGCTGACCCAGGGTGAAGAGGCACATGTTACTCTCCTAACAATGTACTGCTAACCCACAAGTTTAGGGGATCAATTATAGCCTTTATCGAGAAGTAAGAGTGTCGAACCCAACATGGAGCTAAAGGTAGAAAAAATATATTCCCTCAAGTTCTATCGACCACTGATACAACTCTACACATGCTTAACGTTCGCTTTACCTAGAACAAGTATGAAACTAGAAGCACTTTGTAGGTGTAAAGAGATAGGTTTGCGAGCTAATAAAGAACACGCAAATAAAATATAGGGGCTGTTTAGATAAAGAAACAACTAAGTTAGTTTTAGTAGAGAGTGTTTTGTCACAAGAAAGTTATTTGTCCCTAGGCAATCGATAACTAGACCAGTAATCATTATTGCAATTTTATATGAGGGAGAGGCATAAGTTAACATACTTTATCTACTTGGATCATATGCACTTATGATTGGAAATCTAGCAAGCATCCGCAACTAATAAAGATCATTAAGGTAAAACCCAACCATAACATTAAAGTATCAAGTCCTCTTTACTCCCATACGCAAACAACCTACTTACTCGGGTCTGTGCTTAACTCACTCATGCCAGCCACCATAAGAGAATCATGAACATATTGCAAACCCTACAGTGGGGATCCCTCACGCTTGCGCGACACGGAGAGCACCATAGGACAACACCAATAGTAAAATATACAACTCAAACCAATCATGATCATCAATCAACCCATAAGAAAAAACATATCTACTCAAACATCATAGGATAGCCATACATCATTGGGAAATAATATATAACGTTGAGCACCATATTTAAGTAGAGATTACAGCGGGTAAAAGAGAGGTTACACTGCAACATAGAGGGGGAGAGAGTTGGTGATGACGGCGGCGATGTTGTTGGTGTAGATCGCCATCACGATGATGACCCCGATGGTGTTCCGGCGCCAACGGGAGAGAGGGGAAGAGAGCCCTCTCCTTATTCTCCTTGACCTCACCCCAAGATGGGAGGAGGGTTTCCCTCTGGTCCATGGCCTCCATGGCGGCGGAGGGGAAAGAGCCCCTCCGATCTCTCTCTCTCTCTCTCTCTCTCTCTCTCTCTCTCTCTCTCTCTCTCTCTCTCTCTCTTCTATTTCGCTTTCCTTTTTTCTGGCCTATCACCATTTCTTAAATTCTCGGAGATCCGTAACTCTGATTGGGCTAAATATTTAACACAATTTTTATCCGGATATTATCTTTCTTGCGGCGAAAGAAGGGCATCAACCGCCTTACCGGGTGGCCACAAGCCTGCCAGGCATGCCTTGGGTAGGGGGTGCGCCCCTAGGGTTTGTGGCCCCCTCGGGCATCGTCTCACATTGATTCTTTCTCCCAAAAATCACAAATATTCCAAAATAAATCTCCGTAAATTTTTATCACGTTTGGACTTTGTTTGGTATGGGTATTCTATGAAACAAAAAACTTGCAACAAACAAGAACTGTCACTAGGCACTGGATCAATATGTTAGTCCTAAAAATAATATAAAACGTTGCCAAAAGTACATGAAAGTTGTATAATATTGGCATGAAATAATTAAAAATTATAGATACGACAGAGACGTATCAGCATCCCCAAGCTTAATTCCTGCTCGTCCTCGAGTAGGTAAATGATAAAAAAATAATTTTTGATGTGGAATGCTACCTAGCATAATCTTTATCACATAATCTAATCATGGCATAAATATTAAGACGCGAGTGATTCAAAGCAATAGTCTATCATTTGACATGAAGACATCAATACCCAGGCATCCCAACAAACAATCATGTCTTTCAAAATATCAATGCTAAATAACGTTATCCCTACAAAATCATATAGCCTTGTCATGCTCCATCTTCTTAAGACAAAGTATTTATCATGCACAACCCCGATGACAAGCTGAGCAATCGGTTCATACTTTTTGACGCGCTTCAGCTTTTTCAACCGCCACACAATACATGAGCGCAAGCCATGGATATAGCAGTCTGGGTGGAATAGAGTATGGTGATAGAGATAATATGGAGAAACAAAAAAGGAAGAAAGTATCACATCGACGCGGCTAATCAACGGGCTATGGAGATGCCCATCAATTGATGTCAATGTGAGGAGTAGGGATTTCCATGCAACAGATGCACCGAGAGCTATAAGTGTATGAAATCTCAAATTGAAAACTAAGTGGGTGTGCATCCAACTTGCTTGCTCATGAAGACCTCAGACATTTGAGGAAGCCCGTCATCCGAATATACAAGACAAGTTCTACAATGAAAAATTCTCACTAGTATATGAAAGTAACATCACAGGAGACTCTCTATAGGAAAAACATGGTGCTACTCTAAAGCACAAGTGTGGTAAAGGATAGTAGCATTGCCCCTTCTCTCTTTTTCTCTCATTTTAGTTTTTTCTCTTTTCTTTCTTTTTTTGTTGGGCTCTTTTTGGCCTATTTTTCTTTTGTCCGGAGTCTCATACCGACTTCTCAGGGAATCATAGTCTCTATCATCCTTTCCTCACTGGGGCAATGCTCTAATAATGATGATCATCACAATTTTATTTACTTACAACTCGTTAAAACTAATACATGATGACTCTATATGAATGACTCTGGCAGTGTACCAGGATGTGCAATGATCTAGCGTAGCAAAGATATCAAAAAATGGACAATCCATGAAAATATCATGCTAGCTATCTTATGATCATGCAAAGTGTAAGTGCATCTAGTGCCCCTTAGTGATTTTGGTGTATTGAAGACTTATATGTTAAGGAACTAATATTTTTTTGAGTGTACACATGCTCTATAAGTCAATGAGGAGTTTGATATTTACAGTGAAAGTCGACCCTTAAAAATGAATGTCTTCGGCTGAAGACTTTGGTTCTCCTGAAGACTTTGAAAGTGAAGAAATTGGTGTGACCTTGAAGACTTCGATATTCATGCGAGGAATCTGAAGCATGAAGACTTTTGTTTTCGTAATTTCATTTTATCTTTCTTGAGTCATAGGAAACACCGTACTGTTAAACGGGGTCGAGGTAAAACTAAGTGATGCACATCTCAAAATCCTACACCTACCCAATCCTTCGAGTGAAGCATTTGAAAATCTCATATCAGTTCAGTCAATTTCTTCAGTGACAGAGACAAAGATCTTCTGCTCTCTAAGGAATTTGTTCTGACTGAGGAGTTAGGAATTCGCAAGTGCGAATTGCCTACACAGTGAGGAACATGATAGCTGATGTAGGGTGGAATCCTAGAACGTCAATCTTTCACGTTTGGAGGGGATCCTACGGGAGAACACGAAGAACGCACGGAAATCACAAAGGGGAACACGGGGAAAACGAGAGAAAAACACTAAACCGACATAGAATCAATCACACGAGTGCTAGATCATCACACACATAAGGTAGCACAAGGTTCAAGATCAACAAAGGAAAGGATACAACAGAACCGTTCTTCTCCAAGAGGAGGCCTTGATGTTCTTCCCTAGAAAGGGGTCTTGAATCCGCTTGGGGATCTTCTCCGAAGAGGCCGTGAACTCTGAGGAGAAGTATCCAAGTGGATGAGCTAAGGCTCTCACACAAAATGAGCTAATCCAATGCTAACCCTAGAAAGAGGAAGGGGAAGGAGTATATATAGTCTAGGGGGGCGAAGAGGTACATGGGCTTCGGCCCTTCACTGTTCACACACAGGCGGAGCCGGATGTCCGGGCGTCGGGCCGGATGTCCGGGGCTTCCGGAGGCGCCGGATGTCCGGGTCGAGACGCCGGATGTCCGGGCTGGAGGTGCAGGTTTCTGTGGTTCCTGGTGCGAGGCGCCGGATTTCCGGGGCTTTGGCCGGATTTCCGGGCTGAGGCCGGATGTCCGGGCTGGACGCCGGATGTTCGGGCCCTGGAGACTTGACAGACTTGGCTGTTGCTGATGGAGAAGCTCCAGGGGCCGGATGTCCGGGGCCTGGGCCGGATGTCCGGGGCCTGGGCCGGATGTCCGGGGCCTGGAAGGTGATCTTGTCCGTGTCAGCTGGTTCTCTTCATCCGCGGAGTGGGCAGCTTGTCCGTCTTCACGCGCATCCTTGGGAGGTTCTTCTTGACACCTAATCATGCATATTATATCGGACTTAGGTAGTAGCCATGTCTCGAGAGGATCATATGAGATATCACTTAGGAGAGAAGTCACCTCGGTTTCGAGAGCTCTAGCACGTGCTCTAGTCATGGGTCCTCTTGAGGCTTGGTGAGGCGATGGTAGGTCCATGGGGATGACCAAGGGATGCTCCGCATCAATAGCCCTGAGGAATTCGAACCTCAAATCCGACTGTTGCTGTGCCACGCGCCAGCTGTCCAAAATATCCTACCACCTAACAGTCATATCACACAAGGGCATTTATGTCTTATCATGTCGGGCTGCTCCCTAGGCTATAAATAGCCGCCCCCTACAACCACTAGCTGGTTGGCTGCTCCAAGAGAAACTGACACTTGTCATTTGAGAGCATCCCATCCTCCGAGGACTTTGAGCGAAAATCATCAAGTGAGGAAAACCCAAATCCCAAACCCAAACCTACAAACCCCAAAGTGATTGAGCATCACTGAAGAGATTGTTCCTGTGTGGAACCGACGCTTGTTACCTTTGAGGACTGTGTATCCTCTAGACGGTTAGGCGTCATGGTCTAAGCATCCAAGAGGAATTGTGGATTGCCGAGTGACCAAGTCTGTGAAGGTTTGGAAGTCACCTATGAAGACATACCACTACTGTTGGGCGAGGTCTGTGTGATCTTAGCTCAAGGAGAATACGGTGAGGACTGTGTGTCCGGGACTGTGTGTCCTCGAATTTAAATACTCATCCACTCCAACCAGACGTACAACTGTCACAGCAGTTGGAACTGGTCTACCAAATTATTTTCTTCACCAAGCCTACTGGTTCTATTTCCTCAACCCTTTCATTTCCTCAGTTATGTGTTGATGAACCTGATCATTACTGTTTTGAAGAATTTGACTGAAGACTTTCTCTAATTCCTCAATCCTATTTCTTCAGTCAGTTTGTCTTCGTCCTGCTTATCCTGTGTTCACACTTTCTGTACTCTGTGTTTGTCTTTCATTTTCATCATGATGACTATGATGTTGCTTTGTTATGCTTATACCTGAGTACCTATTCCGATACAAGTAGTTCTTCGCTTAGGAATTTCCTCACCCTGAAATTCCTTAGTGAAGAATTCATAAAAATCGCCTATTCACCCCCCTCTAGTCGACATAACGCACTTTCAATTGGTATCAGAGCAAGGTACTCCCTTGTTCTATGTGATTTTGGTTTAACTGCCTAGAGTTTAGTTATGTCGACTGCAGGAATGAAGAAAGTGACATGCCCCATCTTTGATGGTCTGAGTATCCCAAGTGGAGGGCCATGATGAAGAAGCGACTCATGGCGATGAATAGCGAAATGTGGACCGTCACTGAGATTGGTCTCGCCGATCTCTGCAAGATGACGAAGGCTGATGAAATTTGCAAGTACACTCTACTCAACCTCACGGCGAAAGATGTCATCTGCTCTTGTTTGTCCCAAAATCACTTCAGGAACATCATGCATCTCAATCATGCGAAGCTAATCTAGGACCGACTCTCTGAGGTCTACGAAGGCCATCTTACTCGTCATGATCCTTAATTTGAGGATTTCAAGGAATCACTCAAGGAGATGACTTTCGCACCTGAATCATCATCCTCTTCACCATGCCTTATGGCAAAGGGTGCCAAGGTAACAGAATGCTACCTTTCTGAATCTAGTGATGATGAATCAGGTGATGAATTTGGCCCCAGCTATGCCAAACTTGCTTCCCTTGCCACTAAATAACAAAGAGCTCTTGAAAAATTTCAAAACATGCTAGATGAAAGCGATGATATGTTGGGTGAGGAATTGAATCGAACTAAGACTCTGACAGATAATCTTCAGAGACTTCAAACTTGGTTTGATAACCTTCAAAATCATCATAACACCCTCTTAACTAATCATGAGAAACTTTCTTATGAATTTCTTTAGAGAAAGCAAGATCTTGAGAAGTTAAAAGTGAGTTATGAAGATCTTCAGAAGGAAAACGATTCATTGCTTGCTCAACAGATCAGTTCCGCTCAGGAAGAATTTATTCCACCATGTATGAAATGCATTGAGCGTGAATCTGCTAATTCATCACCTGAATGTTCAAATGCTTCTATTGCTGCAAATTCTTCAACTATCTTTGTGGTTACAAATTCCTCATATGAGGATACCACATGTATCACTAACGATAATGTAGGGCTGGAGACATGCATTTACAGAAGCCTCAAAGGGCATTAGACTCTATGTGATGTGCTCAAAAAGAAAATCTTGAACAGGAACCCTAGGAAAGAGGGTATTGCCCTTGAGAGGAAACTCAATGCCGATGGGACCTACTGGAAACCTGAGCAGTACCCCAAAACCTCATGGGTTGCTGCGAAAGGACCTCCTGTAGATCCATGCACTTTATCTGGCTTTACCTCTGATTCTTCATATTCCTCTGATGAGTCATTTGACTCCAACTATAAACTGTTTAAGAATCAGAACGGTGAAGTATTTTCTCGATATGTTGGAACTAACTACAGGAACGGTCCCCCTATGAAGAAAATCTGGGTTCCTAAAAGATGCCTTGAAAATCTTCAGGTGAATGTCATCATGACACCACCAATGAAGAATAGGAACCCCAGATCAAATTCTTCATATGGACCAAATTCTTCTTATAGATCCAAGTCCTCATATGGACCAAATTCTTCATGTGGATCAAAATCTTCACATGGATCAAAATCCTCATGTGAACATCATCGTGCTAACACTTCTGTTTTGCAGGGAAAGTCTAAAGGCTATGAGTATGTGCATTATTCTTCAAACCATTATGTTCATAAGTCCTCGAAGAATTTTTCTGCTTATTCATATGCTTATCCTAACCACTTTTCTGTGAAACAAAGTGCACTGGCCTCTATGTCATCTTTTTCTTATGGAGCTCGTAGAATGATGAACTCTTTGCCACCCCTCCAGATGTGGGTGGTGAAGAAAAACAACTAATCTCTTATGCAGGGTCAGGTCTCTAGACGAGCTTAATCCTCTGAAGAATTTGCTGGAGACTTGAATGTGCTTGAAAGGACACAAGCTAATCATGAAGAAATGAATCATTCATTTCTCACGTCCTCATATTTCTATATCTATTACTATTGATGAAATTGATATCATATTCTTCACTGACGAAGTATATGGGTTCGTAAGTTGCACTAATTCATCTGTAGGATGAACAACCCAAAGGTACTGAGTGGGTCGTCGACAGCGGATGTACAAATCATATGACTGGTGACAGGAGCTTGTTGATGGACACTGATTTGTCACTATCTCATCTGAAGCATATCACCTACATTGACAAAGGCAAAAGCAAGGTATTGGGTCTAGGTAAGGTTGCAACCTCAAAGGATAAATACATGGACAAGGTCATGCTTGTTGAGTCCTTAGGATTCAATCTTATGTCTGTCTCAATGCTTTGTGATCTTGATATGGTTGTTGTCTTTGGCAAATTTCGTTGCCTTGTGCTAATGGAATCTGACAACTCCAAAGTCTCCGAAGGCTTTAGGAAAGGAGACTTGTATATTGTTGATTTCCCTGCAGGACCACAGCCTGCCACATGTCTACTTGCAAAAGCTTCAGAATGCTGGTTATGGCATCGACGACTTGGTCATGCTGGGATGAGGAACTTGCATACACTCGGGAAGAAGAAGCAGCATCAAGGGTGTCAAGTTTCCTCAAAGATCATCTTTGTGGGGCTTGTGAGGCTGGAAAGATTACCAGAGCCAAGCATCCCTCGAAGACTATCATGAAACTTCTCGTCCCTTTTAATTACTTCATATGGATCTATTTGGCCCTACTCATTATGCCATGTTCTCTAGTTCTGCATCATTATATGGCTTTGTCATAGTTGATGACTATTCTCGTTACACATGGGTGCATATCATCACTTACAAAAATGAAGTGCAGGAAGTCTTCAGACGATTTTCTTGAAGGGCTTCCACCAACTTTGGTGTGAAGATCAAGCATATCAGGAGTGATAATGGAACCGAGTTCAAGAACACTGGCCTCGATGAATATCTCGATATGCTTGGTATTACTCATGAATTGTCTGCTCCTTATACTCCTCAGTAGAATGGCGTCGTGGAGCGCAAGAACATGACTCCTGTTGAGATGCCCGCACTATGCTTGATGAATACAAGACACCTCAGCGTTTCTGGACTGAAGCAATTGATACTACGTGCCACATCATCAACAGGGTATATCTTCACAAATTCTTCAAAAAGACCTCATATGAACTCCTCACTGACAAGAAACCCAATGTAAGTTATTTCAAAGTCTTCGGTGCTAAATGCTGGATTAGAGATCCTCATCATCACTCTAAATTTGCATCGAAAGCACATGAGGGTTTTATGCTTGGTTATGGAAAGGACTCACACACCTACAGAGTCTTCAACATCAATCATCACAAGGTTGTTGAAACTGTAGATGTGCGGTTCTATGAAACTAATGGCTCGCAAAGAGAGCACCTACCTCCTGTGCTAGATGAAATGTCACTTGAGGAATCCATCAAGTTCAAAGCTACTGAGGATGTCATCCCTACTGTCATGGATTTGTCACGACAGATGTCCTCGTGAAAGGACTTAGTCGTGGAGCCATCGCTACGGGTTAACTTGAAGGGGTTAAAGCGGACACAAAGACACATGGGTTTATACTAGTTCGGCCCCTTCGATGAAGGTAAAATCCTACGTCTAGTTGTGATGGAATTGATGTGGTTTCGATGGCTAGGGAGCAAACAAGCTTCGCCTAGGCTCGAGTTGCTGTTGTCTGTCCTTGAACCGCCGCCGGGTCGTCCCCTTATATACACGGGTGATGCCCGTCGGTCCACAGAGTCCCACACCGGTTCATACTCGTATCCCGGTTGGTCTCTCTCTATTCCTAACTTACAATGCAAGTTTACATATCAAGCCGGTTTACGGCTACAGGTTCTAGACCGACTACAGGCCTTGGGCCTTCATCTGCTTAATCACCTTTAAACTACTAATGAAGCTAACCCGGCCCAAGTAGGCCGGTTCACGCCCAGTGGTAATATCCCCAACATTAGGCCCCAGATTGATTTGAACTGGTTCATGTCAATCCTTCACAAAAATCTTTGTCTTCAACATCTTCTGGTAATTGGTAAACCGCCATGTCGTCATCATCTCTGGTTGCTGTAAACCGGCATGACGTCATCATGAAGTTAACATTTATGACGCCTTCTTTTATTAATAGATCTGCGATACCCAAGGCAGCAGCTCCACTTCTGAATCTTGTGGCTCCTGGATTCGCGCGCCTGACACACGTCCCCTGCCTTATAAATAGGACCGAAGGGTCATTTCCTTTTCTCCCCTTCATCTCTTTCTCTTCGTCTTCCTCGCGTCGCCAGCCTCGGAGCTCCGCCACCGCCATTGACCTCTGCACCGTCTTGGGCCGCTGCATCAACCTGAACGCTCCAGAGCACTGCGGTAGCTTTCCGCGTCTTCCTCGACTCTGGTAACCCTTCTGCTCTTCTTAACATAGATCTGTTCTAGGGTTTCGTGTTCTTGCCGTGTTCCTCACTTGTTCATGCTCGTACCCAGACTCCTGGATAGATCTGTGAAACCCTGCTCTGATTAGCAGTAGCCTTTTAGCATCCACCTGTAGTTTTCACGCTCAAGTCCATAGATCTCATCTACATACCTGCCCATTGATTCACTTCCGTTCTGCTATAATCTTTTGAATATTTTCTGTTTTTCTGAACTTGCTTCAGATCCATTACTACAATAGGACCTTGTGAAACCTGTTTCTGCCTACTTAGCCATCCGCAACCTCAATTGCTTTCAATGTTTAGATCAGGCGGTTTAACTTAATATAGGAAATTTTATTAAACCGGTATATACCATTAGTCCCCTTGTTGAACCGCCAGACTTCTTCAGTCTTATTATGCTACCTCATAGAAATCCGGTTTAAATGTACTGCCTCTGGTTTAACATTGTTCATACCAGCGCATTCTTGAACCGGAATCACTTATTTCTTGTAGATCTCATCATGGCCAAACAAGTATATGAGTGCAACTGGGTTCCTTCTCGCGTCACAGAAACTCAGCTGGATGATTTAGTTTCGATTGGCGCTTTAGCCAGCAAAGATAATATCCACTGGAGGGTTCCTGGTGATGAATGCCCTCCCACACCTCAAGAGGGAGAGGTTGTGATTTTTGCGGATCACTTAGCCCGGGGCTTCAAACCGCCCGGCTCTAAATTTTACCGGGATGTGTTAGCCAATTTTCAACTCCGCCCGCAAGATACTGGCCCCAATTCTGTTACCAACTTATGTCACTTCCAAGTGCTCTGTGAGGTATACCTTCAAGAGAAACCCACAGTTGAATTGTTCAGAGACTGCTTCCACTTAAACCGCCGCACAGAATTCACTGATGGTCCCAATACCGAATTGGGCGGTATGGTAATTCAGAAAAGGAAAGAAATCACTTATCCCCATGCCAGACTACAGAGTCACCCCAAGGAGTGGAATGCAACATGGTTTTACTGCAAAGATACTTCCCCTGATGATGAAAATCCTTTGCCTGGCTTTCGTCCGGAGTGGCTCAGCAATACACACCCCTTCCCACAAAGGTTAAGTGCCAAGGAGAGGAGTAAATACGCTCTGCAATTATCCAAGCTCCAAGCCTTCATGGCCAACGGTTTAACAGGAGTAGATCTCGCACGCTGTTGGATATCATGGAGCATACTGCCTCTCAGCCGGCGCTCCGGTTTAATGTGCAAGTATACTGGTAGCGTTGATGACCCACTCCGACACACCAACATCCAGCTCTCCGATGCTGAAGTCACAGAGGCTGTGAAGAAAATGCTGAACGAACCAGAGCACCTCTGCGCTCAAACCGGCCTGCCCCCTTTCTGTGCTACCAACAAACCGCCAGCTGTAAGACTTTGATTGTACTTTTTACTGAACCTGTTATTGCTATCTCTGTCTGACATCAATTGCTGCTTAACCAGGGTGATAATCCGTTTTGGAGTAAGAAGCTTCCACAAGACAAACCGGAGAAAACAGAACGGCCAACCCGGCTAAAGACCAAGGTCATCAAGAAGCCTGCTAAAAAGAGGAAAACCACTGCTTCATCTGATCCGGCTGTTGATGATGATGTGGGTAACTCGGACCTTGAGGTAGAACTCGATTCACTAGGCTTACTTTTTACACGCCTTATTGATGATGATACTTGTCAGGACGACGCTGAAGCCAGTAATGCTGATGTCGCTGAGGTAACTATTCTCTCTTCCGATTCGGATCCTTTGCCTTTGCCAAAATTTCGCCAGGCAAACCGGAAAGTTAAATTTTCTCATCCTCTTGCTTACTTGGATCCCAAATTTCTTATGAAGACTCAGCAACATGAAGCTCTCCGTACAACCCGGCACAACGGCCAGGTAGTTACCTCCGCCGGTTTACCAAACAGTCCGGTTCGAAAATGCCGCTCCGAGGTCTCCGACCTTTTTATTAATTTACATCCTAAAGCGGGTTTCATCCGCCAACCTCTTAATCCGTTCGACTCCGATTATCAGGTTACTTCCCATTCTTCCTCTGGTGAATCGTCAGCCACTCAGCTGCCACCACTGAAAACGGTTCTTGGGTAAGCTAGACTGAACATATGCTTCTGGTATACCATGTTATAACTTCTGCTGTTCCTTGACTCTTTGTTTCTCTTTCAGGGCTAAACCTAAACCGAGCAAAAAAGCCCGCCTGGATAAAGCGGCCGAGGAAGATGCTGCCCCTGAACATGATAAAGCACCAGATCTTGAAGCATTCGTTCCTGAAGATATTCCCAATGATCCTCCCTTGCAAGATGATGCTATTACTGATAAAAGGCCTACCAATACTTCAGTCCCTATTGACCAGCCTGCCAGCTCCGTCCGGATTGATAGATCCCGCAGTCTTTCAAAGCCTGCCGATAAACCGACCGCGCCAATGCAAACCGGCGAGTCCAAGGATGATGACGTTGTAATTAGCGGCGTAGGTCGCTTTGAACCAGGGAATCCTGTCACTTTGGCCAAGCATACTGTGAAAGAAGATTTTTCTGCCATGAACAAAGGCAAATGGGATGTTGATCTGGAAACATATGCTGCTCTGAGTGCCCAAGATCTCCATTCTAGTTACTTGAACCGGCTATATACTAGTCGTGACTGTGAAGC
Source organism: Triticum dicoccoides (assembly GCF_002162155.2). Taxonomy (NCBI): domain Eukaryota; kingdom Viridiplantae; phylum Streptophyta; class Magnoliopsida; order Poales; family Poaceae; genus Triticum; species Triticum dicoccoides. The sequence continues at coordinate 269,697,267 of NC_041387.1, forward strand.
TGGCATGATAAAGATGATGAGAGATAAATTTGAGGTAACTTCCTTGTGCTTCTTCTTTCTTTAATTACTGCCACTGTATTAATCCTCCTAGCCCCCAAGGGCCGGTTTGTAACCTTCTTCAAGCCGGGACTTGAATATAGTCCTCAATACTTTGAAATCCATCAATGTAGCCCCCAAGGGCCGGTTCAACTTAGTATAATTAAACCGGGACCCCAATAAAGATTCTAACATCAGAACATAACCAAGCAAATAGCCATTAGCCCCCAAGTGCCAAGTTGAATACCTGTATTGAGCTTGGGACTTTGCGATTTAGCAATAGATGAAAATTGAAGGTGCATTAGCCCCCAAGTATCAAGCGTATAACTTGTTATGTGGTTGGTACTTCAAATTCTTGTACCGTTTGTTTAAAGCCAAGCACTGTCTTTATGCAGGCTGAAGTGAGGATCAAAGAGGACCGGATTACTGATCTGCAGGAAGCTTTGAAAACCCAACAAGCCGAAACCGACAAAACCAGGGAGGAGTTAACCAGCGCTTTGAGCATCACAGAGCAGCTGAAGGAGGGCTTCAAGGAGGAGCGGGCTGATTGGGCCACTGAAAAGGCCGCTTTAATAAAAAGAGCTAAAAACGCTGAAGCTGCCCTTAAACCGGTGGTAGATGAGCTGACCGCTGCTATCTTTGGTAAGCTCCTTTTGGTTTCCTGGACAACTCTGGCCTGCTTATAATAGATCCGGTTTGTGATCTTTCCTGTATTGTTGCAGGTACACGCATTGGTCACTTAGGGTCAGATGTTCGGAAGAAGTTGAAGGCTGCCTATACTTTAATTGAACAACTGTACACCGGAGCGCAGCGGATCATCACCACTGCATCTCATAACAATCCGGCACCCACTTTAATCCAAGATACTCTGAATAGGTTGTCAATGCTTCCTGCTCGGATTGAAGAACTGAAAAAATCTGCTGCTCGAACCGGAGCCATTAACGCCTTAATCCGAGCAAAAGCATGGGTGCCGGATTTCGATCCTGTTGAAGCAGCTCAAGGCTATCCCAGCTTGAAGGAAGATGGCTCAGAGTTCAATGAAGATGATTTGAGGGCGATAAACCGTGCAGTATGCCCTCTGGCTTGTCAATTGGCTGAAGAGGCCGACTTGTCGCATTATCAAGCTCAGTACAATGATCAGAACAAACGAATGCCTGCACCAACTCCTGAAGCGGAGAATCTGATTCCTCCAATCCGTAAGCATACTTACGCTCCTGATATTGAACCGTCTTCTCTGATCCATGAAGAGGCTATCTTTCAAGCTTTAATGGGAATCGACTGGACCACTGTTGATTTCCAGCCAATGGATAGAGATGAGGAAGCTGAAGCGGCGCGGGACGACCCACAACCATCAGACCGGTTTGATGAGCAGGCTTGAACCGGAAGCCGGTTTAAACAGCTGCCTTATTATGATTTGCCAAAATAACAATGATCTTTATTTGGGCACCGCGTTGCCTTGTAATAGAATAGCCAATACTTCTACTTTAAATATGCCTTCGTGCATACGTACTTGATGCTTTTGCTTGAAATCCTCAATTTATATTTCCTACAATCAGAAAATCTTGAACTGCGGTGGCGGTTATACCGCCAACCGGTTTATAACCTTGATATATATATATATATATATATCAATGTATTTAAAACATATAATCAAATATGCGATACAAAATAGCTGCCATCGCTGGGCATAAAGTTGGCTTAGCCATGCTTGAAACGGAGGTTTTATAAACCGTTACCATCAAAGGGGAGAAAACAACTCCCATGTAAACCGTGCTGGGTCATTATGAGCCCCCCTGCTACTTCATGATGTTAACAAGAAAGTTAAACCGGGCATATTTCTCCGGAGTACAAATGAACCGATTTCCGTCAGCTGAACCGGTAAAAAAGTGTTGTTGGTTTAAGGGAAACACAAAAAAAATTGAAGAATAGTCATAAAAGAAATATGGAAGCAAAGGCAATGATAAAAACCGTTTGCAAAAACATGCTTTACTGAGTTGATCAGATGGTGTTACCACGGTCGGACAGGACCAAGCCCCCAATAGGAGTGACAATGGTTCAAGTCAGCCAGGTCCCCAAATGAAACCGTGGCATATATGCCGATCAAAAGGCGTGGCAATGGTTCGGGTTCGACCAAGCCCCCAAGTGATTCTGTGGCCTTAGGCCGATCAAGAGGCGTGACTGGTTCAGACTTGACCATGTCCCCAAGTGATCTGGTGGCTTTCGCCTATCAAAAGGTGTTGCATTGGTTCGGACACGACCAAAGCCCCAAGTGATATCACAAAGCTTTTTTGAAAAGCAAATTTCAAGGGGTAAACCGGAGGCCGCTTTAAAACAGAACCACTCCATGTAACCACACATGATATGAAAGGACAGAGACCCCGCTTTAGCTGAGGTTCCGGTTTTATTATATCAATGATAATATATACACTGCCATAATATGTACATAGATAGAGCCGATGGCTCAAGTGTAGTAAGGCCGAAGATGAGCTATATTCCACGGCCTGTTGGTCTCCTCCTCTGATGTGCGTGAGTCTTTATGCTCTCGTATATCAATCAAATAGTACGACCCATTGTGCAGATTCTTGCTGACCACGAAAGGTCCCTCCCAAGGTGGGGATAACTTGTGCATATCCGTCTGATCTTGGATGAGCCGAAGCACCAAATCTCCTTCTTGAAAAGTTCTGGTTCTGACCCGGCGACTGTGATAGCGACGAAGATCTTGTTGATAAATCGCCGAGCGGGCAGCCGCTATGTCACGCTCCTCATCTAATAGGTCCAAAGCATCTTGCCGTGCTGTCTCATTGTCCGCTTCAACATAAGCCGCCACACGAGGCGAATCGTGCCGGATATCACTAGGGAGAACCGCCTCTTCTCTGTAGACCATAAAAAACGGTGCGTATCCTGTAGATCGGTTGGGCGTAGTGTTGATACTCCATAGCACAGATGGTAGCTCTTCAACCCAACATCCCGGTGTTCTTTGCAATGGAACCATAAGCCAGGGTTTGATGCCTCGCAAGATCTCTTGATTAGCTCGTTCTGCCTGCCCATTGGACTGGGGGTGAGCCACTGATGATACGTCAAGTCTGATGTGCTCACGTTCACAGAATTCCTTCATAGCACCCTTGGATAAATTGGTACCATTGTCGGTAATGATACTGTGTGGAAAGCCAAACCGGAAAATCACCTTTTTAATGAACTGCACCGCTGTAGCTGCATCACACTTGCTGACAGGCTCCGCTTCAACCCACTTGGTAAACTTGTCAATTGCCACCAAAAGGTGGGTTTTCTTATCCTTGGATCTTTTAAAAGGTCCGACCATATCCAGCCCCCATGTTGCAAATGGCCAAGTAATTGGAATCATCCTCAATTCTTGAGCCGGCACATGAGCACGCCTTGAAAATTTCTGACAGCCATCACACAGTTTAACCAAGTCCTCCGCATCAGCATGAGCTGTCAACCAGTAAAACCCGTGACGAAACGCCTTAGCCACCAGAGACTTTGAACCGGCGTGGTGACCACAATCCCCTTCATGGATTTCGCGTAAAATTTCACAACCTTCCTCAGGAGAGACGCAGCGTTGAAACGCCCCTGATACACTGCAATGATGCAATTCGCCATTGATAATTGTCATAGATTTGGATCGCCGGACTATCTGCCTGGCTAGAGTCTCATCCTCTGGCAACTCTCCTCGGTTCATGTACGCAAGATAAGGAACTGTCCAATCTGGTATAACATGCAGGGCTGCCACCAATTGAGCCTCCGGATCAGGAATAGCCAAATCCGCTTCACCTAGGAGCTTGACTGACGGATTGTGCAACACATCAAGAAAGACATTAGGCGGGACCGGTTTATGCTGAGAGCCCAACCGGCTTAAAGCGTCCACCGCTTCATTTTTTCGACGATCCACGTGATCCACCTGATAACCCTTGAAGTGTCCTGCAACAATATCCACCTCACGACGATATGCAGCCATGAGTGGGTCTTTAGAATCCCAAGTGCCAGACACCTGTTGAGCTACGAGGTCCGAGTCACCGAAGCACTTAACCCGACTTAGATTCATCTCTTTAGCCATCCGGAGACCATGGAGCAAGGCTTCATACTCAGCTGCATTATTAGTACAAGGGAACATTAAGCGGAGAACATAACAAAACTTATCACCTCGTGGGGAAGTTAACACGACTCCAGCCCCCGAGCCTTCCAATTGCCTGGATCCATCAAAATGGATAGTCCAATATGTGTGATCCGGCTTCTCCTCTGGTGCTTGCAACTCAGTCCAATCATTGATGAAATCAACAAGTGCTTGAGACTTCACCGCCGTCCGGGGTACGTACTTCAATCCGTGCGGCCCAAGTTCTATAGCCCACTTGGCAATCCGGCCGGTCGCCTCCCGGTTCTGTATGATATCGCCCAAGGGAGCTGAACTGACCACTGTGATAGGGTGCCCTTGGAAATACTGCTTCAACTTTCGGCTTGCCATGAAAACTCCATATACCAGCTTCTGCCAATGCGGATATCTTTGCTTGGATTCAATAAGCACCTCGCTGATATAGTAAACCGGCCGCTGAACCGGATACTCCTTGCCCGCCTCCTTGTGTTCTACTACAATAGCCACGCTAACTGCGCAAGCATTGGCCGCTACGTATAACAATAACGGCTCCTTGTCGACCGGAGCTGCAAGAACGGGCGGATTGGCTAATTGCCGCTTCAAGTCCTCCAACGCTTCATCAGCAGCTGGACTCCAGATGAATTGATCTGTCTTTCTCAACATCTGGTATAAAGGGATGGCCCTCTCTCCGAGGCGGCTGATAAACCGGCTCAGTGCAGCGATCCGACCCGCCAACCGCTGAACATCGTTGATACACTTCGGTTTAGCCAGGGAGGTGATAGCCGTAATCTTCTCCGGATTAGCCTCAATTCCTCTGTTGGACACAAGAAAGCCCAGTAACTTGCCTGCCGGAACACCAAAGACACATTTGGCAGGGTTAAGCATCATCTTATAAACCCGCAAGTTGTCAAAGGTTTCCTTTAAATCATCAACCAGCGTCTCCTTCTGCCTTGACTTGACTACAATATCATCCACATAGGCGTGCACATTGCGGCCGATCTATTTATGCAGGCAATTCTGTACACACCTTTGATAAGTGGCTTGGGCGCTCTTGAGCCCAAAAGGCATAGATACATAGCAGAAGGCTCCAAAGGGAGTAATAAACGCCGTCTTCTCCTAGTCCTTAACCGCCATTTTGATCCGATGATACCCAGAATACGCATCCAAAAAACTCAAACGCTCACAACCCGCCGTGGCGTCAATAATCTGGTCAATGCGAGGGAGGGCGAAAGGATCCGCCGGACAAGCCTTGTTAAGATCCGTGTAATCCACACACATACGCCAAGTGCCATTTTTCTTAAGAACCAGCACCGGATTAGCAAGCCACTCTGGATGGAACACTTCAATGATAAAACCAGCTGCTAAGAGCCTGGCCACCTCCTCCCCAATAGCTTTGCGCCTCTCTTCGTTAAACTGGCGGAGAAATTGCTTTACCGGTTTATACTTGGGATCAACATCAAGAGTGTGCTCAGCGAGTTCCCTCGGTACACCTGGCATGTCAGAAGGCTTCCATGCAAAAATCTCCCGATTCTCACGGATGAACTCGATGAGCGCGCTTTCCTATTTAGGGTCCAAGTTGGCACTGACAGTGGACTGCTTGGACGAATCGCAGGGCACGAAGTCAACAAGCTTGGTCTCAGCCGCTAATTTGAACTTCAGATCTGAATCATGCTCCGTAGTTGGCTTCTTCAAAGGGGTCATGTCCGCCAGATCAACATTGTCCCTATAATATTTCAACTCCTCCGTGGCACAAACCGACTCTGCATAGGCCGCATCACCTTCCTCACATTCCAAAGCAATCTTGCGGCTCCCATGAATCGTTATTGTCCCTTTGTGACCCGGCATCTTGAGCTGTAAATAGATATAACAGGGCCGTGCCATGAATTTGGCATAAGCCGGCCGCCCAAACAAGGCATGATACGGGCTCCGGATCTTCACCACCTCAAAGGTTAGTGTCTCGGATCGGGAATCATGCTCGTCCCCAAAAGCCACCTCCAGGGCTATCTTACCAACAGGATATGCTGATTTGCCAGGCACCACACCATGGAACACCGTATTAGACAGTCTGAGATCCTTGTCTGTTAGCCCCATGCGGCGGAATGTCTCATAGTACAGGATCTTAATACTGCTCCCTCCATCCATGAGTACCTTGGTGAATTTATAACCTCCCACCTAAGGGTCTACCACTAATGCC